>NC_138884.1:137016767-137525909 GCF_965194825.1 Balaenoptera physalus
TTTCTTCTACTTCTATCCAATATGCTGAAACGTTTTCAACCTAAAATATAAAACTACAGTGATGGATGTAAAATTGCAAATCCAGGTGTTCACGGGTTTCATAAGCTCCTGGAGGAAATATCAAAATACTTTCTATTTCTGTTCCGCTCATGTATCAACCACACGGCACCTTCTCTCAAGCCTGTCTTCGGCGACGTGTCTTTCCTGGGCTGAGGAATGAGGGTCAGGTCTGTGGCTCTAAAATGGACTGGGGCTCTGGTCTGACTTAGATGAAGGTGCGGGATTCAGTACTGGAGTCGCGGTCAGGACTCAGGCTAAGTGGCTACAGAGGAAAGGCTGGCAGGTAGAAAGAGGCTAAGCCATGTCCTAGAACAGGTAGGCTTGGGAAGCAAGGAGATCCTCAGCCTGAAGGTAGAAGAAAAGTCCTGATCTAATAGTTTCAAAAACTGACTGAAATAAATCAGTCCCTTTTTATCAGGAGTCAGCCTAAATTTACACCTATAATGTCATCCCTAAAGAAGACCATTTTTGCTCTTGAAGGGCTGGGGTTTTTAGTTGATTTGTTTATGCAGGAAGAGAGATGGCTCTTTTATGCAGACTTCTTTGACATCTCAGCTATTGTGCCTCCTTTTCGAGTTCGGTTTTACATTCCACCTTAACTTGGAGCAAATAGATTACTCAGTATCCTCGTGCTTCTTTTCACTGTAGTTTCCTCAGGGATTTTGCGTCCCTGGGCTGGAATGGAATTGGGCAGAGCCCCAAGGCTTGTCTTTAACAAGCTTGACTCTTCTCCACAGAGGAAAATATGACCTCCCTTGATGCTCATTTTTTGGGGGGCCTGAATCAACATGTTTTAGGTTGTAACTGGCTTTGTGGGTTGCAGAAATAAGACTTGACCTGTTTTATTGAAAATTAGAATGTTTTTCAGATAACGTCTGATGAAGAAAACATTCAAAATATGCATACTCATGTAGAAATTACTTCAGACCAAATGTTAATTGATGGATTCATTCATTCCATTCAACTAATATTTACTGAATGCCTAATACTAGGCACTGAGACAATAAGAAAGAATAAGATATTGTCTTTCTCAAAGAGCAAGCCCGTAGCAGCTGTGGAGGCAGTGAATTACCTATAGAAAGTGTGATTAGTACTATAGCCATTTTGCTTTGCATTAGAGAGTTTCAGCATAGCTCTGCAGCCAAAGGTCTTTATATCCAATATTGTCCTCTAAATAGGAGTCTAAAAGAATGACCAATCTGATATGTTTGCTAAGTGTAGGTTTGTTCATTTAGGTGGACCATTTCACAGCATGTGATTATTTTGATCTGTCACTAAGTGTCCTACATCTCAAAAGAGACTACAACGGGTTGGCCTGTGTTTCCCACACTGGTAGCTTAGAAGTACTACAGATATTGTACATTGTTAAATTTGAAGTGTCAAAGAGAAATTTTTCAGTTTGGAATTTAATCAACCAGTCTTTATTTCTGCTGGAAAAGCTAAGTATATATTATACTGTATACTTTTAGATCCCCCCTTTCTGAAAACAAAACTAAACTAAACCCTGCTTTTTATTAATTAGCATGATAATCTTTCCAAAGGTGAACAGGAAATTGTTTTAGATTAGTTCCCATTTAATGTAGTTTTCTGAATGAATATTTATTTTGCAATATGAGATCTGCCTGGTTCTTATTATTAATAGAAACCCAAGTGAGAATTTAAAGTGTGTGTGTGTGTGTGTGTGTGTGTGTGTGTGTGTGTGAGATGGTGATGGTGAGGGCACCCATTACTTTGCAATACATCAGTGTAACTCCTTATTCTTATTCATTATTACTCACTTGGTTCCTCTTACAGTATGAATAGAAGGAAGAAACGTTTATAGATCACTTAAAACATTTTACTAGAAGAAAGGGAACAAATAAGCCTACTTCAATCACCAGCTTTGCAGAGGTGAATGAGCAGAAGATATATTTAATCTTTCATCAAAGACTTCTTTTGAAATTACTAATATATAGTTCCACTCAGAACAGTGCTAAATGAGTTATTAGTACATTTAAACAAGATCATCATTGTTTTTATTAGCAGCATTATTCCTTACTCCTTTTATTAGAAAAACACCCTGCAGTGTGTGCAGATCTGTTTAATTGCAATGCTTTTACATTTTTCCTCAAATGTATTTGACTTATTTTATAAATATTTCAAGTACGTAATTGCTATTTTGCTTTAACAAAAATCACAAATGTATTTAGATAATCTAAGGGGTTAGAATCCATTTGCTCCCGTGTCAAGTTTATAGGAGAGGTAAGTAAGATTTGTTGACTTTACGGACTATGACCCTGAAGGAAGGTCTCTCACCCCAGTGACCCTCTGTTGTGCGTTTTCAGAATGAACACCTAAGGAATGTAGTGAAAGCTGTGGCATCAGATAGACTTGGGCTCCAAGCTCAGTTCTTTTACTTAATAATTGGATGACCTTGGGCAAGTCCTTTAACTTTTTTCAGGCTCTGGAATGTTTTGTAGAAATTACTGAATATAATAATACCAAGCTTGCCAGACTAATATGCAGATAAATAGATAGTATTAGGCACCTAACAGAGGGCCAGGCAAATAGTAAATACTCAATACATGTAAATTGCTTTCCCTGTTGTCTGTTTTTGATTGATAGAAGAGGCTTGCTAAGGAGAGTCTTGAGGTTCTGATCCCAATCAGCAGAGATTCATCTGCCTTTTTAAAATTATTGGGGCTAAGAACCTCTGATTTAACCCAGGACCATCCCTTCCCTTCTGTATGCTGTGCAGAGAAGTGTATCTTTATCCTCATCCATCCTCATCATTGTGGTTCAACAATGATCACAATAGCAAATGTGAAGATATAGTGGTCATCTGGAATGGAGAAAAGTGGAGCAAATGTAGAATCCAGGGGCTTGGCTAAGGGTCCTGGGAAGTTTGGATGAGGTGGACCATCTGGGAATCCAGAAAAGCAGATGTCTTTGCAAGGATGTGCCAGTTGGGGATGGAGGGGACAGAGGCAGGGAGGCAAGCAGGGGTATGGTCCTTCTTATTGGGGCAGAGGCAGATATGTGCACCTGCAAAGAATCCATCCCTCAGCCAGTGACTGTTATTTGCTCCTAGAAAATATCTGGGAAATTATCCGTGTTCTTGTCACTTAACCTTGTAGCTCTGTGTCCACACAATGCTCACTGACACTTTGAAATGAAACTGGTTGCTTCAGTGAATGACATAGTCAAGTGACTTCCCATATGGACACATCTTTCTTAAGGCCTTGTGCTGGAGAAGATAAGCTGCAGACACGAGCTCATGTGGCTTTCATGTGCTGCTATCCCACTTCAGGCACAGGAGTAGCCGTGCCTTGAATGCACAGCCTTGAAAATGTGGGATGTACAGTGCTTTCTCTGGTATTGTTGCCCATAGAATGAGTAAATTTACTCTACTTTGTTGTTAGTTGTCCCATATACTACTTCCCTGGGCCAATTTTCAATGCACCCTAGAGGTGTGATGGAAACTGAAGCACCAAGGCCAAAGCTCCACTGACCACCAGTCATTTGGAGACCTGGAGAGACCAAAGGCTGACCTGGGGATTTCTACCCACTCTGGACTGAGCTTATAGGATCATCAGACCTTCCTGGGAGTGGAAACCTTTTCTGCACCTCTCACAGAGCCCCGGGCAACATCTTAACCACAAAATTATTGCTCGATAAATACTTTTTGGAATAAAAGTTTCTTTGAGACAGGATCTTTTCATATTTGCCACTTACACTTGTCAGCTATGCTTTTCATTTGTCATCATTGCCAATATCATCCTTGTAATCAGTAAGAAATATCTATCAAATACTATGCAAGGTATGTTGGAAAGGAAATCTAATGCACAATCTAAGCAGAATTTTGGGGGAGCAGGTATCGAGTCTTAACTGACTTTTCATCCCCAGAGCCTAGCACAATGCCTGTCACAAGTAGAGGCATGGCAGGTTGTTGAATGCTACCTGGAAGAGTGAATGTGTAATGAGAACAGACTGGTGAAAAGGCTGTGATAGCTGAAGAGTAAGCTTTTCCATTCCTAGTTTTCTTTCTTTTTATCAAACCACCTCCCTAGCACCTCCCACCCCACACCTGAAAGAACTCTGTTTTCGTTTAGTTTGGGAAAGGAGTGCATAGTGTATCTCAGTGCTGTTACTTGGATCTGTTAAGGTGAGCACAGAATGTAGTGCTGCTGTAACGTTAGGATCTTGGCTGCCTTGAAATTTACAGAGAGAAGAATTTTTTCGAATACTAGAAATAGATCGATATCCTGCTCCTGTTCTTTCTGTGTGCCCAGAACACCCACTAAAGTCAGGAGGAGCTGGAGATGTGTGGGGGAACTGTGGAATGGGGACTTTTGTCTGTTAATTTGAGCTTCATTCTGTCATTTCAATCTGTAAGGTGATTCTGAAAAATGAATGCATTTATAAGACTATTAATAACCATATTTCTCCCCTAATCATTATGATTAAGTCGCTGGTACTGCCAGGTGCCTGCAGCTTCCATCACAAAGCCCTGAACAATTTTGCTTTACCATTTGACTTCACTGAGATCCTCTGACTGACTATGCCAGAGGAGTTGCTGCTGATTTTTTTTCCTTCTTCTGTCGGTCGATTTAAATTCATACTGAAAACAGAGTAAAGTTTAAAATAATATTCTAAATCATGAAACTCATTCTTCAGTTATGGAACAATAAGTCAGCTTTCCTTTTATTAGACTATTCCCAAAGAACGTTTTATGGTCAAAATGTCACAGCTGGTTTTTTCCACATTTTCTCTTCTTCCAGCCTGAGTGTCTCATGATCCAATCATTCAGTGCAGCCTGCAATTCCTGACACTTTATTCCCCCCATTGTATTTACTGCAACAATGTCCCACATCGCCACAGATTAACTGCCCCCCACCCCCCAAACAATATTCTGGTGTACACTTGGCAGTACCACAGAGCAGATCAGAGTATAGGCCCTGGAGAAAGACTGCCTAGTTTTGAGGCCCAGCCCTACCATTTACTAGCTCTGTGACATTGGCAAATGAAAAACCTCACCAAGCCTTTCTTTTTTCGTCTGAAAATTAGAATTATACCTACCTCCTGGATTGGTGATGAAGATGAAAACTTTCCTGGCACATTAAAAGCACTCATTGGAAGGTAGTTTTATTATGATGTGAAAGAGAAAAGCAGTCCTCAACTTCCAGGGGACAGACACTGAGTCTTGGTGCTTTCCTGTTGAACGTAAACAATTTCACAAAACATCAACAGCAGACAAGGCCACTCTGTGACCATGGAAGATTAAGGAGACAAACAAACAAACAAACGAGACCACTGTGTAACCATGTTTGAACACAGACGAAATATGGACATTGTCCAATTCACAAGCATGACAAAACATTTCTTTATTCTGGCTGATACGAGTGACTGTGGATTCTTTAGCAATTACAGCCTTAGCCTGGCTCTAGTCTTCCCCCTTTCTAGATAAGATTTATTATGATAGTCATAGAAGTACCCCCACTTTCTGATAGCATCCAATCCAGAGCAAAGCCTGCTTCCTTAATCCCTCCCCCAGATCATCTAACAGAGCCCAAATTCTATAATAAGTCCTTTTTAACACTTTCTTATGAGACGCCCTGTGGTTCCTCACCGTGTGTGTTTTTCCTTGCTGCAGCATGCCATAATCCCAACATAATCAACTATAACTGCATTTCTGGTGGTCTCTGGCTGAAGGGCATTGACATTATTCCTTTTGATAACCACAAGTCACAGGATTTAAGCACGTACAGCATAAAGCAATGAAAAGGACACTTAGAGACCTTGTACAAGTTATTTAATAGCGCTGTTAGTTTTCTCATTTGTTAAAATTTGGGGATTGGGCTCATGAATTCTACAGTCCTTTTCAGCACCAGCATGCTATGGGATCTATGTCAGATACTTACCAGCATTAGGAGTGCCATGGAACAAAAATAATTAACATGGGAATATTCTCAAACTTCCTGTCTTTCCTAGGCTGCCAAAGAGAATCCTGTAATTACCCACCTAATTTCTCCCCTCCTCCCACCTCTTTATGAAAAAGCTCTGTCTTTAGGGGAGATAAGCTAATATGCTAAAAGTAGAGGGAGGAGAAAATGGAAAGAAAACCACACAGGCTGGGGATGGAGGAGGAGGTTTTCTGGGGATCACAGAGGGTGGTGGAGAGAATTAAACATCAGAAGGAAGTAGGTGAGAGAAAGCATGGAAAAAAGGGAAGTACTGTGCAGATCACAAATGTGGATACTCTTTATTGCCTTTAAAAATGAAGCAAGTAAATAATATAATGGATTATTAAATAATTTGGGTTGTTGTATTGTGCTTTCTGAAGGGAGTGCTCATCAAAAACAACCATGTGGGCCTCTGAGTTTTTTAGGATTTCAGTAACACATTTCTTACATAGTCAGAGAACTGACGACCAAAGACGAGGCCTCTTTCTCTGGGAGGGCTTGCCATTTTATAGTTAGTAAAGGAAAGAATAAGCTTTTTTTCCTAAACATTTCCAGCAGGTCCCAGGATTTAGCCACACACCAGCTGCTCCTTTATCTCCAATTGGAAGGACTCATAGAGGCCCGCCCTTGCATGGGTGATGGTGAGAATAGGCTTAAATGGAGCTGGTCGGAAGGGGCAGAAATCAGTGTCATTGGTTGAAAGTGAGGCAATTAGTTATCTCCCTGGCAAGGGGTTCATGAGGCTTAGTTAATTAGAGCTTTTAATTTGCATGGAAACCCAAAGAAGCTAATCTTTGCCAGATCCAAGTAGTAGGGTAACCAGCCATTCTGGTTTGCCCATGCATGTGGGGATGTGGAACTTCCAGTGCGACAATCAGGACATCCCTTGGCAAACTGTGATCACTCTAGTTAGTATTCCTCTTCCTTCATAGCCTCAACTTTTCTTCCTCTCTTCATTCTGTTGTAGGATGAATGCTTCTTTCTAACATGTTCCTTGTATACCAGATCTCTGCCAAACAATGGAGTCCCAGAACTGGAAGGGGTCCTCAGATGTCATGAAGTCATCCTTTGCCTCCCAGCAGATTTCATTCAGATGGTCCGTTGAGTTTGTCTTTTCCCAGTGACAGGCTGTGCAGGGGCGTCCACAGATAATGAACAATGCTATTCCTGTCACTTTATAATCCTTACTATTTGCTATGTGAATTTCTTACATCTTATCCAGTTTTTTTTTTTTTCCTCTTAAAATTTATTATGGGATTGGAAGAGAGGTGTGGCTGCCCAGGTTTATGCAGGGGAATTGTGAGGGTGTCCTAGAGTTTAGAATTGCAGAACTCTTATTATTTAACATCAACCATGATTTGGGGGAAATTACTGCTTTGTATTGGGACATTTAAATAAAAATTCCCAGGAAGAGAGGCCTAAACTGAGAGTTCAGTGTTTAAGGGATTCCTCCAAATTGCTGTTAGAACTAAAAGGAGACTGGCTTGCCTAGTCTTCAACGAGAAAGTTGCTGACATTTCAAATCCTGCTGGTTTTACTTAGATGTGGCTGAATTTCAGTCTTTGGCTGGTTAATTCTTTATACTGGGTTTTCTCATATATCTTATCAGATATATGTATAAGTCTCAATAACTCAAGTTTCAGGAAGTGGAGTCCATTTTATTTTGTAAATATACTGCCCTCTTCTATCTCATCCAGAGTAGACAACCTGTCTAATCTCAGTTGTTCAAACCGCTATCAAGTTCCAGTCAGCTTGGGTAAACTTGGGTAAACTTTAGAGAACTGTTTCAAATACTCTATAGAGAACTCTATTTGTCAAATTCTAGATCCCAAACTTTGGCTCAGTTTACGACTTTATATATATATATATATATATATATATATATAATATATAGTTGTTGTTATCGGTATATAAATTATTTTGTCCCAAAGTTATAACCAGTACGTGTTCACTATAGTAAAATTTGTAAAATATAGAAATATAATAGGAAAAAGAGAAAAATTACCCTGATTCTACCCAGAGACAATGACTGATTTGGGGGGTATTTCCTTCTATTCTTTCTTTCTTACGAAGCTTTGCTTGTTTCACATATTACAATATTGCACCCTACTTTTTTTCATGTGAATTATAACATAAGCATTTTTCCATTTTACCATGAACTCTTTTTAATAACATTTTTGATGGTTGCATAACATTCCATGGAGTGCAATGGCATTTCAGAAAGGACATAACTTGGTGGAGGAGACTGCAACATACACAGAGAGTCAGCTTTGATTACGTTCCCAAATTAGTAAGGCAGGGATGTAAAATCTTAGGGATATCAAGTTGTCCTCAGAGGGTGGGAGCAGTTGTAGCATATCTCAGCATAGCTTTTCTTGCTCTACACCGAACCATCCGAGGCACATGACTTCAGCAGATACTGTCCATAGCAGGTCTCTGGATCTGGAAGGCTTCACAACCCTTTCACCACTCTTTTGTATTCTTGGAAGAATTTACACCAACAAACTATACACTTTTGTTGAAGATAATTATTATAACACTGAACTTTCCTGGAACCAAACTCAGCAAGCATAAGTGATGTTCCTGCCTTGGAAGATGTGTCAGTTGTCAGTTTATTGCCTCACAGTTACAAATTTGCCTTTCATTGCTTGCTCTTAGAGAATGGATATGGGCCCTTTAAGTATTTTTTCTTTGCCAGATGGTGCCATGTTAAGTTTTGTTAGTAGACAGTGCTTGAGAGACATTGCAGGGGGAAAGAATTTTGCTTTCTAGTCTGGCCTCTGCCCCCCTAGGCAGGCTTCTGGAGTGCACGTGGCTTTTCCAGCACCTGGCTCTGACCAGCACCTACCACGCATGGTAACCAGCCATACCCAGTGACCAGCAGGTTACTCTTTCATCTCTTCTTGGGTGGTTTTGTAGTGGAATGCCTCTAGTGAGATATCTCCCTATGAACAGCTTTCCCAGTACCCTAGAGATTGGATTACCAGAAAGTTCCAGAAAGCAGATTTCCAGCATGTTTGGTCAGCATGGCACCATAACTATTTCTCTGCCATTCATTGTGTGTCTGTGCTCTCTCCAGTGAAGTCCGGATTTCAGTCCCGTTTGAGGAGAGGCTGGGGTCATTCCTTGGGTACTGTATCTCATCCCTGGGGGTAGTAGCTGCTCCTTAATTCCATATCCTTTACAGTTCCCTTTAGTTCTTAGTAGCCAATTCCTTTTTACTCCAATCTCCTGATATAGTTAATAGTTCTTTATATTAAACATTCCTGTTCAAATCACTATGTGTCTTCTCTCTCCTTATTAGACCCAGACTGATAAAGGGGAGGAAGCAGAGTGAGAGCCCAGGTGTCTCCGTCTCTACCTTTCTAGAATGATGGAAAGGCCATTTCCCTCATTAGTCTACTCCTTGACTCTTAGCCGTCCTGAGCCCCAGATTCCTCATCTGTAAAATAGTGTTAATAATAGTACCTGTCTCACAGGGATTTCATGAGGGTTAAAAGAGATAATACATATAAATTATTTGAAACATTGCCTGGCATGTAGTAAGCGCTCAGTATATGTGATTTTTCGTTATAGTTTAATCTGGGTAAATCTGTCATTGAGTTTGACTGGAGGACAACAAGTACAAACTCAATTACTGACAAAAGCATATACCACAGTTTACTTAACCATTCCCATATGGTAGACATTTGGTTGTTTTTACTATTTTACTATAATAAACAATGCCATCATGAACATCTTTGTGTATAAAACCCATTTACCCTGGGATTTTCTTTCTTTATGAGGGGCCTGGACCAATAAAGGAAGTAGAATTAGAAAGTATAGAAATAATACTGTTGAGGATACATGTTGAGGATCTCAGTGACTCTGAGATATCAGCAACTTCTCAAGAACCTCTTTCTGATTCTGCTCCTTAACATGTGACAAAACTAAAATTTTCTTTTTGAGGAAATACCAATATCTAATACACAATAAGTCATCTTATCATAGTTCTTAAAATGTTTTTTGGTTCTAAGTTAGGTACCTTGGAGGTGCCCATTCTCAGTCAATCAAATTAATGAATATTTATTAAAGTGCCAAATGGTTTAAAAATTAAACAATTTGGGGATAGAATTTCAGGAATGACTTAATATTATGTGACCCTGGGCAATTTATTTTAACCTTTATGAGTTCTAGAAAAACTTTTTTGGCTTTTCTGAGATACAGTTTCCTCACAAGTAAAACGGAGATAATCTCATATTAATCCGTTAATTAATTCAGTTATTCAACAATTATCTATTGAGTTTTTTCTATGTGCCAGATACTCTACTAGGTCCTTGGGGTGCATCAGTAAAAAATAAATCCCTGCCCGAAAGGACTTTATGATATAGTGGGGATGGTGAGAAGGAGGGGGAGAGATAATAAACAATAAACATAATGCTTAAGTAAATTCTACAGCATGTTGAAAGATGGTTAATGCAACGGAAAATATCGAGTTGGAAAATAAAGGAAAAGGAGGATCAAATGTGCTTGGAAGAAATGGCTTTTTTAAAGGATAGTTAGGGTGGACCTCATTGAGGTAACATTAGAGCAAAGACTTGAAGGAGATAAGCAGTTAGCCACACAGCTATATGGGGAAAATTATTCTAGGTAGAGAGGAGAGCAAGAACAAAGGCTGTTAGGTATGAGCATGTCGGGCATGTCTGAGGAACAGCAAGGACACTGTTGCTGAAGCAGAGCGAGTGAGAGGGAAAATGGTAGGAGGTAAAGTCAAAGAAGTAAAGTCCCAGATCATGTTGGACCTTCTAGGCCATTGTCAGAGCTTTGGTTTTCACTCTGAATGAAATGGAGAGTCACAGAGGGTATTGTGTACAGAATGGACATGATTAGACTTATATTTTCTCAGAATCACTCTGGCTTTTGAGTGAGAATAAACTTTGGGGGTCAAGGGTGCTATTGCAACCCTGTCTCCATCCTTTTCCCTTCCACATGGAGGAGACAGCATGACAGTTGAAAACGTGGGGCAGAGAGGGGGCTTGGAGAACCATGCAGAGGCAAGGGCTGGGGTTGGGGAGGTACAGGCTGGTGGGCCAGCAGCTGAGAATATTGCAGAGAGGGAGTGGTGTGTAGGTGGTAGGCAGAAGAGGTGGCCGGCACGGTGGGGGTGGGTCGATTATATTGAGCAAATTAGTAAATTAATTGTGCATGTAAGTGAATATAATGAGGATAATGGAAGCTGAGTTTCTCACTGCTGGAGAAGGAATTAACGAAAACAGAAAGGGGAAAGGCTAGAAAGAACTCTAAAATGTTGGTCTCTCTCTCAGTATTGATATGTAAGTGTGTGTGTCCATGAATACACGTATACATATCTCCTAGCTCTGTCAACTGAGAGGGCTTAGAAGCAATGGCATCATAGAAACAATGAATATGACGAGTATCCAGATAGTGGTTTCTAAATACCATTCTGCACTAAAAGAAGCTAGGGGTCGTTGGAGAAATGGCCAATGGCTGATTCCAAGGTGGGGGCATGGCCTGTAACATCTTCTTATGTTAGAAAATAAGGAAATACTCAGTGAATGATGGGGACATTTCAAAAGGACACAGGGGCTCCCACTGGCCAAATCAGAGACAATCTTAGCATTAAAAAAAGAAGAAGAATGGATTACAACTCATTGAATAAATCGTGACTCCATGAATCCATATATCTAAATAAATAAAAGGGAAAGCTTGTCTTTCCTGTAGAATGCCAACTAATAAATGTAGCATGAATAATGTAAACAGAGACTTGCCATTTGGCAGCCTGCACAGATGTGGTTGATTTTGGCTGAAATGGGCAATCAGCTAAGGCTGAAGGGTGAAGAGTCACAAGGAACAGGGTATTTTGATATAATGTAGGAATAGCTCTCCATAAAATATTAATCAATTACAAAGGAAAAAAATGGTGAATTTAAGTGGAGAAACCTGGCAGATATCAACATGACTATGTGACCAAGGTTAACATCACCAATGTTGTATGGATTGATGTTATGTATCTTTTAATGTGATACACTGAGAAGAGCGTGGCATTGTTTCTGTGGAATTCTTTCTAAGAATGAACTTCTGGATCCAGATCATGAGGAAACATCAGATGTTCCATGTTGGAGGTTGCTATGGTCTGAATGTTTGTGTTCCTCCAAAATTCACATGCTGGAGTCTCAACACCCAATGTGACATTGTTAGGAGGTGGGACCTTTGGGAGGTGCTCATGTCATAAAGGTGAAATCCTCCTGAATGGGATTAGTGCCTTAAAAGAGAGGCTCCCGAGAGATTCCCTAGCACCCTTCCACCATGAGGACACAGTGAGAAGGTGTGAATTATGAACCAGGAGAGGCCCTCACCAAAACATGACCATCCTGGTGCCTTGACCTTGGACTTCCCAGTCTCCAGAACTGTGAGAAATAAATGTTTGCTGTTTTTAAGGTACCCAGTCGGTGGTATTTTGTCATAGCAGCCTGAATGGACTAAGACAGAGGTCATCCTCCAAAATGCAACACATCTTACAGAGTGTCTAGTACATGAAAAATGGGGAAAGACTGAGGAATTTTTCCAGATCAAAGAATCTAAAGAGTCATAACAGCTAAACACAACATGTATTCTTTTTTAAAAAATATTTATTTATTTATTTATTTATTTATTTATTTTTGGCTGCCTTGGGTCTTTGTTGCTGCGCCTGAGCTATCTCTAGTTGCGGCGAGCGGGGGCTATTCTTCGTTGCGGTGCACGGGCTTCTCATTCCGGTGGCTTCTCTTGCTGTGGAGCACGGGCTCTAGGCACATGGGCTTCAGTAGTTGTGGCACGCAGGCTCAGTAGTTGTGGCTCGCGGGCTCTAGAGAGGAGGCTCAGAGGTTGTGGCGCACGGGCTTAGTTGCTCCACGGCACGTGGAATCTTCCCCAACCAGGGCTCAAACCCGTGTCCCCTGCCTTGGCGGGCGGGTTCTTAACCACCGTGCCACCAGGGATGTCCCAACATGTATTCTTGAGAGGATCCCACTTTGGATATATTGAGTTTGAGATACTTGTAAGACTTCCTAATGAAGATGTCAAAAAGGCAGTTAGACACAGAATCTGGAGTTCAAGAAGAGATCTAGGCTGGAGATATAAATTTGGGAGTTGGTGGCAAGCATATAGCATTTAAAATCAGTAGGGGATGAAATCATCAAGGGAGGGAATGTAGATTGAGTAGAAAGAGGACATTCTCAGGACTGCTTGGCAGGGATTTTTCAGCCTAGGTAATCTCACTGAAAAATGGCTCAAAAATTTCCAACTACAATCTGCCTTCAGTATTTGAGAGTTCCACATTCATAGATTCACGTATTTGAAAAAAAATTCTAGAAAGTTCCAAAAAGCAAAACTTGAATTTGCTGCACAGTGGCAACTATTTACATAGCATTTACATTGTATTTACAACTATTTACATAGCATTTACATTGTATTAGGTATTATAAGTATTCTAGAGAAAGTATACAGGAGGATGTGCATAGGTTATATGTGTGCCATTTTATATAAGGGACTTGAGCATCTGTGGATTTTGGTATCTGGGGGATTGGTTTACTAAGGGACAACTGTATGTAAAAATCCATGCCCCAAATCCCAACATTCTTTGTCCTCAAAGAGCTAACAGTTTGACACATGAAAATAGGATGAATAACATAAAAAACAGTTAATACTATAAGCATTAAGTTTACACTGTATTTACTGTGTGTCAGGCACAATGCTAAGTGCTTTATATGGATTATCACATTTAATCTTCACCTTAACCATATAAGGGAGGTAATATCATTCTATTTTTTTCATGTGAGGAAACTGAGTCTTAGAGGATTTAGATAATTTGTTCAAGACCTCACAGCTAGTAAAGAGTGAGGCTGAGGTTCACACCCTAGTGCTCTATCTGCATCGCCTTTCATTTTAGTGGCTGTGCTATCCTGCCTAAAGTCCAGGACAAGGGCAAAAAAGCCTATAATAGTGCTCTAGATTCCTCTTGACAGGCTAAAACAGCCAAACCAATACACACACACACACATGCGCACGCGCACACACACACACACACACACACACACACACAATTTGTAGCTGAAGATTTAAAGGATTGGAGAAAATTTTATTCCTCAGAATGACTGCCCCTCACTTCCTGGGGGTGCCACCCTTTGGAGAGGGGTCCCAGAAACTCTGGTGTGATGGAGGGTGTGCTACAGGGCAGTAAACCCAAGTTTCCAAGGACCACAGTCCAACAATAGGCAGTGGAGAGGATATTCTGGCTCCAAAGAGAACCAGCTGCTCCTGGATTCTGAAACCAACCCTGTTTTTAAGAATATATCTTTCCTGAAATTTCCTTCTTTTGGCTTGCTGTTATTTGCAACTTTTACAAGCTACTGAACCACATCACTGGTGTGAACAGTTTCAAAGCTTACATATTTCTTCTTGTAATCACTTTAGTCGATCTTGTAACTATAAAGAGTGAGATGGTAAATCCTGAGTTCCCATTCTGAGTCAGAATTTATGACAAGTACAACGTGCTTGTGCCCAAACAGAACCATGCATGTATGGTAATATGGCACTTGAAATTTATGTACTTCCTTTTATCCAAGGAACAGAAAATGCTTCGATAAAATGCATTAAGAGCCAACTGTCTTCAGCAGGCGATGAGAACAGTTCAAAATAGGACTGCTGAGGGAATCATTTAATTTCTGCAAGGCCAGGGTTCATGCTAAACAAGCATGTTTCCCAATGTTTTATGGAAGTGGTTCTAGGAGACCACTGCCATTTCAACCCCTGCTCGGCAGTGATGAATTTAATTGCATCTTTGCCCACCAGTTGTGTAACTGAAGACATTTCTTCATCACTGCTGTTTGGTGCTGGTTGCCATACAGGACTAGCTCCTGGTATTTGCTGAGGAGATTGCTAGCAGAATGGATATTAGTCATTCCTTTCTACCGACTAGTTAGTTCTTCTCCTTAGCAAGGGCAACTCTCTGATTTTCTTTGCTCGTTTTAAAAAGTAGTCCTGTAAATAAGGCCCCTTTAATTTACAACCCCACTATATTAAAAAAAAAAAAATGGTTTCTATATATTGCATACTTTAAAATGGCCATGGTGCAATAGGTCCTTGTATCCGTTACCTATTGCTGCAGCCTGACAAATTACCCAAAATGGAGTGCCTTAAAACATTCATTATCTCCCAGTTTCTGTGGATCAGGAGTCCTGGTGTGGCTCGACTGGGTCCTCAGCTTTAGGGTCTCTCACAAAGCTGAAGTCAAGGTGTTACCCAGGGCTGTGGTCAAATCAAGGCTTGACGAGGGGAGAATTACTTTCATTTGTGTGGTTTTTGGCAGGATTCAGTTCCTCGTGGGCTGTTGGACTAAGGCCTTAGTTCCCCACAAGCTCTTGGTCGAAGGTTTACCTCAGTCCCTCTACACATGAGCGTCTCACAGGCGAGGGGGTGAGGAAGGTGCCAGCAAGAGAGAGAGTGCTAGGAAGATGGAAGTCAGCCCTTTGTAACCTAATCACAGAAGTGATGTCCCATCACCTCTTATTCTAGTAGTTCTGTTAAACCACCAATTCATGCTTAAGGATGGGGGATTACACAGGGCATTAAAACCTGGGGGGTGAGAGTCATTGCAAGCTGTTTGAGAAGGCTGAGTACCGCAGTCCTTCACATACCTTGTCTCACTTTATCCTCATAATAATTCTCCAGTGCATTGCTGGTCCCCCCGTTTTTATAGAAGAGGCATCAAGTTCTCAGTCTCTCCTTCTTGCACCTACTGACATTGAAATTCATCTTCAGTGACTCATAGTGTTTACTCATTTATGTATTTATTTCATGAATATGTAGAATTAAAAGATATTAGGTGTGCTACTGTGCTAGGTGCTGGTACATTTGTAATCTTGGTAGAATATAGGTGTGTACGAGCATTCTAATAGTTCTTAAACAACTGTTCCTTAAGGAGAGGAACTGTTCGTAGTGTATATCATAGTGCCTAATATATTGAGTTATAGCAGTAGTAGATATTCTAAAGAATTATTAATCTATTAAAAGTTTTTTTCAAATATATAACTGGGAGCACTTTTCTGGTTTTTGAGTGTCTAGGACCCAATCATTCCCATTTCAGAGTTGAAACACAGATGAGTAGTGGTTATGATACGAACAACGCCCCAGAAACTGAAATGGAGAATTTCATTCCAGGGCTTATTTATAGCCAACCTCAAGGTACAAACTACATGGGAAAAACCGGCATGTAACTTGAGTTAGCTCCACATTAAATGCGTGAGTATCCACCCCAAGGCTCGTCACTGTATCGCTGGTGAGATAAAGTACAGAAATAATTTTATAAATTGAAAAATGCCTATAAACATAAGAGATGAATCTTTAAAATTGTTAGTGCTGCTGCTACCTTAACTCAGGGAGCCTACAATGTGCCAAGCACTGTGTGAATTGCTTCTTAGAATGTTACTCATTTAATCCTCGTCACCACTACTGTGAAAAGCAAAGTCAGAGCTGGCAGTCACTGGTGGTCCAAAAGGGGTTCGGCTCTGGAGTGTGTGAGTCTTTGGTGACCCGAGAGGAAGAGCTACAAGTGAAACCATCCGTATTGACATAGTGAAATCCTAGAGTTTATGGAAGTGGGGTTGAGCCCCATCACCTTGCCCCACACAGAAACAGATCAGTGCAAGCATGCTTTTCCTTTTTAGAAAGATACAATGCCTTCTGAGACAACAGAAGATACTCTGGGATTTGAAAGTCAGTGAGAGGAACTACTGGTGTAGAGTATTCCTTGACTAACAAAAAGGTAGGAGTTCTTCGGGGAGCTATCATTTGGCAGACTAGATGTAGCCTAGAGACAGTGATATGGTCATCTCCAATCTATGTAGTTACTCTGAGGCTAAAAGGAAAGACAAGCCCAGTTTAATAAAACTCAACAGCAGGCATCTACAGAATCAATAAACGTTGGTTGATGCCCACAGGGCAACTTGAAAGCAAAGTTATGCCAACTGGAAGACCTTTTGTAGATAGCTATTTTTGAACAACAATCTAAGATGTGTAAAAGCAGAAATAGAAATGACTGATGGCAGGAACCCTGACTTGTGCCTTGAAATCATTAGTATGCTGTGGTTGATTTGCAGCTTTTTATGGTGCGGTCAAGAGGTCGCCATGATTCAGTACCTCTTTTTCCTACCACCTGCCTCTCTTAGAAAAAAACAATGCTAAAATATTCTGTAGAACCAGTATTCTGAGTAGCAGCCTCTATAGCAACAGAGCAGGTAGGAGGTAGCTGCTATAGTTTCTTTTACTTTTTTCCTCCGAATATCCAGATTTCTAAGTGTCAAAAAAAAACACAAACACCAAAAACTTCATTAGAGTTTTGGATTAAAGAAAGCTATCTGTCTTGTCTCATTTTTGATATGCTAGTTGATAATCGGGCTACAGCTGAGTCTAAAAATAACATACAGTACATTAAAATATTATTCTTTGACTATATTTCCAAAGTGGTATTCTGGGACTTCTGTGCATTAATCCTGTAACAATAACAGGATTTACGCTCTTAACTCCCCTGGTGTGGCTTTGAAAATCTAGCCTAAAGCAGCTAATGTTGCTGTTTAAATCATCCTCTCACTATCCTTAGGGAAATGTGGAGGTTAAAAAAATGACAACCCAACTGCTCAAATGACCTATACATGGGAGAGTAAGAGAAACAACGTATTTCTTCTCAGGAACTGGACTGATAATTCCAAGGTGGACATATGAGGTTTCCCACTGGCAAGAGAGACGGTGTGGTCACTGAATAACTGGAATTGAACTGGGGTGCAAGTGTGTGAGCCTGTGTGTGTGTGTGTGTGTGTGTGTGTGTGTAGGGAAGGAAGGGGAAGGAAGCTGTCATTACTGTGTATGTTTCTGGTAAACATTCTTTTTTCCCTACAGAAATTTGGGCGTATCCCATAAATTAGGTACTGTTAATCGTGTCAGGTAAAAAAAAAAAAATGCATATCCTAAAATTTACACACAGCTCTAAATTGAAGCTCTAACTGGCTCTAAATTGAAGTGGCAGGAGTTTTTCAATGATACCATTAATCACATTTTATTAATTGAGAAAAAGAGCTTTTGTGTAGCCATGGTTGTATGGGCTAGATTTAATCAGTGTAGGTACCACTAATAGGCTGGCACTGCTTTTGGCCTGCAATGCCTTTGAAATTCTAAAATGGAAAAGGAGGCCAACACACTGAGCAATTATTTCAGAACAGATTGCCCGTTAACATTTCATAATATCACTGAAATACATCCTTTCTGGGACAGAGACTTGCTTTGGCTATGAACATCCAAGAGGTGGCAGCACCCCATGCGCTGTTGGGCGTTGCATCCCTCCAGACAGAGCTCACCGCAGAGGTCTCATGATTGCGTCACCTGAAAGCCAGTTTGCAGGGTTGGGGTGAGGGGAGGATGGAGGGGATATATAGCATTTTGCGTCTCAGTTCTTCCGGAGAGTTGAGGAAACAGCTGCACGGATTGTTTTAAATGGATTTGAAAACGTTTTCCTTTTCTTTTTTTTTTTTTTTCCTGAAATCTTCGGCCCTATGTGATATCTTTCTATGAAGACCACATGGGTGCACTTAGGGGTTTCCTGGTTTGCTCCCTGAAGGAGGAAGAGTTTCAATTGTCAGGGATCCCCTGAGACCTCATTTTCAATTGCCTGTACTTGTCTTCATAAACACAGGAAGGTGGGATTAAGACAGATCATCAACAATCATTTTTTGGAGCATGTGTTTGTGCACGGCACTTAACACAGCATTGAGAATGTGACACTGTCCCCGGCTAGAACACTTCTCTTCTTCCCCACCCGTTCTCCCAGCCAGCTCCCTCATCTCATGCTAAAAATACTCCACGGAACAAATAGCTATTGAGATAGCGTGAAAACCTGCACAAATGAGTAACAATATAGCCTGACATGCTAAGTGTCAAATGCCTGGGATGAAAAGCATCAGGTGACATGGGTAAGAGGGCATCAGGGTTGGTCTAGACTGACCAATGTCCAGGTATCTGTAGAACCTGGCCCTCTGCATGTGTGTTAGTTTGAGGGCAAGAGCTGGGACGCACTGGGGGCACTTTGCTGATGGGATTTGTTGGCAGGATACAGGAGACAGGGCTCTCATGGGAAACTAGTCTTCAGGAGTCCACAGGGAAGATGAAACTGGGGAGTCCAGCACAGCTCAGCCATGGGAGTTCCTGTCCCCACTCTTTCTTTTTTTTTTTTTTTTTTTAAATTTATTACTTATTTATAAATTTATTTATTTTATTTATTTATTTTTTGGCTGTGTTGGGTCTTCGTTGCTGGGCACAGGCTTCCTCTAGTTGCGGCGAGCAGGGGCTACTCTCCGTTGCAGTGCATGGGCTTCTCTTGCAGTGGCTTCTCTTGTTGCGGAGCATGGGCTCTAGGCACGCGGGCTTCAGTAGTTGTGGCACGTGGGCTCAGTAGTTGTGGCTCGCGGGCTCTAGAGCGCAGGCTCAGTAGTTGTGGCTCACGGGCCTAGTTGCTCCGCGGCATGTGGGATCTTCCCGGACCAGGGCTTGAACCCGTGTCCCCTGCATTGGCAGGAGGATTCCCAACCACTGCGCCACCAAGGAAGCCCATCCCTACTCTTTCTATCATAGGGACTTGGCTTCTGTATTCACCACAACTGGAGCCACCAACTTGGCCTAGCTTTCAGCTCTGTACATCTTTTCAGTATCTCATTCCTTAGTTTAGTCTCAATTTTGGCACTCTCATACCCTCTGTCCCATAGCTTTCCTACATGGCATGTGTTCTCCGTATACATCTTTTCAGCTTCTGTTCCCACTGACAACTCAATGACCATCTTCCCTGTATTTCCCAATCATTTCCAAAAGGAGAAAGGTAGGGAGGGAGAGAGGGAGGGAGGGAGAGAGAGAGAAGGAGGGAGAAAGAGAGTCTCATTGGCTTAATTCCATAATTCCATAGTCCCTGTCTGGATTGAGCTTTGGAGGCCTAGCCACCTCCCAGCAAATGAGCCAGACTGTGACTGGCAGTCCTTGAGTCACCTTTATTAGAGACTTAAAGACGTGCTCAGGGTGCTTCCCAGCCTGGACCGTGGGCACAGGTGTTCCTTTCAGGAGGGCTGTGCATGTGAAAGGCGCTGACTGATATTTTGCCCCTTTCTCCACACGAAGGAAGGAGCAGCATTGTTCACTCAGGCTCAGTAGCGCTGGATGTCCTGGGGTCAGGGTACCGCTGCCCTGGTGGGTTGCTCAAACTCTGGTAAAAGGTGAACTCTTCACCTCTTTTCTTCTTTGCAGGAATTCAGTCATGCAGCTTGAAGAATGATCTTAAGGGTGGTACTTTTACACTCAACCTTCAATGATTTCAGAGACTTGGAGAAAGGGGAACAGGACCTATATTTGAACCATGATGTCATGCAATTATGTGCAGCACAGGTTTGTTTGGGCCAGGTTGGGGGGAGGGGAGTGGTTGGATGAGGTACCAGTCTCCTTGTTATAATCAAGGTTTCCTTAATAAGGTCTGACATATTTTAATCCAAAGACCTCAAGTGCCACCTCTAGGTGCCATAACATATGCAGCAATGAGCAACTTACCTGTTGCCCAGTGAGTTGGCAGCGTCCCTGGTTGTTACAGCCAAGCCATCTGGAGCAGGGGTGAGGGGTGGGCACACAGGATATGACGGCCGATAGCTGCTGCAGTTTACTGGCCTCTAGTCCTTCACTGTTACACTGAGGGCATGAGCCAAAGCGAGGCAGGCCCCACGAGGCAGCTTGTCTGCTTTTGGTTACTTCCGTTTGAGCCACCGAGAACTTGAGGAGCTCTTTCTTCCTCTGCTGTGTGCCTTGAGAGCCTCGACATCCCCTCCGTCTCTTCCAGTTGTAGCCAGTCTCAGCTATAAGTACTGATGGGAGTCTATTAACTATTATCACTAATTAGGTTGAAGTTCCTTGAAAGAAAGAAGGGGCCTCCGTACTTGTAAAAGCATCTCCTTCAATGTCAAACATAGTCTTATACAAGGAGTGGGCACTTAATAGATACTCGTTAAGTTGTTTTGACTCAATCTCAATTCCATGTTCAGCTCAGGAAATTTCTTATTGGGTTCCAAGGAGTCTAGATCCTTTCCAGTTATTCGTTTGGAAACCTGAAGGTACAGATTCATTTTGACCAACGTTCCAACTTCCACCTTCTCGTGATCACTTCAGGAAGAAGAGCATTCCAGATACTGAGTTTTCCAGCACGCAGAGTCCTAGGCCTCCAGTGGGGTTAAAAATGTCGAGGGGTCTTCAGCTTTTGACTTATTCCTGTTTCATTTTCCTCTTAGTTAACTTCTCTTTCACCGAACAGTTCTCCTCTCCTAGTAGGATAGGTGAAGTTATGCTGTGGTAAGGATGGCTTCCAAAACTCAGGAAAGATTCTGCCTGTCAGAGTGACTCTGGGACCTAATGACAGATAGTCTGTCATCCCAGACTGTCTGCTGGAGAATCACTGCAGCAGGGGGGAGCGAGCATGGGTAACTGTGCACTAGCTCTTGACTAAGTCTCCCACCCAAAGGTGACACACTTTACACCTGATCATATTTCCCTGGCCACAGTATGTCGCGTGGCCATGCTTATCTTCAAGGGGATGGAGAAGTGCAGTCCTTCCTTGTCCCCGCAAGAGAAGAGAACCAGAAATACTGGCGACCTCCACAATGACCTCCACACCTCTTCAGAGAGCTTGCAAGTTACCGCCTTCCAGTTCGTTCTTTAGCGAGGCATGGAAACGTGGCGAATAAGTAGAAACGCTTTGTTTTTTGGGTTTCACAGGAATTAAAAATCAAAATAAACCCGTAAGAAAGGTGATTTATATCAATGATTTTTAAAAATTTATTATGTAAGTATCAGGAATTTTGGGGGGTCAAATCAGCGATCAGAAGTAATCAGTGCAATCCCTTTCGAATGCCATCTGTAAATAGAGGTTTGCGGTATGCAATCCTATGTGTTTATAGTTGCCAGGCCTATTTTTGTTTCTGATGCTTCTATACCTCACAATCACTTGAAGGCCCAACAGCTCAAAGACTCCTCCACAGAGCAGTCACTTTGAACTCACAGGCTGTGAAGATCCACTCTTTAGTTCTGCCCTGTGCCTGATTCGACTCTGCTGGTTGCAAAGCAAGACCCTAGGTTTTTCAAAAGCAGGCAAGGAGCTGACCCACTCACTTAGTTGTCCTGTGTTCCCCACTCACTCAGTAACGCCCCTCCCTCCAAAGAATTAATTCTAACCATAAGTACGATAAGTTTATTCACCAATGTAATGAGTTTGGTATTCAGCTCTCTTTTAATCCAAGTCAATGGACTATTACTATGGCATGCCAGATAAAAGCCAACCATGGTGTGATTGAAAGAGTCTTTGTATTAGAGTCTGAAGATTGTCAGTCCCGGTTCTGTCACGTTCTAGCTGTGTTACCTTGGAAAAGTCACTTTGCCTCTCTGAACCTTCATTGGTGAGATTAGGGTAGTTATATTTACCTTCCAGGATGGAGTTTCCTCTCTATAAAATGTAAATTATATCTACCTCTCAGTGTTGTGGGGATTTAAATTATTTTGACAAAGATAATTTCTGGGAAATATATATGTATAAGTATGTATATCCCGAGCTGGAAACTTCTTCCCTCCTTTTCTGCTTGCTAATTAAGAGTCATAAATAAAATGCTGACGAGCTGCAGGCTGCCGTCTGTGCTGTAGCTGCAGGGCTGTTTTGACTTTGCCTGACAAATGGCTAACCAGCCGCTCCCACCATGCCCAACTCAAGTGTTCAGCACTGAGAAATCCAGCTACTGCCAAAAGCATCTTATAAACTTGTCACTGTTTACTTACTTGGTGACAGTGTTTTTGTTCACTGATCATCCCTGAGATTTCACCCATCAGGGTGTGTCTGTTTCCCTCAAAATGCCATTTAAACACAATCATTTCCCAAACCACATGAAAATAGTGAAGATCCCTAAATGAGACTTGGTGCCTTTGCAATTCATCCCCATTGCAATGCACTTGGGGTGGGATGTTGTCTTCACAAAGCAGTAGCCGGATATGCATGGAACTTTATTAAACGGGCAGAAACTTCAAAGCTGCTTCAGTATACTACTAGCCAAGACTTCCAGGTAACCAGTTGAGTGGTAAGCTTCTACCAGCTTGGGAGAACTGATTGTTAAATTTTCAGGGATTTTGCAAGGTGGTTGATGTCATGTTGGTAAATTGAAAGCAGCCGTGGTGGGAGTGTTTACACCACGAAAATTGGCAAACACTTACAAAATCAGGCTTTTTCTCCCAGAGAGCTGGTCGCTAAACATTTACAAGCTCAGTATACAGTATAACCAAGTCTTTGTGCACCTGGGTCAAACCCAGATGTAACCAAGGATGGGAAAAGGGACATGGCAAATCCGAAGTATGAATGAAACCGTGGTGCTGAGGTAAGGGAGAAAGGGAGCTAACTTTCATTGAGCCCATGCTGTGTGCCAGGGTCTACTGTAACCTAGATTGGGATGGATACATATCAGGAGGTGTTTAGCACATTAAAGAGGTGGACCTGCCAAAAGTGTGTTCAGATGAAGAATAGAGAGACTTCCAGAGCCTGACTCAAACCTGGTTGTGAGAGAGGAGGGACAATGTGAGGTATAGCATTGTGCTTTTCACTCGGGTTTCTATCCAGGCCCAGGCTGAGACTGGTGGAGGCTGGGTCGGGGAAAGACTTGAAGTAAAATCTGAAAAGGCTGCTTCAGCAATACTCTGTAGTAGCAGGCAGCATGTTTGGATTTGCCATCTTGTTTGTTCCAGGACCTCACCTGCAGCAGTGTGGAGACAGCAGAGGCTTAGCTGACCCCCTGGAGCTTAGTGAGGTGGGCTCACTTGTGAGCACTTTTTCAAGAGGACTTTGCAGAGTGCCATGGTGCTATATGAGCAGATAGGGAGGGGCAAGGGCCAGTAGAATTTATTTATGTGACCCCCGTATGTACCTTAGCTGATAAGGCAAGGGGGAAACTGGTGGCACATAAATTTTCTCCAAGTGTTCTCACAACAACCGTATGAGAAAGGCATTATCATATGCATCTTATAGATGAAGAAACTAAGGATCAGAGAGCTTGAGCAACTTGCCTGATATGATGCAGAAAGTAAGTGGAAGAGCTGAGATCCAAACATGGGATTGTCTGACTTCAAACACTCCTGGGGCCTCTATGACCTCCTTTTACCCTGTGTCTCTGCATATTCTTCTGTCCTTTCCTTCTTTCTGGTCTTGGGGAAAGAATTGCCTCTCCTCTCTCTAAGGTCAGCCTTTTCACTTGTGTCCACGAATTCTGTACCCTCCCAGTTCCTGCTCCAGAGTGTTTATAAAGCACCCCCTTGCTCTGTGATGCATCCTTGATCTGCCCCTCACCACAGACTTCTTTCCATCTATCACCTGAAGTGAGTGGCTGTATGGATTCCTTTCTCAGTCTTCTCTCCCTTAGCCTTTCAGCAGCATTGAACACAGTTCAGATTCTTCTTTATTCTTGAAACTCTCCACATGCAGCTTCTCTGACTTGTTTGTCCCTTGCTGGTTACTCCTCTGGCCACTTTTGGCTCTTCTCCCTTTTTTCTAATCCTTGAACTGTAGGCCTTACTCCAAGAGTCTGGTGCTGGTTCTCTTCCTCTTCTTCAATCTTTCCCCTTTGAGGTTCCCTTTGGCCTCAGCTCTCTATGCAGACAATCCCAAATCAATAATGCACAGGTCTGACTGGGAAACGAATAGAATTAACTTGACTGGGTCTCTAGGGCCAAGAGCAGTCTCTGGCATAGAGTGAGCACTCAATAAACAAATGGATTTCAGATGAAGAGAACATTGTGAACAGGGCTCGAGCATATGTGTATTGATTTATTTGAAGGTTACCCCCTTTAGGCTATGAATTCATCAAAGTCAGGAACTGTGCCTTTTCCCCATTTTTGATTCCCTGATCCAGCATAATACATAATAGCTGTTCAATAAATGTCTGTTGAATGAATGAATGAGTCCAAGCTTGCTGATAACTCAGTGCAGAACTGTGGCAGTTCTCATACAGGAATTTAGACTTTATTCTGTGTGCAGTGGGCTTGGAGCCATCCAAGGGTTTTTCTCGTTTGAGTAACTCGTTCGGAGCCGAGCTCCAGGATGACTCATCTGGCTGCCGTCAGTGTTCAAAACCGTGCACCGTCTTCTTCCCTTGCCTATTCCCTTCCCTATTCTATCTCTAATCAGTGGTCCAATCTTGTTGATTTTACTTCAAAATATGGCTTTAGGGCTTGTATCTGTGTTTTTGTTTCTACTCTTAGCCACCTCCCAAGGTCAGCCCTAATTACCTCTTGTCTGGGCATCAGTGCTGGTGTCTCTCCCACTCCAATCACTGCTCTGTATGCCATAGGCTTCCGCTATGCTACTAATGGCTGGCTTCGTGTTTGAAAAAAAAGAAAAAAGAACAAAGACAAGTTGATTCTGGAAAAGCAAGGATAAAGAGGGCTAATATAACTCTCCATTTTCTGCCTTTAATCCTGTAGGCCCTTTAAATCTGCTTGCTGCTTTGGGTTTTACCCTTGAGTTGCCTCAGTGGGTTTATCCCTTCATTGTTTCTTGTAACAAAGCCTGGGATCCCATCCCCACGATAGAACCAAGTTGTAGGAGAAAAAGAGAGTAGACCATTCGCAAGGTTGTGCTTAACTGTGATGTGGAAGAGAGCAAAGGAAATGGAAGAACAATCCTTTAGGAAAGGGAGGACAAGGGAAGGGGAAAAGTAAGAGATGGGGAGAAGGTCTTTGAGATAATATTTCTAGATGAAGGGAAGAAAAAAGAGGGAGAGAAGACAAGAGCTGAGCTTCTGCCATTTTTTTCATAGCTAATTTTGGGGAAACAGGCCCTTTCTGAAGATGCGTTTTTAGAACTTTGTGGGTCCAGAATTTATCCTGATAAAATAGTGAGCTAATGGACTTTAGCGGACCTCTTTGGGGACACCTACACTTAAAAAATTTAGGTCAGCATTATGCAAAGTGTGACCTGCCTTCTGCAAGGAGTTAAGTACAAAAATGCCAAGTAAGTACTTAGAAACTTTTTAGTCATTGTGCGTTGCCACCGTGATGGGCTGGAGGTGGGTGACACCGGCTGGGGAGAGACGATTGTGGGAGTTTCTTCCCATCTCTGTGGCTCAGTGACTTCAAGTCGGTAGCTTGAAATCAGTCATGGCAGGAGGTATTTTTATCTTGCAAATGGGAAAATGGTACAAATCAGGACTCCTCCTACATCCCACCCCACCACCTTGGGTGCTGCTTATTGCCTAGCTGCCATATCCACACACCTGATCAGGGGACACTGTTGAATAGAATATTGTTAAATTTACACAGTGAGTTGCTTGTGGCTGCTACTGCCTACTCAGCAAGCACAGTAGGATGGTGTATCTGTCAGCCAAGGAATGGGGGGATGGTGGTTCTTCACCATAGGGAATTTGAAATGCACTGCCTTAGATCATCCTTAGCTTGTTCAAGCATTCCAACACAGGTCTTAACCAAATGGAAGAGCCCACAGGTTTGGAAACCTGCTACTCCAGGTTTCAAGCCCTCTAAGATAGTTAGGATCCAAAGTAGCATAGGGGAGGGGTGGCAGATCCTGCCAGGGCAGAGAAGTTATACGTGAAATAGATGAAGGTGTGTGTAATTAGTCTACTAGGGCCGCCAGAACAAAATACCACAGCCTGGGTGGCTTAAACAACAGAAATGTATTCTCTCACAGTTCTGGAGGCTGGAAGTCCAAGATAAAAGTGTTGGCAGGTTTGGTTTCTCCTGAGGCCTCTCTCCTTGGCTTGCAGATTGCTGCCTTTTTGTCATGTCCTCACATGGTCTTTCCTCTGTGCTTGAGCATCTCTGGTGTCTCTTTCTTATAAGGACATTGGATTAAGGTCCCACCCATATGACCTCATTTAACCTGAATTACTTCTTTTAAGGCCCTACCTCTAAATATACTGACACTGGAGGTTAGAGGTTCAGCTCATGAATTTCAGGGGACACACTTCAGTCTATTTCAGGGGACACACTTCAGTCTATAATAGTGTGTCACTGTTGACTGTGGGCTCATGCTACATTCCAGTCAAGCACCGTGTAAATGGCACAGGACTGTGGAGACCTCGTACCCACTCCAGGGGTACCGTCTCACTTCTCCTGGATGCCGCTTCCACTTTCCAGCAATCTCCAACCTCACCAAGTGCTACCCCTCTCTCAGTTCCCACCTCAAGTCCCATGCCTCCAATCTAGTCTTCTCTGACTCCTGCTTGGAGAGAAGTCTCCCTCACCTGACTCACCTTAGCACTTTTGCTCTGTATTGTTAAGTTGGTAATGAATCTCATCAAGATTTGCAATGCCTTTCCTGATATCATTACATGTATCATTACATGCAATCAATACATTGCACATATTTAGGGCTTGTCTACCCAGCTGGATTGTAGGTACCTTGAGAAACGGACATCTTACTCTTCTTGAGACCCAACCTCCTCCATTTAGTGATTAATTAGCTGCGTGCCTTGTATAGAGCAAGAAGTCAATAAATGTCACAGAGTTGATGTACCTTTTCCTGAAACAGTTAAGGTCATTATATGCTCAGAGGTGTACGTGGAATCAAACTCATAGTGGTGAGTACTGAGGCTTTTTTCCCTTTATTGTGGATGGCAAGCCAGAATTTTCGAGTAAATGCCCATTTGTGGATGCTGTTGTTCCAGTGAGTTATTACGACTTTTCACTCTGACTCTGGTATAAAAGAGACCTGGATTTGAGTTCTGGTTTTCCCAGTTACTGCTGTCTGGCCTTGAGGAAGTTATCTAAACTCTGTAAGGCTCAGTTTCTTCATCTGAAAAATAGGAGTAATAATAATACCTTATTTCACAGAGTGGTGGCACAGGATTAAAATAGGAATAGTAGCACTAAATGGGTAGTAGATGTTCAGCACTAATATTACTCCGATACACAGAGATTAAAAAAAAGAAAAACAAAAAATGTAGAACTCTTAACCATACATATCAGTCTCTACTCCTCAGAACCAGGAGTAACTTGAAAAGAAAAGCACTTGCACACCATCAGAGGATCAGCCGTGCAAATAGCCCATTTAGTGCCCGATGCCAAGTGCTCCTGGATTAAGAATATTGTGAAGAATCCAGAAGGAACACTTTCCTATCTGTGATGAGATGACTTCTAAACAACCCTCGGCCTCACATTGTCACCAATCCCCTTCCCAAGTCCCACTTCTCTTTGTAAAGCGTAAAATATTTTTACCTGTAAAACCCTGTATGTGTATGGAGTTTTGTCATTCTGGAGGCGGTCAGGTTGCATGGAAAGTACAACATCATTAACTGGAAATAAATCAGCATGACATTTGTCCTGAAGTTAAGGATAAAATAAAGTTAAACCATATTCAGTGTTTTCTCAGAGATATTCAAGAAAAACAACTTTAGTGGAAGAAGAGAAAAACTATTCAGGGACACACACACACACACAAAAAACCCATAGTCTCACTAGAACTTCTAAATGCTCCAGAGCAAGCTTAGGTGGAGATGCTCCTGCAGGGAGAGCGAGAGGGTGGTGAGTGGGAAGCAGTGTAATCCTGTGCTTCTCTAGGGCTGCCGGTGTGAAGCAGAGGTCTCCAAAAAGGCTCCAAGTGGCTCGTCAGCTTTTCAGTATGTCTAGCAAATTAGACATACATCCCAAAATGTATACTGTGATATTAAAGCCCATTATATACGCTATAAAGTTTCCCCTGTGTGTCCTGCAGGCACATGCGTGGCTGGGAAGTGTCTATGGGTTGATTCCTTTGTGAATTATATGGAGCTGACGCGGCTGAAACCCACAGTGACCCAGACGAGGACAGAAGCTGGTCCTGAAAGAGTGGCTTCCGCCCCTATGTGTAAGTAATTAAGATTAATCCCCACTGAGCAGAGTGGTGCAAAATTATTAAGGCTGCTTCCTGAAGAAACTTCTAATGCAGTGTGTAATGAAAATGTCAGGTGCAATGAGTTATTAGGTGCTGCCCCGCTGTTCTGAAGTGCCAGGTATCTCTCTACCTGTTATCCAAGCAGCTGGGTCTTGTGGGGAAGGCAGTTCCAGCCTGAGGAGAGCATCAGCAGTTATTTGAGCTGAGAGGATCATAAAGTGAGTGACGACAATGAAGCCAGGAGGAAGTGCCTGAGGAAACGGTGGGATGTCTGTGGTGGAGGTGACGCGAAGAGGGGAGTGTGGTGAAGGAGGACCCTGCCTGGTGTATGACTCGGAGTAATGTCATGACCAAAATCATCTGGCCCTGTGGATTTAAAAATTGTTCTCAGGGCAGCTCAGGAATTCAGATGGGATCATTGCAGAAAGAAATATGTTTCTGGTTATTTCTGTAGTCATTCTAGAAATGCAAGCTCAGTGTTTGGCATTTATTTACGTTTATTATTTATTTTGGACCTCATAGACGTTTGCGTCTCTCCGACCTGTGTGATGCTTATCTCAGCCAGATTCTTGGAGTCTCTCTGGCTTCTCCTCTTCCCTCAGTCATGTCCAGTCATTGTCAAATGGCTCTGAGCAAGTTAAATCTTTCTTAGTCTCCATTTCCTTGGGTTCTACCTTTGTTGTGTCCCTCATAGTCTGTCCCGTTTTCTCTTTGCAACTCTCCTTGCCTGTACTTTGTCTTGTCTGGGCTCTCTACCTCCTGCCTGGACCTCTCTGGCCTCCCTCCTCCCATCTCTTCCCCTTTGATCTTCCTACCCAGAGCACAGCAGGACAGCTAACACCATTTGCTAGGTGCTTTTTCTGTGCCAAGCCCTGGGGTGTGGATGTTATGTATGTTATTTCTAATGTTTCAGTAACCCTGGCAATGGTATTATTACTTCCGTTGTTCAGCTTGAGAGGCTCCAGAAAGGTCCTAATGTGCTCACACCAGCTCTGAGGGCTAGCTAGAATTATAACCTAGGGCTGATGGCCCCCACGGTTCATGCTATACCCAACTCGTGCTGCTTTCTCTGCTCAGAAATCTTCAGTGGCTCCCATTGCCTAATTAGTAAATCAAGTCCAGGCTCTCTCTCTCTCTTTTTTTTTTTTATCTTTCAAAGTCCAGGCTCTTTTATCTCAGCATTCAAGGCTCTCTAAAATCTAGTTAACTATGTTTCTCGGCTGTCCCGTCAACTCCTGTCACACACTCTACAATTTAGCCAAAAAAACCGAACAGCCAAAGAAACAAAAAGCCTATTTTTATTTACACCCATACTTTCTTTCCTAAGTGCTTTTATACATGCTTTTTCTTCTGCCTGCTGCAGAGACTCTGTCATTCCTTCCTCTGTATAAGTAAATGTTGCCCAAGAAAACATTGAACAGAGTTGGGCCAGAGATCCATTTATTTTCTGGTTCACAAAGGGTATGTTGGATCTTTATTAAATAGTCTAAAATGTTCTTTCAATAATGTTTTTCTTTAATATCTTTTTAAAAGACATTTAAAGTGAATCAGAAAGCAATTAAATGATTAATTGCTGCAGCCGGATTCTGCTGCCCTCAGCCTCTGTGGATGCTATCTGACCGATTAACCTCTGTTTCTGAGCTCTGTCTGATTGAAGAAGGCAATGACGGAAAATGCTTGGCCTATCACATGACTGATCTTTGCTGTCATGAGCCATCGTTTTCTAACTGCAAGCTTTCATTTTCAAAGTCCTGGCATGATTTCAGGAGCTGTAAACCCTCATGTGAGTAAGTGAGCAGTGAGAACTGGCAGTTTTTCAATCTCAAGTCTCTTCAGCTTTAAACCTACATTTAGCTGTGATTTTTTTTTTTTTTCCACCTTAAGTTGGGCATTCTTTTTGGTGTGTACTTTTTTGATAAATAAAATAGGGTGGAGGTGAATTCAACTAAAACATATATGAGTTGGTCCAATTAGGGCTGACCCTAGAAAAAAGTCACAGGTGCCCCAACCTTAATTCCATAGTCAGAGCAGGAGGTGAGAGAGGAATAGTGAGTATATGGGGTTCCCAGTTTCTCTTCTACAACGACGGACACAGGGTAGAGAGCACTGAAAATGAACCTGAAAATTATGAACCCATTGGTGGAGATGGCCCACATGCCAGTTTGAACAGGTGTTGCTTTTGATGTCTTGGGGAAGGTCAAGGAGTATCTTCTCCAAGGTCTAACTCTGAATGGAAGAGCTTTGTAAGATATCAGGGAAGGATATATCATTGGAAAGATTTCTTTCCTAGTTACAATGTTTAAGTAATTGGGGTTCAATTTAATGCAGAATTAATTGTCCTTAGTACATTCTTAGCTGGACAATTTGATTAATATTATTTACATTAATTTAAGGGATGGGTAATCTGAAAACAAAAATGTGTATATACTATGAAGGACTTCCTCAAAGATTTGTTCCTGCCTGATGGTTTTATTTTGAAATTTGTACATCAAGTCTTTTGTTATCCTCTTTTTATTTTATTTCTTGCTTTTAAAACAAATTAGCAAGAGGAGGAAAGAGGAGGGGGAGAAACTGTGCAAAACACAAGAATGTTATAGTCGGCAATGTGATGAAAGCTTGTAATTTCATACTGAGGTTTTGATTGTGCATCTATTTTTTGTTGTTGCTGTTTTCTTCTCCTTTATCTTCATACCTAGCAAATAATTATTGACCAGCAAATGTGCTTATGGTACCATCTTAGGAAATTTGATATAAGGAATTCTATAAGGAAAAAAAATTACCAGTATATGGAGCTCATTTAGAAGACAGTTGCAGACAGCCACAGAAATAATAGTAGCTTACATTTACGGAGCACTCACAATTTGCCAAGCACTCTTCTAAGTGCTTCATGTGGTATTAGCTCATTTAACCCTCTCAACAACTGGGTGAGATCGGTACTATTATCCCTATTTTATAAATGAGAAAACTGAGGCACAAGGAGATTAAATTATTCATCTACAGTCACATAGGTGACCGGAGCCATAATTTGAACCCAGCCAGTGTGAATCCAGAATAAAAAAGTAAAACAAGTATAACCAGAATGAAACTAATATTGTTCTTTTTAGATTCCCTAAACTTACTATCACCACCAGTGAATTCTGCGTGGTGATTAATATTGAACTTGTAAGAATAGAAGAGGAATTGTTTAGTGTAGGGAGATGGTGAAAGAGAGTGAAAAAATGAAGATGCTGGCAAAAGCACCTGCAGTGGGTTCCGAGATAAGGATTCTAGGAGGTAGGCGTGGCAATACCTTCTGTTGTGTGCTCAGCTGGGCCTCAGCCTAGACTGGTGGGCAGTGATGCATAGTGGGTCAAGGAATGTGGCTGCTGGCTGATTTTTGTCACTCACTGCACTGCTTTCCTGCTCCTCAAGCTGAGATAGATAATACCGACAGCTCACTTTGAGTTCCCATCCATCTGAAGCACTTCTAGATTTGCAGTTCACGTTACCTTCTGCAGAGCCAGAATGTGTCCGCTTTTCTTTCAGATCTCTTACCACCTCAGAACATTTAGGACAGGCCACCATCTTTTATCTAAACACAAGGGACCAGGTATGGTTAGAAATTCAAAACTTTATAGATTTTAGAAAGGTAAAATGGTATATATCTCATACGTTGTATAATATTTCCAGTGGGGTCTGGATCAGCACCCCATAAACAAATATTATCATATTTCCACCACAAAAATGTACGTATCATCACGCTAAGTGAGACAAAGAATGACTGTCCTCAGCTACATGTTAAGAAGGTCAGATTTTGCCACCAAACGAATTTTTGTGCCAAATTTATGGGAAAAACTTTTGGTTGCAAGGCTTTTTGGATTTTGGAATTGAGGATGGGGAATGTGAACTGTATCATCACCAACTCCTTCCACTCTAATCAGAGGGATGTGTGTGAAGGTGCTGACAAAGCTATTCCTACATTTTCTCCCCTGGCCAGGAAGGGGTCTGACGTGGGCTGAGCCTGAAGAACCTCAGTCTCATTCCAGGTTTTAGTTGGGAAAGCAGGCAGTCAGGAAATAGAGTCAATCCCTACACACTCCACATTCCCTGCGGGTCTGGTGGACAAAAAGTAATAAAGAAAATACAAACTCAGGAAAGACAAGATTCAGTTCTTTTTTTTTTTTTTCATTTGAAAGACTTATTTACACTACTTAGAAAAACCTCTCCCCTTCTCTTGGGAGTCACTTAGCTTAGCTTGGAGGACCACAGATTAAAGTACAATATAGTGAGTATTATTAAAAACAACCTGTAAAAATGCATTATCCTGAAGATTTAGCAGCTAATTTTCTGTTGCCTTTACTTCTTACATCATTTTTTTTTTCTCTCAGTGTATAACCTTCTTTAAGTTTTATGTCCTGTTCTCAAATTCCTCCTGGGTTTAATGACTAATCTCTATTTGTGTTGCTCTGGTGAAGCCAATATAAGGGAAATCATAAATTAATGGCATATGTTTGTAGCTATAAACAGGGGACAGATTCAGAAATATACAAATGTGCCAAGTACCCTATTTCCTATAGCTGCAATGCTCAACACCCAATTAACCTTAGATTTACAAGTCTAATCAAATGGCCCAGTCTGTTTCCGTTCAAAAGCTGTGCACTGTGTGTAACCTTTCACCTGACCTAAATCTCTAGTAAACCCTGGGAAGCAAACTCCTTTGTGGAGCTAGTCACTCTGTTGGATGAAGCCAGTGTCCCCTTTTAAGGCCCTGAGTTACCATTTCCTGCATTGCAAGGCATAGTTTGCAAAGGGACAGCCTGTGGTTCTTTATGTAGGGGGACAGTCCTGACTGCTGACACAGGCTGTGTTCTGTGACAGGAGGGCTGTGCTGAGTCACTTACACTTTGCCCCCAGGTCTTCTTTACAAATACAGTATGACTTTGGAAGATAATAATACCAAATATTTATTTACCACCTCTCTGGGTCAGCCAGGCATTCTTCTAAGCTCTCTCCACCTATGAACTCATTTAATCCTTTTCACAAGCAAAGAGTCAGGAACCATATGATCTTTGTCTTATGACGAGAAAGTGGAGGTACAGAGAGGTTAAGTCAATTGCCCAAAGAGCCTCAGCTCTTGTGGCGAAGGGACTGGGGCTCTGGACCCTGGCAGTCTTTCTCCAGAGTTGGCCCACATGACCACTGCCATGCTGCTTTCATGGATACTGCAGGGTCCGTGGCAAAACCTGGAACAAAGGTGTGGAGTTTACCACTTGAGCTTCATTAGAATGTGCCCTAACCCAGTGTTTTTTCAACCTTGAGGCTCTGCAGAGCCCGCAGGGGTGATGGGACTGAGAGGCAAAGGGGGCTCAGGATTTCACACCCACATCAGCCAGAGCAAGTCAGTTTTAAATGTTACTTTCTAGCACTAAGATTTTATTTGAATAAGGGGTTCTGTAGCTCATAAAAACTTGAAAGGCAGCTCTAAACAGTTGAGCCAGTTAGCTCACATGGGGGTGATGCCAATGGCAAAAAGAACTGGGATGTAGAAACCGGGATCCCAGTGCTGTATGATGCTGTGTAATACTCTTTCTGACTACAGTCGGCCCTCCGTATCTGCGGGTACTGCATCCATGGATTCAATCAACCATGGATCGTAAATATTCGAAAAAAAAAAAATCCTAGAAAGTTCCAAAAAGCAAAACTTGAATTTGCTGTGTACCAGCAACTATTTACATAGCTTTTACATTGTATTTACAACAATTTACATAGCATTGACATTGTATTAGATATTATAAGTAACCTAGAGATTATTTGAAGTACACGGGAGGACGTGCGTAGGTTATATGCAAATACCATGCCATTTTTATATGAGGAACTTGAGCCTCCAGGATTTTAGTATCTGTGAGGGCCCTGGAACTGACCCCGGTGGATACCAAGGGACCACTGTATTGACAAAGGATATATTTAGATGCAAATACATGTGGACTTTGGAGATTACATTTCAGGGTGAACTAGAGGCTGCCGCCTGGCCAAGACTAGATGAAACGCTGATAAAGAGGAAGGCGGGGGCTTCCCTGGTGGCACAGTGGTTGAGAGTCTGCCTGCCAATGCAGGGGACACGGGTTCGAGCCCTGGTCTCGGAAGATCCCACATGCCGCGGAGCAACTAGGCCCGTGAGCCACAGCTACTGAGCCTGCGCGTCTGGAGCCTGTGCTCCGCAACAAGAGAGGCCGTGATAATGAGAGGCCCGCGCACCGCGATGAAGAGTGGTCCCCGCTCGCCCCAACTAGAGAAAGCCCTCGCACAGTAACGAAGACCCAACACAGCCAAAAATAAATAAATAAATTTAAAAAAAAAAAAGAGGAAGGCGGAAAATACCATCCTGGTCTAGGGTAGAGGAAGGAGTGATGAGAAAAGAAAGCTTGGTGTGGAAGAAAAGGCTTGTGATTAAGGAAAGTGGTGAACAGAGCTTAGGGCAGGTGCTGAGATGAGCAGTCACACCCTGTGAATTAGATTGCTGAAAGTAGGGCTGAGGAAAGTAGAAAAGAAACCATTGAGTGAGGCAAGATCAGAGAACCAGAATGGAAACTTTCCATGGAAAATGGCCAGAGCCCAGAGGACCCAGGAAGACACTCTTGAGGCTTCATGTGGATAACGTCCAGAGGAACAAAAAGCTAGTATGTATTTGTTAAAAATAAAGTTTATGAGGTTAGTAGACCTGAGAAAAACAAAGGATTATGACAAAGCATTTTATCAGGTACTTCACTGTGCCCTCAACTAGGTGGATTCAAAACTGGTTGAGTGACCTTTCTCCAGAGGTGCTGCCTAGTGGATTACTGTCAGCCTGGAGGACAGGCGTGACCCTGTTCTTTATTTTATAAAGCAAATGCTCTGACAAGTCTCTGACACTATATGTCACTAAATGATGTGTGATCTCTTTTATCCTGTCCATTTCATCATTATTTAATTGGTTGTTAACGTGGGATTCCTGAGTGAGCCTAAGAGGGTCCATGAATCCTCTAAAATTATTATAATACTTACATTTCTGTCTCCCTTGCTAGACTATGAGCAACCTGAGGAGACAGGGCAAGTTGTAACTGGAAAAAGAAAAGCAGTGTATGTATTAATCTATAATTGAGCTATAATTCACTCATTCATTCATTCACCCTTTTCTTGAGTATCTCTAACATGCTTGCAGTTGACTACTGGGCACGCAGGAAAGAGGGATTCAAATAAATTAACAAACAGCAAAATAATAATCTTTTTCATGTGGTGTTTGATGTGGCCTGGAGACTTGGGATTATCTTCCTAGAGAGGAAATTTTACTGCAGCTGTTTTTGGAAGGATACATGGGAATCAGTTGGGTTGGTAGTCCAGCAGGAGATAAGGCGAAGGGCATTCTAGGAAGAGAGGTGAGAAATAGCATGCCGTATGTGGCAAAATGCAAGTTGTTTGGGATGGCAGTGGCAAAGGGCACATGTAGGGGCTGAGATAGACAGGGCTGGGTGGTGACAGAACTTTTATACCATACTAAGAATTTATATTTTATCCCCAAGGTCATGGGAGACATTAGAAGATTGAAAGGGCATGATATGATTGACTTTTTATTTTGGAAAAATTCTATTAGTGGTAATGTGAAGGATGTAATAAGGGGCAAGATTGAGGCTAGGGAAAAGTTTTAGAAAGCTACTACAATAATTGCAGTTAACAACACTGCCATGCCGTTACTTACTGCTCTTATTACTACCACTGCCATTGGTGCTCTTTCTCTACCTACTGCTATTACCACTGCCGCTACTCCCACAGGAATAGTAAGGCTGATGGGGAGAAGGTGTGAGAAGCTGAAGAAGAGTCTGAGAAGTGTAAGTGTGATGCTGTGATGTATAACAAGAGATATATATTCTGTTTTTGTCCTGTTTCTGACTCAGAGCTCCTAAAACCCTTGGAATTTCCTAAGTGATGAGGGCAATAAAAGTGTCTTGTTATGTTAATAAGTGACTTTTAGAAAGTTCCTGGGTAACCTGAGGAGGGGTTGCTGCTTGCTAGGAGAACAAATCGTGTGATTAGAGGGTTGGAACTTTCAGTCCCACCTCCAACCCCTCAGCCTCCAAGGAGGAGAGAGGGGGTCGAAGATTGAGTTCAGTCACCAATGACCAATGATTTAATCAATCATGCCTCTGTAATGAAAGCTCCATGAAACCCCAAAAGGATTGGGTTGGAAGAGCTGCAGGTTAATGAACATCTGGAGGTTCAGGGAGAGTGGTGCTCTCAGAGAACCAGGAAGCTCCCTGTCCTTTCCCCATACCTTGCCATATGGGTCTCTTTTGTCTGACATTCTTGAGTTATACCCTTTTATAATAAACTGATAATCTAGTAAGTAAAATGTTTCTCTGAGTTCGGTGAGCCTTTCTAGCAAATTAATTGAACCCAAGGAGGGGGATGTTGGAACATCTGATCTGCAGCTGATGGGTAAGAAGCACAGGTGACAACTTGGACTTGCGATTGGCCTCTGAAGTTTGGAGCAGGGGGCAGTCTTACTGTAGAACTGAGTCCTTAACTTGTGGGATCTGAAGCTACATCCAGGTAGATAGTTCAGAATTGAGTTGAATTGTAAGACACCCAGCTGGTGTCACAGAGTTGCGTAGTGTGGGGAAAAAAACACACATTGGGGTTGGGTGCAGAATCAGAGTAAGGGAGGTAGAGGAAAATCAGGAGATGAGGACCTCCTAGAAACCAAGGAGAGGATGGTGAGAACTAACAGGTGATGGGGAGAGGTGAAGGAAGAAAAGAACTCAAAATGTGTTTGTATTGAGAATGAAGTAGTTTGCTTTCCAAATGCCTCATTAACTTACTGTGAGTTTTTTAAATTAATTTATTTATTTATTTATTTATTTTTGGCTGCTTTGGGTCTTCATTGCTGCATGCCAGCTTTCTCTAGTTGCAGCAAGTTGGGGCTACTCTTTGCTGCAGTTCGCGGGCTTCTCACTGCAGTGGCCTCTCTTGTTGTGGAGCATGGGCTCTAGGTGCACAGGCTTCAGTAGTTGCAGCACACGGGCTTAGTAGTTGTGGTGCACAGGCTTAGTTGCTCTGCGGCATGTGGGATCTTCCCAGACCAGGGCTCGAACCCGTGTCCCCTGCATTGGCAGGCGGACTCCCAACCACTGCACCACCAGGGAACTCCCTTACTGTGATTTTATTAAGTTACACTAGTAGAAGGCAGAGGGTGAAAGGGATTATACCTGCTCCTGAGACTTATTTCAGTTCTTTGAGTGTTTGAGAAGTACCAATACTTCAACTCTTGGCCAGTGACATGGGTCAATGACGGGTGCCTGTTGTTGAGAATGATGCCCTTGGAGACTTCACCACAGAGAAAAACTGGCTTGTTTAAATCTGTTCTCAGATAATAAAACACAAGCAAAGATACAACTTGCAGAAATACTACATCATGATCAAAATGTGTACTAATTCACATCTGATAGTCTCAGATAGCCCTTGTATTTTCAAGTTAGGAGAAATGAGGAAGTAAAAACAAAACTTGCCTTTTAGTTCTCCCCATGCATTTTTAAAATTGTATCCTCTGGTGCTTCCCTGGTGGCGCAGTGGTTGAGAATATGCCTGCTAATGCAGGGGACACGGGTTCGAGCCCTGGTCTGGGAAGATCCCACATGCCGCGGGGCAACTAGGCCCGCGAGCCACAACTACTGAGACTGCACGTCTGGAGCCTGTGCTCCGCAACAAGACAGGCCGCGATAGTGATAGGCCCGCGCACCGCGATGAAGAGTGACCCCCGATTGCCACAACTAGAGAAAACCCTCGCACAGAAACGAAGACCCAACACAGCCAAAAATAAATTAATTAATTAAAAAAAAAAATTGTATCCTCTTTGGTTCCTCTACAACAGCCCAGCAGTCCAGTTGTGTATGTTCAGTGGCAGGTGAGGTGACCCACTTATCTCAGGATTGGCTGCCCCCTACCCTTCTATATTTTCCAGGTGTACATGGGGAGAGATGCAGCGCTGGCACTCCAACCTCTCGCCTGATTTGAATTGTCAAACCATTTTAGAAATCAGGTCTCGGTGTTAAAAACTCTCAAGTGAACTCTGATGGGTTTTAATGGCAGTCAGTACCTTAGAATGCTGATGAGGAACAACCACTTGGCCCCCCCATGGTAAAAACCTTCTTTAAACCCACGAGCAGAACTATTTTGAATTATAAATAAGAAGATTAGGGAAAAATTAGTTTTTGCTATGTGCCTATTATTTGTTAGAGACACAAGGATTTGTACTTATCTTTTTAGCCTCTCCCTATCTTCTTGCAGCTATTTAAAGTATTTTATTATATTTTTAATTTAATTTTATTTTTTTTAAGTTTTTATTTATTTATTGGCTTCATCGGGTCTTAGTTGCGGCACACAGGACCTTTTGTTGCAGTGTGCAGGCTTCTCTCTAGTTGTGGCGCGAGGGCTCAATTGCCCCACGGCATGTGGATCTTAGTTCCCTGACCAGGGATTGAACCAGCGTCACCTGCATTGCAAGATGGATTCTTAACCACTGGACTACCAGGGAAATGCCTATTTGAAGTATTTTACAAAGGAGAAGTTCCAAGGAGGAGCTGTGCCAAAGGGTATGCACAAAATTCAGATATCTCTTACTGTAAAGTCCAGGGGCTCTCCTGGCATTTACAAAGACCTAGATAACAAATGTGTTCTCCTTGTTTCCTGTAACGGTTATCAAGAAAACAATCCCAGCATCAGTGGAATCTTCCTCAATGACATCTGAAGGGTCATTTGTCAGTTGAGAGTAAGGCACATGCTTAAAGAAGTCTCAAGTAATTCTTGTTTGCACTACTTATCTTTAGTAAATCTGGGATTGACCCTAGACGAAGATAGGACTGTGCTGGCTGAGCTCCCAGCTGACATAGCAACTTGCCAGCCATGTGAGTGAGCCAACTCAGAGATGGGTCCTCGGGCCCAGGAGAGTCACCCCAGCTGACAGCTGACACCACTGGGGCAGAGATGACAGGTCCCCACTGAGCCCTGCCCAAATTGCAGATTCTGAGCAAATTACATGATTGTTGTTTGGTTAAGCCATGAAGTTTTGGGGTGGTTTTTATGCAGCAATAGGCAATTGGAACATTTGATTTCCAGGATACCATACTCCTGGTTTTCTTCCTGCCTCACTGTCACTTTTTCTTGGTCTCCTTTGATAACTCCTCCTCATCTCTCTATCATTATTTTCACTTCTTATCATGGAAAATTTTAGTCATACAAAAAATAGCAATGTATAATGAACCTCCATGTGCCCATTACGCAGCTTCATAATTTATCTACTCAGGTCTAATTTTCTTCCATCTATGTTCCTACCTGCCTTCCTCCATCCCACCCCATTTTATTTTAAACCAAATTCTCAGACCATCTTTTTGATATCATATTCTCTTGGTGATCTCACCTGGACTCATAGCTTTAAATTTCCTTCATATGCTGAAGACTCAAATGTATTACCTGCACTATATCGTTGTGGCTCAAAGCATGGGTTGTGATACTTATGTGCCTGGATTAAAATCATGGCTCTTCCACAAATTACCTTTGTGACCTCAGTTACTTAATTGCTGTGCGCCTCAGTTATCCAGTCCGTGAAATAAGAGATGATGGAACCGAGCAGAACCCTGCAGGCTCCTCCATTTCCCCTGCCTCTTGTTTGTAGAAAAGCTGAAGTGTCCCAGGCTTCCCTGAATCACGAAAGAGCAGGCTCAAGCAGCTAAGGATTAGAACAATAGAATCACATTCAGAATGTGTCTGATGCACATTCCTGAGTTGCATTACAGATACTATAACTGCCACCAGAGGGAAAAAGCTAACGCATGATGACAGGACTGCAACCATGACACAAGCTGCTACATCTTGAGCAGTACTAAATCTATGGCTAGCACAATTCCAAGAACTGGCCTTAAGAGAATGGGATTAACACTGTAGCTCATAATCATCTATATCTGCAGGCATCAGAATAATTGTAGCTTGTTCTGCCCATATATGTAAAGGGGAGCAACTGTCAGCAAACAGATGCCACAGACCCATGTCAACATCTTCCACCCGAAGAATATGGCACTCTATGTCAGCATGAAGAAGTTACAGAAGTCAGACTTTCACCCATGATCCCATAGAAGTGGAATGATGTTCTGAGAAGTGGGAATTTGTAAGCAGCTTTTGGCAGGAAAGAGCTCTCTACAGGAGGCCCCTTTTGTCTTGTCACTAACCTTAAACGAGGCACCTCCATGCTCTACTCATCTCTGGCCCTGCACACATTTCAAATCTTTTGATCACACAATACCTTGCCTAACCTATTGGTTCTTTCTGTAGATCAAAGTAGAAATGAAGAATAAATAATTAACAGATGACCAGATCTCTTCCCTAGCTTCCCCTTCAATAATCTCTGGAACAAACTGTGTGAACAAGATAGCATCTAAAGAAAGATCACAAGGAGTCAACAAACCTGCGTGCAGTGGGGGATGGCGATGGCTCTGACCTCCTATCTCAGTGATTAACTGAGATTACTTCCCTTTAAAAACTTTCATGGCTGAGCAGAATCTTTGGAGGTGGTTTTGGGGGCACAGTGAGTCCACCATCTCCCCAGATTGCTGGCATTCTGATTAAAAGTAACTTTCCTTTCTACCAACAACCGTGTCTCAGGTATTGATTTTTGAATGGTGAGCAGCCAGACCTGAGTTCAGTAACAAGGATAATATTTCCTGCTACCTCTTGGGGTTGTTGTGAGGATTAAATGAGTTACCAAATGTAAAATGCTTATAACAGTGTGTGTACATATACACCTATTGGCTTTATTATTGTATCTCCAGGCCAGACCTCTTACCTTAACTCCAGGCTTATACCTCCAGTTGCTTACTTGGCATCCTCACTTAGATGTCAAATAGACATCACAAGTTTATTATTCTAAAACCAAATTCCTGAACTACCCTCCCAAACATCACACAACCCCTCCCTCAGTCTTCCTCATCTCAGTTAATGGCATCTCCATCCTTCCATTTGCTTAGCCTCAAATGCCATGATCACATCCTTGACTACTCTCTTGCTTCCATATCTTATATTGTATCCTGTTGGCTCTGCATTCAAAATCTATCCGGTGCCTTTCACCATTATTACTCGTGTAGAAACCTCCATCCTCTCTCACCTGCCGTATTACGATAGCTTTCTAAATGGTCTTCCTGCTTCCACTCTTCCCGCCCCAACCCTCACCCAACAGTCTACTCTCAATACAACAACCAGAGTGATCTTTTAAAAAAACTTAAGTCAGGAGCTACAATTCTGCAGCCTGTGGAAGGAAAACCACATTCACAGAAAGATAGACAAAATAAAAAGTCAGAGGACTTTGTACCAGATGAAGGAACAAGATAAAACCCCAGAAAAACAATGAAATGAAGTGAAGATAGGAAACCTTCCAGAAAAAGAATTCAGAATAATGATAGTGAAGATGATCCAGGACCTGGGAAAAAGGATGGAGGCAAAGATCGAGAAGGTGCAAGAAATGTTTAACAAAGACTTTGAAGAATTAAAGAACAAACACCTAGAAGAATTAAAGAACAGACAAACAGAGATGAACAATACAATAAATGAAATGAAAAATACACTAGAAGGAATCAATAGCATAATAACTGAGGCAGAAGAATGGATAAGTGATCTGGAAGACAGAATGGTGGGATTCACTGCTGTGGAACAGAATAAAGAAAGCAGAATGAAAAGAAATGAAGACAGCCCAAGACACCTTTGGGACAATATTAAACGCAACAACATTCGCATTATAGGGGTCCCAGAAGGAGAAGAGAGAGAGAAAGGACCAGGGAAAATATTTGTAGAGATTATAGTCAACAACTTCCCTAACATGGGAAAGGAAATAGACACCCAAGTCCAGGAACTGCAGAGTCCCAGGCAGGATAAACCCAAGGAGAAACACACTGAGACACATAGTAATCAAACTGACAAAAATTACAGACAAAGAAAAATTATTGAAAGCAGCAAGGAAAAAGCAAAAAAAAAACATACAAGGGAAGTCCCATAAGGTTAACAGCTAATTTCTCAGCAGAAACTCTACAAGCCAGAAGGAAATGGCATGATATATTTAAAGTGATGAAAGGGAAGAACCTACAACCAAGATTACACGGCAAAGATCTCATTCAGATTCAATGGAGAAATCAAAAGCTTTACAGACAAGCAAAAGCTAAGAGAATTCAGCACCACCACACCAGCACTACAACAAATGCTAAAGGAACGTCTGTAAGTGGGAAATACAAAAGAAGAAAAGGCCCTACAAAAACAAACCCATAACAGTTAAGAAAATGGTAATAGGAACATACATATCGCTAATTACCTTAAACGTGAATGGATTAAATGCTCCAACCAAAAGACATAGGCTCGCTGAATGGATATAAAAACAAGACCCATATTTGTGCTGTCTACAAGAGACCCACTTCAAACCTAGGGACACATACAGACTGAAAGTGAGGGGATGGAAAAAGATATTCCATGCAAATGGAAATCAAAAGAAAGCTGGAGTAGCAATTCTCATATCAGACAAAATAGACTTTAAAATAAAGAATATTACAAGAGACAAAGAAGGACACTATATAATGATCAAGGGATCGATCCAAGAGGAAGGTATAACAATTGTAAATATATATGCAGCCAACATAGGAACACCTCAATACATAAGGCAACTGCTAACAGCTATAAAAGAGGAAATTGACAGTAACACAAAAATAGTGGGGGACTTTAACACCCCACTTTCACCAATGGACAGATCATCCAAAATGAAAATAAATAAGGAAACACAAGCTTTAAATGATACATTAAACAAGATGGACTTAATTGATATTTATAGGACATTCCACCCAAAAACAACAGAATACACATTTTTCTCAAGTGCTCATGGAACATTCTCCAGGATAGATCATATCTTGGGTCACAAATCAAGCCTTGGTAAATTTAAGAAAATTGAAATCGTATCAAGTATCTTTTCTGACCACAACGCTATGAGACTAGATATCAATTACAGGAAAAGATCTGTAAAAAATACAAACACATGGAGGCTACACAGTACACTACTTAATAACGAAGTGATCACTGAAGAAATCAAAGGGGAAATCAAAAAATACCTAGAAACAAATGACAATGGAGATACGACGACCCAAAACCTATGGGACGCAGCAAAAGCAGTGCTAAGAGGGAAGTTTATAGCAATACAAGCCTACCTCAAGAAACAGGAAACATCTCGAATAAACAACCTAACCTTGCACCTAAGGCAATTAGAGAAAGAAGAGCAAAAAAACCCCAAAGCCAACAGAAGGAAAGAAATTATAAAGATCAGGTCAGAAATAAATGAAAAAGAGATGAAGGAAACAATAGCAAAAATCAATGAAACTAAAAGCTGGTTCTTTGAGAAGATAAACAAAATTGATAAACCATTAGCCAGGCTCATCAAGAGAAAAAGGGAGAAGACTCAAATCAATAGAATTAGAAATGAAAAAGGAGAAGTAACCACTGACACTGCAGAAATACAAAAGATCATGAGAGATTACTACAAGCAACTCTATGCCAATAAAATGGACAACCTGGAAGAAATGGACAGATTCTTAGAAATGCACAACCTGCCGAGACTGAACCAGGAAGAAATAGAAAATATGAACAGACCAATCACAAGCACTGAAATTGAAACTGTGATTAACAACCTTCCAACAAACAAAAGCCCAGGACCAGATGGCTTCACAGGTGAATTCTATCAAACATTTAGAGAAGAGCTAACACCTATCCTTCTCAAACTCTTCCAAAATATTGCAGAGGGAGGAACACTCCCAAACTCATTCTATGAGGCCACCATCACCCTGATACCAAAACCAGACAAAGATGTTACAAAGAAAGAAAACTACAGGCCAATATCACTGATGAACATAGATGCAAAAATCCTCAACGAAATACTAGCAAACAGAATCCAACAGCACATTAAAAGGATCATACACCATAATCAAGTGGGGTTTATCCCAGGAATGCAAGGATTCTTCAATATACGCAAATCAATCAATGTGATACACCATATTAACAAATTGAAGGAGAAAAACCATATGATCATCTCAATAGATGCAGAGAAAGCTTTCGACAAAATTCAACACCCATTTATGATAAAAGCCCTGCAGAAAATAGGCATAGAGGGAACTTTCCTCAACATAATAAAGGCCATATATGACAAACCCACAGCCAACATTGTCCTCAATGGTGAAAAACTGAAACCATTTCCACTAAGATCAGGAACAAGACAAGGTTGCCCACTCTCACCACTATTATTCAACATAGTTTTGGAAGTGTTAGCCACAGCAATCAGAGAAGACAAAGAAATAAAAGTAATCCAAATCGGAAAAGAAGAAGTAAAGCTGTCACTATTTGCAGATGACATGATACTATACATAGAGAATCCTAAAGATGCTACCAGAAAACTCCTAGAGCTAATCAATGAATTTGGTAAAGTAGCAGGATACAAAATTAATGCACAGAAATCTCTTGCATTTCTATACACTAATGACGAAAAATCTGAAAGTGAAATTAAGAAAACACTCCCGTTTACCATTGCAACAAAAAGAATAAAATATCTAGGAATAAACCTACCTAAGGAGACAAAAGACCTGTATGCAGAAAACTATTAGACACTGATGAAAGAAATTAAAGATGATACAAATAGATGGAGAGATATACCATGTTCCTGGATTGGAAGAATCAACATTGTGAAAATGACTCTACTACCCAAAGCAATCTACAGATTCAATGCAATCCCTATCAAACTACCACTGGCATTTTTCACAGAACTAGAACAAAAAATTTCACAATTTGTATGGAAACACAAAAGACCCCGAATAGCCAAAGCAATCTTGAGAACGAAAAATGGAGCTGGGGGAATCAGGCTCCCTGACTTCTGACTATATTACAAAGCTACAGTAATCAAGACAGTTTGGTACTGGCACAAAAACAGAAATATAGATCAATGGAACAGGATAGAAAGCCCAGAGATAAACCCACACACATATGGTCACCTTATCTTTGATAAAGGAGGCAAGCATATACAGTGGAGAAAAGACTGCCTCTTCAATAAGTGGTGCTGGGAAAATTGGACAGATACATGTAAAAGTATGAAATTAGAACACTCCCTGACACCATGCACAAAAATAAACTCAAAATGGATTAAAGACCTAAGTGTAAGGCCAGACACTATCAAACTCTTAGAGGAAAACATAGGCAGAACACTCTATGACATACATCACAGCAAGATTCTTTTTGACCCAGCTCCCAGAGAAATGGAAATAAGAACACAAATAAACAAATGGGACCTAATGAAACTTAAAAGCTTTTGCACAGCAAAGGAAACCATAAACAAGACCAAAAGACAACCATCAGAATGGGAGAAAATATTTGCAAATGAAGCAACTGACAAAGGATTAATCTCCAAGATTTACAAGCAGCTCATGCAGCTCAATAACAAAAAAACCAACAACCCAATCCAAAAATGGGCAGAAGACCTAAATAGACATTTCTCCAAAGAAGATATACAGATGGCCTACAGACACATGAAAGAATGCTCAACATCATTAATCATTAGAGAAATGCAAATCAAAACTACAATGAGATATCATCTCACACCGGTCAGAATGGCCATCATCAAAAAATCTAGAAACAATAAATGCTGGAGAGGGTGTGGAGGAAAGGGAACACTCTTGCACTGTTGGTGGGAATGTAAATGGATACAGCCACTATGGAGAACAGTATGGAGGGTCCTTAAAAAACTACAAATAGAACTACCATACGACCCAGCAATTCCACTACTGGGCATATACCCTGAGAAAACCGTAGTTCAAAAAGAGTCATGTACCAAAATGTTCATTGCAGCTCTATTTACAATAGCCAGGACATGGAAGCAACCTAAATGTCCATCGACAGATGAATGGATAAAGAAGATGTGGCACATATATACAATGGAATATTACTCAGCCATAAAAAGAAATGAAATGGAGGTATTTGTAATGAGGTGGATGGAGTTAGAGTCTGTCATACAGAGTGAAGTAAGTCAGAAAGAGAAAAACAAATACAGTATGCTAACACATATATACGGAATCTAAGGAAAAAAAAAAAAAAAGGCCATGAAGAACCTAGTGGCAAGACGGGAATAAAGACACAGACTTACTAGAGAATGGACTTGAGGATATGGGGAAGGGGTGGGGTGAGATGTGACAGGGTAAGAGAGTGTCATGGACATATATACACTACCAAATGTAAAATAGATAGCTAGTGGGAAGCAGCTGCATAGCACAGGGAGATCAGCTCGGTGCTTTGTGACCACCTAGAGGGGTGGGACGGAGAGGGTGGGAGGGAGGGATATGCAAGAGGGAAGAGATATGGGAACATATTGTATATGTATAACTGATTCACTTTGTTATAAAGCAGAAGCTAACACACCATTGTAAGGCAATTATACTTCAATAAAGATGTTTAAAAAAAAAAAATGAAAAAAGCAGGAATTCCTTGGTGGTCCAATGGTTAGGACTTGGTGCTTTCACTGCCAGGGCCCAAGTTCCATCCCTGCTTGGAGAACTAAGATTCCACAAGCCATGCTGCAAGGCCAAAAATAAATAAATAAATGAAAATGAAAATGAAAAAGTTTAGCTGATCACCTCACCCCCCAGTGTTTGAGAGAATTAAAGCTATTGTTACCGAATCCAAGCTCAGTCTACTTGCTGCACAACAGGCCAATAATCCAGAGGTGAAGTGTTGAGGCAAGGAATAGCAACTTTATTCGGAAAGCCAGGCATTTGAGAAGACGGTGGACTAATGTCCCAGAGTACCATCTTATCAGGGTCTGGAAGCCAGTTTCTTTTATAGAACAGAGAGGGGGAGGAGGTGAGGAAGTAAAGTAAAAAGGCCGTTAAGTCTTGCAAAATATCTCCTGGCTTGGCCAGCATCGGGGAGGGAGTGTGTTAATTTCTTCTTTTCTGCAGCCATTCACAGGTGGGGAGGGTCAGATTGTCTTCATGTGAGCTGAACAAAGGCACTTTAGTTTAACATTCAGGCAGAGGGGCAGGGTTCCCTGAGGCAGGCTATTATGTATGCTTACAACTATTATAATCCTTTTAGTGATTATAATAACAAAAGCAATGAAAAGCAAAGGTTAAAGTAAAAGAAACAGATCCAACATGGAGTCAGATTTTGCTCTTCCCTGTTACACTATGACACACTGCTAGATGGCCCCCTTCTTCAGAGTTATAGAGTTTTAGCTGGATACATGGTCACTTAGCTAGAAACTATATTTCTTAGGTACCCTTGCAGTTGGCTGAGACCAAGTCACTGAAGTCATGCCAAGTGATGAGAGTGGAAATGATGTGTGCCATTTCCAGAACTTGGCCTTAAAATAGTAAGCCAGTGCTCCCATTTGGTCTGGCCCCTGGCCCCTGAAGTGAAACAGGACTATTTTATGACTCAGATTTGACCATGCAGATTAAGTAAAATGCCCTATACAGGTGGAGAAATTTTCCCTTCTTCCCTTCTAGGTTCTTTGGTTCTAGGTTCTGGTCTAATAATTAAATAGATATAAGACAGATTAATAGGAGAAGAACAAAAAAAAAGGTTTGATAACATGTATACTTCCTGTAAACATGGGAGGTGACCAGGAAAACTGAGTAAGCCTCTGAAATGGCTGAAGTCATCCCCTTAAATACCATCTCTTCAGCTAAAGACAAAAGAAGATTTGGGGAGTGGGAAATCAGTTATGGGAGGTTACTAGGACAAGCACAGTAAAAAAAACAAAGGTAAGGTCATTATGCAGATTTAAGTCCTTGCCTTCTCTATTGATAAGAGTTTCTTATGATTAGAATCATCCTTCTCTTCCTGGTACAGAGAGGCAGACACCCTTACAAATGGATATTTCCCTTGTAAATGTAAATGTTTTTTTACAAAAGGCTAACATCTACTCAATTTTCAGAGCTTCTCTCTGTGGCTTTTTAAAAATAACCAGCTTAAAATAATCAATATGCCAAGGAGTCATATTTTGGAATGGCAAAATCTGCTCTCCTTCAGCCCTATAAGATGGTGGAGAAATAAGATAAAAGGAACCTGAGTCCTTAAATGACCTGGTGGAGCAGAGATGCTCTGCCAGTTACTTGGGAGAGAAATAAATGTCTATCTTCTTTAAACTTCTGTATTTTGGGAGCTCTTAGTTATAAAACTTAGCCTTAATCCTGACTAATACAGTAGGTAAACTCAGTTGATGTCTTTGTTCCTTAGTGTCCCCCATTATTCAAAGGAAAGATGGGTACATAGAATTGAGAAGTCCTTGAAACATTAGTAAAATAATTCTCCCAATTCTGCTCCTCGTGTTGGTGAATGCTTGTTATCTGAATGTGATAAAGAATTATAGAATCATAAAATGGAAGCAGAGTTAGAATCAGGGCACTCAAGGTGGCTTAATACTTTGGTAAATACTATGGTATTCATAGTGGGTTAGTAATGTGGCACATCAACAGATATTCTTAATTTTTTCCCATAGTATCTAGTTCTCTTCTTACAGTTTCAATTCATTTTTCTTTTTAGTCTTTTTAGACATTCTTTTTAAAATAGGCTATTCCAGATTATTTTACTACCTCAACTATTTGGGGGTGCTAATCCTCCATAACTTTTGTGTGTGTTCACTCTCTCTCAAGGTAGATTGTTTCTGTATATGCTTTGTATATGCTTTGTGAGCTCATCTTCAGTTGGAATGGTTTTTTCTATAAGGTCTTATGTGTCACAGAGGATGGTTTAGATTTGCTTTTGTCACATGCCAGTCTGGGACCAGTTTTTATGTTCATTTTCTCAATGTAAATGAGAACTCCTAAACTAGACATGGCACAGAACTGTGTTTTTTATTTTTCATCCAAATACTCTGGGAAGAGACACCCTCCCTTGTGTCTTTGTCACTTCCCTTTCACTCTGGGCATTAAACTTTGTGAGTACCAGCTTTATTTAAGGATTTTGAAACCGTGCATCTCATATTGGGACTTGAACCCATGTCCCAGGACTCGAACCCAGCCTAAACCCAGATTGGGACTTGAACCCATGCGTCCGGGACTCAAACCTGGCCAAAACCCTGATTGGGACTTGAACCCACATGCCCAGGACTCAAAACCAGCCAAAACCCACAGTCTTCCAACTGAGATCACACACGTGGTTTCAGGACTTATGAAGCTCAGGTTCTTGATGTGTCATCGCAGAAAGAACTCAGTGTGAGACAAAGTGATAGGTAAGAAGTGGATTTATTTAGAGAGAAAAACACTCCACAGGCAGAGTGTGGGCCATCCCAGAAGGCGAGAGCGGCCTTGAGAGAAACATACTCCACAGACAGAGTGTGGGCCATCTCAGAAGGTGAGAAAGGCACCAGGGTATGGGGTTGTCAGTTTTTATAGGGGTGGGTAATTTTATAGGCTAATGAGTGGGAGGAGTATTCCAGCTATTTCAGGTAGGGGCGGGGATTTCCAGGAATTGGGCCACTGCCCACTTTCTGATCCTTATGGTCGGTCTTGGAACTGTCATGGCGCCTGTGGTTGTATCATTTAGCTTGCTGATGTGTTACAGTGAGCATATACTGAGGCTCAAGGTCTGGTGGAAGTTGACTTCTCCGCCATCTTGGACCCATTTGGTTCTAATCAGTTTATGTCATGTCCTTGGGCTATGTCATTCTTTCAAAGGTTGTGCCCTGCCCCCTTCCCTCCTGTTTCAATTTCAGTCCTAGCTTCCTGTCTCATATGAGCCCAAGGCCATATCTCTTGACACCCATCACAACTAATACCATAGCACTTAGTGGACTAAGGTCTCTCGTTTTTAGTCCAGTCCTCTCCCTGGGCCACTGTTACTACTTCAATTTTATGTTTCTTTTTCATTTATGTTGCCTGGGGTATCCTTTCTTTGAATCTCAACTATGTTAAAAACATTGCTTGTTAAATTATGTCAGTCATTTTTAGTCTGTAAGATAAAGGGGTTCTGTATTAGTTTAGTTGGCCACATGCTGGCATGAGATGCCTTTAAGTAATTTTTAGTATTTATTTAGCAGAAAGGCTGAGGTCTTTTTGTTTGTCATTTTGTTCACTGGTTTATCCCCAGCACCACAAACAGAACACAGCATATAGGGATCACCCAACATACCTGTATTGAATGAATGAATGCTGAATGACAGGATTCAGCCTCTCCTGGACATTCTAGCTCTGGATCCAAATATGCAAACCCCGCCTTACAAAACAAGAGTCTGGTAGTCATCCCAATCTCATCTCATTAGAACACAACTGAGGGCTTGTCAGCCATGACTTTGTCATAGCCCTTGTGAGTTTCTTTCTCTCACCCCAAGCAGCATTTAAGGCATTCTTTTCAACCACATTCAGTATATTCCCTGAAAGGAGGCCTGGTAACTATAATTTTCAATACTCTTGGGTTATATTTTCAGTGGAATTTGAGCTCCCAGTCATGTTATAGTTCCTGGTAAAGGGCCTCACCTGGCTGTCCTGTTGCTTGTTCATCTCATAATGGAAGAGGTCAAAGTCCTTCTATACCTTTGTCCATACAGTTTCAGGAAAAGAGGATTAACTTGTGGTCAGCAGGGTTAGTACTTTCACTGTGACTGTGAGAGCTGAATCAAAAAACTTTCCACCAGGCAATTAGGGGCTTTCTGAAAGCCTTGAAATGAAAAATGGATCAGACTGGTCCCTAAGACTTCCTGCAACTAGAGAGTATTGCAACCACCTAGGTGCTGAAGGTGTCATAGTTCTCTTACTCCCTCCTATATGAGGACCTTTCACCTCTAATGATCCAAAGTACTATGTAAAATATTTAAGCCAACAAGAAGAACATGTTTTATTGTGTTTTACATTTTATAAAGCTTTCTGTACCATTAACAGTGAGGCAATCTTAGATTTGTATTGGCTCTGCCAATTACTAGCTTTATGCCTTTGGCAAGTCAACCTCTTGGAATCTGTTTTTTCATCACAAAGTGAGGTTAACAATACTCATTTTATGAGGGTAGTTATGAAGATTAAATAACATAATGATTGTGAAACACTTAGCACAGTGCCTTGCACAAATAGACACTCAATACATTTTTAAAAATATATTTATTTATTTTTGGCTGCATTGGGTCCTCTTCGTTGCTGCGCGTGGGCTTTCTCTAGTTGCGGCGAGCGGGGACTATTCTTCGTTGCGGTGTGCGGGCTTCTCGTTGTGGTGGCTTCTCTTGTTGCGGAGCACGGGCGCTAGGCGCACAGGCTTCAGTAGTTGTGGCTTGCGGGTTCTAGAGCACAGGCTCAGTAGTTGTGGCGCACAGGCTTAGTTGCTCCACGGCTTGTGGGATCTTCCCGGACCAGGGCTCGAACCCATGTCCCCTGCTTTGGCAGGCGGATTCTTAACCACTGTGCCACCAGGGAAGCCCAATACATTTTAGGTACCTTTATTCCTGTCTCCTTTCCTATCCAGGCTCAATATAGAGACAAATACTGCATAGAACTCCTTTTTAAACCTGTGAACCTCACTTCTCAAGAACCACAGACTTGAACGTGAAAGTTGCCTGTACACTGAAGTGTTATAAATCAAATCCTATTTTAAGTATACAGAGGAGCTTTTTGACAGTCTCTATTCCCTAAAAGTTACTGTGGGTTTGGCATCCTGTTTAATGTGACTGGGGCCAGAGGAACTGAACTATGATGACATGCAGATGCATCGCTGTTCTATGGAAATAGTGTCTGACTCCGGATGGGGTTAAGGAGAAAGGCGTGATAGTTCCTGTAGGGAGGGATGGGAATGCTGACCCGCTGAGCTTGCTGGTGAGGAGGGAGAGTAAGAGACAAGGAGGTTAGTAACAGAGATAAGGAGGTCAAGGGGAAGAAGCTCTGGATCAACTGAGAACCTACTGGAATAACATTAAAAACAGACAGGGGAAAGAAAAAAAAAAACAGACAAGAGAAAGAAAAGAGAAAACACCCAGGATAATAGCTGTCATCATGAAAGCTCCCATTTCTTAAGCACCTGTTATGTGACATGCCCAGGCCTGGATGCTTTATCAACATTTAACTAAACCTCCCACTCTCCAATGAATTGGGCATTTGTATCCCCATTATTGATGGGAAAACAAGCTTCAGAATATTGCAGTCACTTGGCTGTTAAGTGGTGGGGTCAGAATTGGGATCCAGACACCAGTACCCATTTTCTTTCCATGAGGTCTAGGTGCCCAGGACCATGAGAGAGCCTTGCCATAGGGTACCCAAATGCTGGTGAATGGTTTTTACATAAGGCTGAGAAAGGAAGAATTAAAGTTGTGGAGAAATAACAATGGGCACCCTTCCTCAAACAGGGTGCAAAGATTGGTAGCCGACTTGCATCAGACTCTTGGATGTGATCTTAAATGTGGAGTTTGGCAGAGAGAGGAGACTGGGAATGGTTCGCTCTTTGAAAGAGAAATAAAACCCTTCTCTCTGATCCCTCCAAATGTTGACAGAAGAAAATTACCCAAAGCGCACAGTAGCAGGAACCCACCTGAGAGTTGTCATTTTATCACAGGGGCTTACTATAAAGGAATCCTGTGCTGAATCTTGAAGAAAATGTAAATAACATCCTTTCTCCAATTTATCTTTTCTATAAATCTGACTTTTCATATCTTAGATTTTTTGACAGTAAATTGAAACCATAAAGAATGCATTTTAAAATATTTACCAAATGTCCTATTTATTTTGAACAATATTCAACACCATGAAACTATAGTGTTGGGAAGATCTTTGGACATCTCCTCAACGTTTGTCATAATGACTTGATTTGTAACTGAAAATAAAGTCTTAATTAAAAAACAGGGCTTCCCTGGTGGCGCAGTGGGCTTCCCTGGTGGCGCAGTGGTTGAGAATCTGCCTGCCAATGCAGGGGACACGGGTTCGAGCCCTGGTCTGGGAAGATCCCACATGCCACGGAGCAACTAGGCCCGTGAGCCACAACTACTGAGCCTGCGCGTCTGGAGCCTGTGCTCCGCAACAAGAGAGGCTGCGATAGTGAGAGGCCCGCGCACCGCGATGAAGAGTGGCCCCCACTTGCCGCAACTAGAGAAAGCCCTCGCACAGAAACAAAGACCCAACACAGCCAAAAATAAAATAAATTAATTAATTAAAAAAAAAATTTTTTTTTGGAACATCACTTTTATTTTCAAAACTTAAAGTAAATTGCCAATCTGAATTCAGCAGTTTTTACCCTAGCAGGCCTGGAAACAATGTGATATATATTTAATCACAAAGAATGCCACCCAGTGGTAACAGTGGTACTGGGTTTATGATTATGGTTTTATTCGTTTTGTGCTGAAGGGCATGACCATTTACAGAGCTGTCCTATAAAACATGTCATGTACTAGCCACCTCATGTTATCAGCATTCTCCTGGAGGAATAGTGGATTTTTTTCCAGTTCATGCTGTGCAATCTCTTCGTCATGCGTGTGAACTTTGCAGGATGTCAAGTGCCCCATTAAAAATGAATGGAGTATTTGAGGGGCTCCTGCAAACCCTCTAATGATCTTCCCCTTTGAACAGACAGCATTTTATTGTGTAACTTACAAAACAACACAGAGCCTGGCATAAAGAAAGCGGAAACCTGGCATTAAACCAAGAAAAAACCTGGACCTCAGTCTAAGACCTTGGGAACCATTTAAGTGTTGCAACAGAATTGTTTCTTTGAGTTACATGGGAACACTGACAGACTAGGAAATCCTTTATAATGTGGAGTTTGGTGCTAAGTCTTATTCTCAGGTGGAACCCAAGCGAAGATCATTGTACTCACTGTTGGGCCATATCCTCTGTTTCCTCAGTAACACTGTGATCCCCCCTGGTCAGTCACAGTGTGGGAAAACCCCTCCTTCAGCAGCTGCTGTTATCCCCAATGTTACTGATATCACCACTACTTGACGTTGTTGTGTTTGTTTCTTTTCAGCTGAGCTTTCCTAGTACTCCAAAAAGGAGAGACTCAGCCTTAGAAGGTTCCCTAGGGAGCTTAAACCTCTTTTCTTTTTCTTTTTCTTTTTTTCAGCTTCACAGGTGTACAACTGACAAATAAAATGATAAGCTATGTAAAGTGCACGTCATGATGATTTGATATACATAGACCTCGTGAAGGGATTCCCACCATTGAGTTAATTAGCACATCCATCACCTTACATATTCATCTTTTTTTTTGTTTGTTTTTGGTGAGAACATTTAAGTTTACTTTCTTAGCAAATAGAATACAGTATATTAGCAACTTTAATCACCACGTTTTATATTAGATCCTCAGACCTTATTCATCTTATAGCTGAAAGTTTATACGCTTTTGCCAACCTCTCCCTGTTTCAAACACACCCACCCACCCAGCCACTTTTCCAGCAACCACTTTTATACTCTCTGTTTCTATGAGTTTGACTTTTTTTTTTCTTAAGATGTTATGCATAAGTGATACCAGGCAGTATTTGCCTTTTTCTGTCTGACTTATTTCACTTAGTATAAGTGAAAGCATATTTCACTTTTCACCTCAAAGTCCGTCCATGTTGTCACAAATGGCAGTTTTTCTTCTTTCTCATGGCCGAATCATATTCCATTGTATATATACCACATCTTCTTTATGGATTTATCCATTGATGGCCACATAGGTTGTTTCCATGTCTTGGCTATTGTGAATAATGCTGCCGTCAACATAGGGGTGCATATAGCTTTTCAAATTAGTGTTTTTATTTTCTTTGGCTATATACTCAGAAGTAGGATTGCTGGATTGTGTGGTAGTTCTATTTTTAATTTTTAGAGAAACCTTTGTACTGTTTTCCATAGCGGCTGCACCCATTTACTTTCCCACCAAGAGTGTACAACTGTTCCCTTTCTCCACATCCTTGCCAATATTTGTCATTTCTTGTCTTTTTGTTAATAGCCATTCTAACAGATTTGAAGTGATACCCCTCATTGTAGTTTTGACTTGCATTGCCCTGACAATTAGTGATGTTGAATACTCTTCATGTACTTGTTTGCCATTTTTATGTCTTCTATGGAAAAATGTCTATTCAGATCCTCTGCTCATTTTAAAATTGGACTCTTTTTTTATTGGGTTTTTTGAGTTCTTTATATATTTTGGATATTAACCCCTTATCAGGTAAGTGATTTGCAAATATTTTCTCCCTTTCAGCAGGTTGCCCTTTAGTTTTATTGATTTCCTTTGCTGTGCAGAAGCTTTTTAATTTGATGTAGTCCTTCTTGTTTATTTTTGCTTTTGTTGCCCTTAATTTTGGTGTCAAATCCACAAAATCATTGCCGAGACCCATGTGAAGGAGTTAAAACCCCTTTCGATAGCCCTCTTCCAGTTGCCTGTGCTGACAGCAGCCTCAACCTACACCTGAGTGAATTTGTCTTCGTTGCCTCTTCTGGCTTTTCTGAGGCTATGAAAGGGGCAGGACCATCTATGATTAGCATAGAGATGTTAATGATTTATTAAACATCTGATTCTTAGATGGTATCCCCAGGGTAAAGATAGCCTGGGGCTTATTGATTTTCATGGCTTTCTGGTTATTTGGAAGAGGGCCTTTTTTGACGTTATATGGGTTTTGTAATTTCTATTTAAGGGTGTATCTTACATCTGGGTATATTATTGTTGTTGTTTTCATTTTAGACAGCAAGTAATATGAGCAAACAACATGGCTTTCATGCTGTAAAATTGTTAGTTTATTAAAACTATCATCTGACACTTAGCTTTGAATTATTTATATTTTTTTATAAAGTGCTGACAATTATAACAGGACCAGGACCACAGTCTCGTTCAGGAAGGTGATTGACTCTTCTGCTTTTCTTGCCCTTAGGGAAAGTTGCAGACAGCATTACCTTTATTATGACTTGTCACTTTCTATATACTGACTACTTACAGGTGCATTACAACTACGGGAGGGAGAAAGGGAAGCAATACACCTCTTTCCTTGTGCCTTGGGATCAAAGTGTGCCTAAATTCTGATAAAGGCTTACCTGTCAGAAGAGGCAGAATGTCAAGGGCCCATCCCAAAATATTGAGTCATTCCATGGCTCCTTGAAGGGATCAAGAGACCAGTCCCCAAACTTCACAATATAACTGATTATACTTGGTCCACATCAGACTCAACTTGTATCTTGGCTTATCAATCTCGTGTTCCTCATTCAATCACTGGTACCTTCAGGTTATTTTCTGGCTCCTCCCTTGTCTGTCACATTTTAGCTTGACGTCACAGGTACTCTGTTCCTACTCTGCTTCATCCACCCAGCCTCAGGACCACCTGTTACCTTCCTGGACCACTGTCTTTCTCCTGAAAGAGAGGACACAAGTGACCCCTGATCCTTCTTGTTCCCCATACTCCACATATTGTCACCCCCAAACTTGATCCAAGCTGAGTGCTTGGACACTGCTTGAAATGAATGGCCCCTAACCAGAAGGGAGATTTAGAAACAAATACAACTCTCCAGTGGAAGTTGAGGAATGGCATTGTATTTGGGGCCCACCTACCTTTTTGTCTCCTCCATCATTGTGATCCAGAAGTCTGCTTCTGCCAGCCCTGCTTCAGCCTCCTTCACAATTGCAAGGAAAAAAAATCTATGGAGGGGAAAGAACATCCCAGCTATGGGACATAGCCTGAAGATAGGAATAGTAGTGAAACCAAGAAGGTATGTTTGGTGAACTGGCTTGACCAGAGTTCACATTTCAAGTTGGAGAGTTTCAAGTAGGAGGAAGATAAGTGAGGTAAGAATATTAAAGACCATTATTAAAGAATTTGGAATTTGATAGTTAAAAATCATTAGCAATATTTTTATGATATTACTGATTTTTAGGATAATCATTTACTGAGTAAAAGGGTGTAAAAAGCTCCCACTATGATGGTAGAGTGTTTACTTCCCTTGAAGTTCTCTCAATTATTGCTTTATTCATTTTGAGACTGTTATTCATTGCAATACAACTTGAGAACTGTTCTTTCTTGTAAGTTGACTTTTATCATTATATAGTGATCTCTTACCTGAAATGATGAATTTTAAATGATGAATTTAAATCTACTTTGTATGATATGAATACTGTAACACCAATTTTTTCTTTCTTTGTTTTTTTTTTTTTGGTTAGTGTTTGCCCCAGAGTAAAATATTCTCTTTGCTTTTGGAATATCTTAGAGTTTTTTCTCCTGCTTTTCCAACCTATCTTCACTGTGTCTTTCTCTTTTTCCTTTTTTTCCCCCCTCCTCCTCCTGATTACACTGAAACCCAGGCCTTGTGTGTTTGTGTACCTGGGTGCACATGCTAACATGTATGTGCTGCTACTTACTTTTATTGTAGGAGAGTTTATCTCATGGCTTTAGCTGTGACCCTGTCTTTGAAGCTAGATTTCACACCTTCTCTCCAGTCTCATATTTCTAACTGCCTTTCAGCCTATCGCCATTCTCTTCCCTTCAAAAATCAAACTCTTGCCTGTATCATCTACCCCATTCTCTTTTTTCTTGGGCTTGGAGCCTTGGAATCATCTTCTTTTCTCCTTCATTCTCTATATTATGCTGTCATAAATCCCTTGACCCTGGCTGGAACGCTAACAGAATCTCAACAGTAAGTTCACTGGGAAGGAGCAAAGCCAGAATTCGGGCGGACGGGTAACTAATAGCAGCCACCTTACAGATTATCTTCTGTAATTCTCTCTCTTACTCTCAATTTTTACTCCTTTGAAGCTCTGGATTACAATAACTATCCTGGAAAGTTTTCCAGTGCAAGATTCCAAAATTCTTAATCAGGGTCTTTTTGGTGAAAGTGACATTCAGTGAAAATCTCTGGCAACATTTTCCCTGATTGGAAAAGGAATTGAGAATCAGATGAAGATTCTGGGAAGCCATGACTTCAAAATGTGTAAAGCATGTGTTGATAGCTTGTGAAAAGGGATGGTAGGAAGTGCCTGTCCCAGTGAGGATAACTTTTTTCCTAATTAGAATATGTTTCCAAGTTCTCCCTGAACCCCACGATGAACTTTAAAAAAGAAAAATTCTTCCTGGAAGATTTTCCATTATTTTTCTCTTTTCTGTATGAGCAGCATGGATGAAAGAGTTCTGTGATTGAGTTGAGGTTCACGTCTAACTATTGTGCCATGACAGCAGGTATTGAACATCACTATTGGTTGCCATATAAGGAAGCCAGTGGGGTTTGCAGTTTTAAACGTTATTGTTTTTCTCTATAGTAATATCCCTGCAATCCCCTTGGTTATCTCTCTCAAGTGATATAAAATGCCCTGACTTGCGTGAGAAGTCTCTAACCTTTAGAAATCCTCACCTAGCTTTCTTTTGCTGGAGAACTGGTTTTCATTCTGAGAAAATGCTCCTTCCTTTTACTCAACAGTGAACTGAGAGCCCTTAAATAGAATGAAGGGAGATGGGAGAGGGGCAGGTTGAATTTGCCACTCTGTCCCCCCAGGAGAATGAGGAATCTAGTTCTCTGGAATCTAGAGTTTCGAGGGTCTGTTTGAAAGGAAAAAAGGCATTCCTTGGTTATTGTGACCTATTTAAACATTCTGTGGAAGTTGCAATCATTTGAGGTTTTCTAAGAAAGGAAAAAGAAAGTCTAAATATAATCCTAAAAGGCAGTTCACCTGATAACAAAGCACACCCAGTTGCAGAGATTTTTCTCTGGAAATTGGCAAAATAGGCAAAAATCTTCCCTGGCTATTACTGACTGTACCTGCTGCTACAATTTATTTCATCTCTCTTCCTGGCAACACTATTGGTCTTCTTCCACGTGGGCTTCCCCAAACTTCATGCTCAGGGGCACACACATCCTACTCCTCCCATCTGGAAAGCTCTGCTCACTTCTCCTCAAGCTCTCCTCCCACCTGCCCTCAAAAAGCAGCTTGAGAACACTTCACAGAGATACCCTGAATGCCGGCTCTTCCATTATGCCCTTAGTTCTTTTTCCCAGCCTCCCAACTCTTTTTTTTTTTTTTTTTTGAAAGAAATTCACGTTCTTTTATTTATTTATTTATTTATTTATTTATGACTGTGTTGAGTCTTCGTTTCTGTGCGAGGGCTTTCTCTAGTTGCGGCAAGTGGGGACCACTCTTCATCGCGGTGCGCGGGCCTCTCACCATCGCGGCCTCTCTTGTTGCGGAGCGCAGGCTCAGTAATTGTGGCTCACGGGCCCAGTTGCTCCGTGGCATGTGGGATCTTCCCAGACCAGGGCTCGAACCCGTGTCCCCTGCATTGGCAGGCAGACTCTCAACCACTGCGCCACCAGGGAAGCCCGCCTCCCAACTCTTAAAGCCTGTTAGCAGTGTTTCGCATCCATTGTGCTCTAATGTGGGATGGCAGAGAATGCAGGGCCAGGCTCTCTGACCAGTGGTAGGGATGGATTTCTCCTGGTCCACCCACACTCTGCCATTCAGTCTGCCAGCAGAGGCTGGTGGTGCAGGCCAACCGTGGAACTACATGAGGCTCATCTCAGCCCAGCTGAACAGATGCAGCCTGCAGCAAGCAATGCATTGTGTCATACTTTCCTGTCCTTGATCTTTATGAACATTTGACTTCATCTTTTCTCCCTGGTGGCAGGTGTTTCCATAGACTTTGTGCTTGCACATATTAAAGAATGTTGCTTAGTTGAAAGAAGATAATAAGTGCAGCTAACAATTATTGAGAGCTTACAGTGTTGTAGACATTCTTATAAACATTCATTTAATGTATATTAAACTCATTAACTCATTTAATCCTCCCAACAATACTATGAGGTAGGTATTATCCGATTTTATGGTTGAGTAAATTAAAACACAGAGAGATTAGGTTACTTTCCTAGGGTCACACAGCTCATAAATGCCAAAGCTCAAGCTCCTAACCCTGAGACTATGGTCACTCTAGGCTTTGGGGTCATACAAGATATGCAGGGCTTAATGAACATTGACTGCACTTATGAGGCAGTTCAGTCATCTCATATCTTCATTACACTTGATTTGAAGCAGTGGTTCAGAGAGAAAGTTTAGAGAGCTTAGAAATTTAGCTCTAGGTGAGACCTTAGAGGTCATGTTGTCAGGGAACCTGAGGCCCTGGAGCAGTTCGATGAGAGACCTGTGTACTTCATCTTATCTGACCTGGATCTTCCTGTCAAGGCTGCCGACAAGAATGAACAGGGATTTCTCAGGGTATATGCCCAGTAGTGGGATTGCTGGGTCGTATGGTAGTTCTATTTGTAGTTTTTTAAGGAACCTCCATACTGTTCTCCATAGTGGCTGTATCAATTTACATTCCCACCAACAGTGCAAGAGTGTTCCCTTTCCTCCACACCCTCTCCAGCATTTATTGTTTCTAGATTTTTTGATGATGGCCATTCTGACCGGTGTGAGATGATATCTCATTGTAGTTTTGATTTGCATTTCTCTAATGATTAATGATGTTGAGCATTCTTTCATGTGTCTGTAGGCCATCTGTATATCTTCTTTGGAGAAATGTCTATTTAGGTCTTCGGCCCATTTTTGGATTGGGTTGTTGGTTTTTTTGTTATTGAGCTGCATGAGCTGCTTGTAAATCTTGGAGATTAATCCTTTGTCAGTTGCTTCATTTGCAAATATTTTCTCCCATTCTGATGGTTGTCTTTTGGTCTTGTTTATGGTTTCCTTTGCTGTGCAAAAGCTTTTAAGTTTCATTAGGTCCCATTTGTTTATTTGTGTTCTTATTTCCATTTCTCTGGGAGCTGGGTCAAAAAGAATCTTGCTGTGATGTATGTCATAGAGTGTTCTGCCTATGTTTTCCTCTAAGAGTTTGATAGTGTCTGCCCTTACACTTAGGTCTTTAATCCATTTTGAGTTTATTTTTGTGCATGGTGTCAGGGAGTGTTCTATTTTCAAAAAGAGTCATGTACCAAAATGTTCATTGCAGCTCTATTTACAATAGCCAGGACATGGAAGCAATCTAAATGTCCATCGACAGATGAATGGATAAAGAAGATGTGGCACATATATACAATGGAATATTACTCAGCCATAAAAAGAAATGAAATGGAGGTATTTGTAATGAGGTGGATGGAGTTAGAGTCTGTCATACAGAGTGAAGTAAGTCAGAAAGAGAAAAACAAATACAGTATGCTAACACATATATACGGAATCTAAGGGGAAAAAAAAAAAAAAAAAAAAAAAGGCCATGAAGAACCTAGTGGCAAGACGGGAATAAAGACACAGACCTACTAGAGAATGGACTTGAGGATATGGGGAGGGGGTGGGGTGAGATGTGACAGGGTAAGAGAGTGTCATGGACATATATACACTACCAAATGTAAAATAGATAACTAGTGGGAAGCAGCCGCATAGCACAGGGAGATCAGCTCGGTGCTTTGTGACCATCTAGAGGGATGGGATGGGGAGGGTGGGAGGGAGGGAGATGCAAGAGGGAAGAGAAATGGGAACATATTGTATATGTATAACTGATTCACTTTGTTATAAAGCAGAAGCTAACACACCATTGTAAGGCAATTATACTTCAATAAAGATGTTAAAAAAAAAAAAAAAAAAAAAAAAAAAAGAATGAACAGGGAGCACTGCGTAGTTTGTATTGTGTATTCACAATGTTCCAGGTGCCAAACAGAATTCTCAGGAAGTGGAAGTTTTGCCCCCCTGGGGTTTTCTATACTAGGATATGGCTGTGGTTTTAATGTTTTGGTTATTCAAATCATGAGAAGGTAAATATGTACAATAATTAAAAACTTCTTTATTTTATATAAAAGGGAAACTTTGAAAACTTAGATTTAGCAACTAACTTTTATTTAGAACTGCCATTGCATCTAACGAAGTTTGTTCACAATCTAAATCTGAAACTTTCAGGATTGTTTTAATAAAATCTGAAAAAGTAATTTGTCATACTGATCTATAAAAGTGTGAATTACCCTGGGGATTAGCAGGTAAGTTTCTGTAGTAATTAGGTGTGCCAGAAATCATTCCCTCCCTCTCTCCCCCTCTTCCTCCCTCCTTTTCTACATTTATTTGCATTGCATCCTGGCCTCTCATGTCATTCTTCTGGGATTGTCTAATGTAATGAATTTCTCTTCCTCTACCCTGGAAAGTACCACTATTTCCATTATCTCATGGAGCTATATGTGTGTGCGTTTTGTTGATCTTGTGGTATTTCAAAGAACTATAAAAATCTCAAATCAGGAATGATCAGGGAAAGGGAATTTTATTTTTTTTGTTAGTTATCTATTTTATACATATTAGTGTATACATGTCAATCCCAATCTCCCAATTCATCACCCCTCACCCCCCCACCTTCCCCTGTTGGTGTCCATAACCTTGTTCTCTACATCTGTGTCTCTATTTCTGTCTTGCAAGCCAGTCCATCTGTACCATTTTTCTAGATTCCACATATATGTGTTCATATACAATATTTGAGGAATTTTAATGGAACAGTTTTTTCTCTTGAACTGAGCGTTAATCAGGATCCTTCTCTCCATAATTTTTCAACTTCTTGGTTGCAGTTTTTTTCCTAATCCATGAGTGTACTCTCTGGACTTTGATGAAATGAGAGGCTATCTAGTGAAAAATGCAAATTGACCAGCGTTCATAAGCCCTGTATTCAAGTCTCTGTTTTTTCACTTGCCAGCTCTCTGGTCCTGGGGAGTTATGAATTTTCACTAAGCCATCTGTAAAATGGAGGCCTTAACACTTGCCCTAACTACCTCATCAGGGCTGTAGAGTGTATCAAATTAGATAAAGAGAGTGGAAAATCTTTTAACAAGTCTTAGGTTTTATTTTGAAGAAGGTGACAACTACCAAGTTTTGGGTGCCAGGGGCCATGTGCGCTATACACATTATTGTTATTTCTGCAACAAACCTAAAATGTATACATATATATATATATATATATATATATTTTTTTTAATGAAACTCTCTAGGAGTTAAGCCAGCATTTTTTTTATTTATTTATTTTTGGCTGTGTTGGGTCTTCATTTCTGTGCGAGGGCTTTCTCTAGTTGCGGCAAGCGGGGGCCACTCTTCAACACGGTGCACGGGCCTTTCACCGTCGCGGCCTCTCTTGTTGCGGGGCACAGGCTCCAGATGCGCAGGCTCAGTAGTTGTGGCTCACGGGCCTAGTTGCTCCATGGCATGTGGGATCTTCCCAGACCGGGGCTCGAACCCGTGTGCCCTGCATTGGCAGGCAGACTCTCAACCACTGCGGCACCAGGGAAACCCCAATATATTATTTTTTATAGATGAGAAAAGTTGTCATGTCTCCTTAGTCTTCTAATCTGTGACATATCTTCAGTCTTTTTTTTTGTCTTTCATGGCCTCAACACATTTGAAGACAACTGGTCAGTTACTTATAGAATGTTCCCTAATTTGGAATGGTCCTTGTTTTTTCGTTCTTTCATTGAGATTATGTCTTTTTGTCAAGGATACCACTGAAGTGATATTAACACATCATATCAGGGGCCACATGTGCGAATATGATTCATTAGTGTTGATGTTAGCCTTTATCACTTGGCTAAGATGATGTCTGCCAGATTTCTCAACTGTGAGACATCATTTTTCCCTTTGCAGTCAGTAAGTATCTTCTGGGGAGATACTTGGAGACTATGCATATATCCCATTTCATGTCATACTTTTGCCCACTAATTTTAGCATCCATGGATGGTTCTTGCCTGCAACATTTATCACTGGGTGTTTGTCTACTGGTGATCTTTCTATTTCCCATAAGTTCTTTTAAATTTATTAATCGACATCCATTGCAAGAAAGAGCTGTCCCTTCTCTCCTGTTTATTTATTTAATTTTTGCTTTATATTAGTATGGACACAGGGATCATAATTTGATACCATCATTATTTATTTTGTTGCTTAAATTGAACCACCTTTGGTCTCTGGGAGCTCTTTCAAGCTGCTTCTCTGCCCTTTCAACATGCCCCCAATTTTATTTTTGAGCATGTTCTTACTTGGAAGAATAGGTGATTCCAGACCATCTTCAATTTTCCTTACCTTATCCCTGGACTCAACCATTTTTCTGGGGTTAATTCAATAGCCCTGATTCTTTTTGTTAAGAAATGGTATTTTGAACCAAGATCTGGGCACCAGGTATGCTTATTGCTACAGGATGTCGTTGTATCTATAGAACAATAGAAACTCAGTCAATAGAACTAAGAAATTTATGTATTCATATTTATTTCTGCATCTGTTCATATGTATACATATTAAAAACCATGTGTTCTTACCTTACTCAGTACCACAAGTTTCATTCTAGCTTTTCTCCTCTCCTTATTTGTAGCTTTTTTTGTTGTTTACAGCAAGAAACCTAGCTCTTATTATCCACAATATATTTACTTAATTTTAAAAATCTTAGTATACATATAAAGTAGTTTCAGAATTATCAACCCATACTAACACAGAGTATAGAATTTTGTGTACAGTTTTTTTTTTTTTAGGCTTACAGTGTCCAGTCAAAATACTCTTTTCCAAAAATACTCAGTTTATTCTTTGCCACCCCCTTGAGTTTGGTTTTTAGTCATTTGTAATACAGTTAGGTTCATTTGTTACCATTTGTATTCCATTTGAGGTCCCCATCACATTCTGGTTGATATGTATGTATGTATGTATGTATTTATTTATTTATTTATTTGATGTGAAATATTACCATGTGTATTAATCAGTGTTCTCCGGAGAAACAGAGCCAATAGGAGATTGTGTGTGTGTATGTATAATGAGGAATTGGCTCACACTATTATGGAGGCTGAGAAGTCCCATGATCTGCTACCTGCAAGCTGGAGACCCAGGGAAGCCAGTGGTATAATTCAGTCCATGTCCAAAGCCTGAGAATCAGGAGAGCTGATGGTTTAAATCCCAGCTGGAGGGCAGAAAAAGATGACACGTGATGTCCCAGCTCAGTGTTAAAGAAGGAAAACAGGGGTGAGTTTCTCCTTCCTCTGCCTTTTGTTCTATTCAGGCTCTCAGTGAATTGGATGATACCCACCCACATTGGGGAGGGCAATCTACTTTACTGAGTCCACTGCTTCAAACGTTAATGTCATCTGGAAACATCCTCACTCAGAAATGTTTAATCTAGAGATACTGTGGGCAGCCAAGTTGACACATAAAATTAACCATCATACTATGGTTCTAAGAATCAGAACAATGCAAAGAAGCATGGCTTACTCAAAGAAGTTTGGCTTCCTCACTCATCCCCATTTTTATTCTCCATTCTATCCATTCTGTTCTCACCTACCTCTGCTAGGTAACCAATCTCAATTAGCTTCTGGTTAATCTTCCTATATATCGTTTACATGTGCACAAATGAGCAGATACATGTGTATTTTCTCATATTTCTTCTTTTTTACATGTAAAGTGGTACTATAGATACTCTTGTACTTTGCTTTTTTCAAAAAATAAATTTATTTATTTATTTATTTTTGGCTGAGTTGGGTCTTTGTTGCTCTGCGTGGGCTTTCTCTAGTTGCGGCGAGTGGAGGCTACTCTTCACTGCGGTGGCTTCTATTGTTGCGGAGCACGGGCTCCAGGCGTGCAGGCTTCAGTAGTTGTGGCTCACGGGCTCTAGAGTGCAGGCTCAGTAGTTGTGGCGCACAGGCTTAGTTGCTCCGTGGCATGTGGGATCTTCGTGGACCAGGGCTCGAACCTGTGTCCCCTGCATTGGCAGGTGGATTCTTAACCACTGCACCACCTGGGAAGCCCTGTACTTTGCTTTTTAAAAATCTGTTACTAGCATATGTTGGAAATCCTAGAGATCTCACTTTTTTTTTTTAATGCTGCATAGTGCTCCATTATATGAATGTACCATAGTTTATTCAACTGTTCCCCTATATATGAGAACTTCTGTTGTTTCCAACTTTTTTGTTTGTTTGTTTTGCATATTTTTAAATTGAAGTATAATTGCTTTACAATGTTTCAGGTGTACAGAAAAGTGATTCAATTATACATATACAGTAAGTCCCCTACATACGAACGAGTTCTGTTCCAAGAGCGTGTTCGTAAGTCCAATTTGTTTGTAAGTCCAACAAAGTTAGCTTAGGTACCCAACTAACACAATCGCCTATATAGTACTGTATAGGTTTATACTACTTTTCACACAAATAATACATAAATAAACAAACAAACACAGTACAGTAAAGTACACAAAACACAACTACTTGCAGAGGATGCAAGCACATGACGACGTACACCAGACATGTGAATTAATTTATGTGATGGGACATGCAAACGCACGTTCGCATCTTTGAAAGTTCACAACTTGTAGGTTCGTATGTAGGGGACTTACTGTATATATATTCTATATATATTCTTTTTCATATTCTTTCCATTATAGGTTATTACAAAGTATTGAATATAGTTCTCTGTGCTATACAGTAGGTCCTTGTTGTTTATCTATTTTATATATAGCAGTTTGTATCTGCTAATCCCAAACTCCTAATTTATCCACCCCCCACCCCCTTTCCCCTTTGGTAACCATAAGTTTGTTTTCTATGTCTGTGAGTCTACGTCTGTTTTGTAAATAAGTTCATTTGTGTCATTTTTTAGATTCCACGTACAAACAATATCATATGATATTTGTCTTTCTCTGTATGACTTACTTCACTTAGTATGATAATCTCTAGGTCCATCCATGTTGCTGCAAATGGCATTATTTCATTCTTTTTTTATGGCTGAGTAGTATTCCACATATATATATATATATATATATCACATCTTCTTTATCCAGTCATCTGTTGATGGACATTTGGGTTGCTTCCATGTCTTGGCTATTGTAAATAGTGCTGCTATGAATATTGGGGTGCATGTATCTTTTCAAATTAGAGTTTTCAGCTTTTTTGGATATATGCCCAGGAGTGGGATTGCTGGGTCATATGGTAATTCTATTTTTAGTTTTTAAGGAACCTTCATACTGTTCTCCACAGTAGCTGTATCAATTTACATTCCCACCAACAGTGCAAGAGGGTTCCCTTTTCTCCACACCCTCTCCAGCATTTATTATTTGTAGACTTTTTGGTGATGGCCATCTGACCAGTGTGAGGTGACATGTCATTGTAGTTTTGATTTGCATTTCTCTAATAATTAGAGAAGTTGAGCGTCTTTTCATGTGTTTGTTGGTCATCTGCATGTCTTCTTTGGAGAAATGTCTATTAAGGTCTTTTGCCCATTTTTTGATTGGGTTGTTTGTTTTTTGATATTGAGCTGTATAAGCTGCTTGTATATTTTGGAAATTAATCCCTTGTCGGTCTCGTTGTTTGGAAATATTTTCTCCTACTCCATAGGTTGTCTTTTCATTTTGTTTATGGTTTCCTTTGCTGTGCAAAAGCTTTTAAGTTTAATTAGGTCCCATTTGTTTATTTTTGCTTTTGTTTCCATTACTCTAGGAGATGGATCCAAAAAGATATTGCTGCTGTTTATTTCAAAGAGTGTTCCACCTATGTTTTCCTCTACTAATTTCATAGTATCCGGTCTCACATTTAGGTCTTTAATCCATTTTGAGCTTATTTTTGTATATGGTGCTAGAGAATGTTCTAATTTCATTCTTTTACGTGTAGCTGTCCAGTTTTCCCAGCATCACTTATTGAAGAGACTATCTTTTCTCTATTGTATATTCTTGCCTCCCTTTTCGTAGATTAATTGACCATAAGTGTGTGGGTTTATTTCTGGGTTGCCTATCTTGTTCCATTGATCTATGTGTGTGTATTTGTGCCAGTCCCATACTGTTTTGATGGCTGTAGCTTTGTAGTACAGCCTGAAGTGAGGAAGCATGATTCCTCCAGTTCCATTTTTCTTTCTCAAGATTGTGTTGGCTATTCAGAGTCTTTTGTGTTTCTATACAAATTTAAAAATTTTTTGTTCTGTGAAAAATGCCGTTGGTAATTTGATAGGGATTGCATTGAGTCTGTAGATTGCCTTGGGTAGTATGGTCATTTTAACAATATTGATTCTTCCAATCCAAGATCATTGTATATCTTTCCATCTGTTTTTGTGGTCTTTGATTTCTTTCATCAACCTATTATAGTTTTTGGAGTACAGGTCTTTTGTACCTCCTTAGGTAGGTTTATTCCTAGGTATTTTATTCTTTTTGATGCAATGGTAAAAGGGGTTGTTTCCTTAATTTCTCTTTCTGTGTTTCCAACTTTTTGTAATTACAAACAATGCTGCAAATGACTAACCTTGGGCATACATTTTTTTTCTGACTGTTATTGGAAGTGTATCTGCAGAGTAGATTTCTAGAAGTGAGATTACTGGGTTAAAAGATAAGTGCATATGTAGTTTTGTTAGTTATTGTCAAACTTTCCTCCAGAACACTGCACCAGTTTGCATTACCACCAGCATTGCATGAAAGTGTCTTTTCCTGATAGGCTCACCAACAGATTGTGTTCTCATACTTTTTAATTTTTTCTAATCTAAGAGGTACAACATGGTATCATAGTATTATCTTAAGAGTATTTCTCTAATTAGGAGCGAATTTGAAGATTTTTTTAATATCTACTCTTGGTGAATTGTTTGTTCATGTATGTTTCCCATTTTTCTATGGGGTTTTGTTCCTTTGTCCCTCATTTATTTAAAAGAGTTTGTCGTATGTTAGGGTTATTAGTATTTGGTTGTATATGTTGCAAATATTTTCTCCCAGTTTGTCAGTTGCCCTTTGACTTTATTTATAGTGCCACTTTGTAATGCAATTTAAAATGTTTTTTATGGGACTTCCCTGGTGGCACAGTGGTTAAGAATCCACCTGCCAATGCAGGGGACAGAAGTTTGATCCCTCGTCCGGGAAGATCCCACATGCCGCGGAGCAACTAAGCCCATGTGCCACAACTGCCAAGCCTGTGCTCTCGAGCCCATGAGCCACAACTCCTGAGTCCGTGTGCCACAACTACATGCCCATGCACCTAGAGCCCATGTTCCGCAACAAGAGAAGCCACTGCAATGAGAAGCCTATGCACCGCAATGAAGAGTAGCCCCTGCTCACCACAACTACAGAAAGCCCACGTGCAGCAATGAAGACCCAATGCAGCCAAAAATAAAATAAAATAAATAAAAAATAAATAAATAAAATATTTTTTAAAATAAAATGTTTTTTATGTGGTCAAATTTGTCAATCTTTTATTGCTTCTGGATTTTGAGTCATAGAGTCTTTCCCATACCAAGGGCTGAAGAGGAATTCCCCATGCTTTCTTCCAGTACTTGTATGGTTTCATTTTTCTCCATTTAGATTTCTGGTCCATTTGAATTTTTTTGTGTGTGTGGTGTAAGTTATAGATCTAATTTACCTTTTTCTCAATGAATGTCCAGTTGTCTGAGCACCATTTATTATAAAATCCACATCTGTAACAATGATATGAGATGCCACGTTTATAACATATTAAAATTCCATATGAATTTGTGTCTACTGTTGAGCTTTCTATTCTAGTCCATTGATCTATTTGTCTACTCTTGTGCTAGTTTCACACTGTTTTAATCATAGAGGCTTCAGAATATGTTTAATGTGGTAGGACTACACTCCTTTTCCCTCCATTCATTGTTTGTGTTTTGTTTCTTGGGTTTTTTTTGGCCACTCCAGGTGGCTTGCGGGATCTTAGTTCCCCAACCAGATATTGAACCTGGGCCACAATAGGGAAAGCACTGAGTCCTAACCACTGGACCACCAGTGAATTCCCCATTTTTTGGTGTTTTCGTGACTATCATTTCATGTTTTTTAATATAAATTTTAATATCAACTTGTCTAAATTCATGAAGACATTTGTTGGTATTTTCATCAAGATTGCCATAAATATATAAATGAACTTAGGAGGAACTGATGTGTTCACGATGTTGAGCTGTCCTTTCCAAGAACAGAAGATGTCTTTCCATTTGTTCAAGTCAACTCTTACGTCTTTCAGAAATATTTTTGTGTATTCTTGACATTTTATTTTTCCATATGCATTAGAATTAACTTACCAAATTCTATTTAAAACCTTGTTGACTGGAATTGCATTCAATTTATAGCTTAATTTGAGGATAACTGAGATATTTATGATTTTGAATTTTCCAACCCATGAATAAATATATATCTCCATTTATTTAGTTTTTATTTTAGTCTGTCAGTACATACTTATAATTTTTTTCTTCATAAAGTCTTACACATTTTGTTAAATTTATTCCCAGGTCTTTTTTTTTTTCCTTTTTGTTGTTCCTGTTGTAAATGGAATCTATCTTAAAATTACATTTTTCTAGTTGTGGCTGCTGTATAAGAATGCTATTTATGTATATATATGTTGATATTTTAATCCATCAGCCTTGCTGTAGTCCCTTACATCATCTACAAATAATTATAGTTCTGTTTCTTCCTTCCCAATCCTTTACTCATTTTATTTCTTGTCTTATTGTGCTGTTTATATCCTCCAGAACAAAATTAACTAGAAGTGATTATAATGGGTATTCTTCTTTTGCTTGGCATTTAAACAAGAGTGTTTCTGAATTTCATCATTAAGTATAATATTTTCTGTATATTTTTGATAAGTACTTTTTATCAGGTTAAGGAAGTTAGCTATCAGTTTAATCATGAAAAGATGATTGAATTCTGTAAAATATTTTTGCATGTATTGAAATGTATATATATTTTTCTTTTTTAATATATAATTGTGAAGATTTAAAAAGTAATAAAATATTAATATATATTCATATATATTTAAATGCATTGCTGAAATCCATTTGGTAATATTTTATTTAGAATTTTTGGGTCTTTGCTCAGAAATGCAATTGACTTTTCAGTTTGTGTCTGGTTTTGGGATCAAGTTATATCTGCCTCACGAAATAAATATAGTTGCTTGTAGATTCCTTTCTTTTCTTTTCTTTTCTATTTTCTGGATGATTCTGGAATTGTCTATTCCTTGAAAGTATGGTAGAACCGCCCTTGAAAATTATTTGGGCCTATGTTTTTAAATTTTGTTCTGGGTACATTTTAATTACTGATTCAGTTTCTTCAGTTGTTCAGTGGTTTATTCAGATTTCCTTTTTTAAGGGAGGTGGGGGGGGGGGAGTCAGTTTTGGTTTTACATTTGTTTCAAAAAACTGTCTTTTTCACGTATTTTCTAATTAATTTGTAATATAGTTGTTCAAAACATTCTTTTATGATTATTAAGTATCAACCATATTTTAAACTATGTCTCCTTTTGTTCATGAAATCTTTTATTCTTATTCTCTCTTTTATTCAGTCTTGTTAGAAGTTTGTTTTCCAATCAGTTTTGGGTTTTGTAACTCTATTGTTTCATTGCTTTTAGTTCATTAATTTTCAGTCTTATCTTTATCATTTTCTTTACACTAGTCAATTTGTCTTTTTAAAAAATTTAGTGAGTTGTTTATTTAGCTCATTAATTTTCAGTCTTTTGTGTCAACACATGTATTTAGGCAATAAATTTCCCTCTAAGTATAGCTTTAGCTGCTCCTCACATATTTTTATAGAGTTTTAATTATAACTCAGTACCAAGTATTTTCTAATTCCCAGTGTTATTTATTTCTTCTTTGATCCATAACGTACATAAAGGCATTTCAAAAACATCCTGTCATAAAGGTATTCAGACAGTTTCTTCCGGATAATAGGCTGAAACTAGAAGTTGATTAAGAATTTGCCTAGAGGAAAAAGCATGTTTTATTTATTTTATTTATTTATTTTTTATTGAAGTATAGTTGATTTACAATGTTGTGTTAATTACTGCTGTACAGCAAAGTGGTTCAGTTATACACATATACACATTCTTTTTTTTAATATATTCTTTTCCATTATGGTTTGTCACAGGATATGTATAGAATATAGTTCTCTGTGCTATACAATAGGACTTTGTTGTTTATCCATTCTACATATAAAAGCTTACATCTGCTAACCCCAACCTCCCACTCCATCCCTCCCCCAGCCCCCTCCCCCTTGGCAACTACCAGTCTGTTCTATATGTCTGTGACTCTCTGTTTCATAGATCGGTTCATTTGTGTCATAATTTAGATTCCACATACAAGTGATATCATGTGGTATTTGTCTTTCTCTTTCTGACTTACTTCACTTAGTATGATAATCCCTAGTTGCATCCATGTTGCTGCAAATGGCATTATTTTGTTCTTTTTTATGGCTGATTAGTATTGCATTGTATATATGTACCACATCATCTTTATCCATTCATCTGTCGATGAACATTTAGGTTGTTTCCATGTCTTCACTATTGTGAATAGTGAAGCTATGAACATAGGGGTGCATGTATCTTTTTGAATTATAGTTTGTGTGGATATATGCCCAGGAGTGGGATTGCTGGATCATATGGTAATTCTGTTTTTAGTTTTATGAGGAACCTCCATACTGTTCTCCATAGTGGCTGCACCAATTTACATTGCCACCAACAGTGTTTGAGGGTTCCATTTTCTCCACACCCCCTCCAGCATTTGTTATTTGTAGACTTTTTAATTATGGCCATTCTGACTGCTATGAGGTGGTAGCTCATTGTAGTTTTGATTTGCATTTCTCTAATAATTAGTGATGTTGAGCATCTTTTCATGTGCCTATTGGCCATGTGTATGTTTTCTTTGGAGAAATGTCTATTTGGGTCTTCTGTCCATTTATTGATTGATTGATTGATTGATATTGAGTTGTATATTTTGGAAATAAAGCCCTTGTTGGTTACATCATTTGGAAATATTTTCTCCCATTCTGTAGGTTGTCTTTTTGTTTTGTTTATTGTTTCCTTTGCTATGCAGAAGCTTGTAAGTTTAATTAGGTCCCATTTATTTATTTTTGTTTTTATTTCTATTGCCTTGGGAGACTGACCTAAGAAAACATTGATACAATTTATGTCAGAGAATGTTTTGCCTATGTTCTCTTCTAGGAGTTTTATGGTGTCATGCCATATGTTTAAATCTTTAAGCCACTTTGAGTGTATTTTTGTGTATGGTGAGAGGGTGTGTTCTAACTTCATTGATTTATATGCAGCTGTTCAACTTCCCCAACACCACTTGCTGAAGAGACTGTCTTTTTCCTATTGTATATTCTTGCCTCTTTTGTCGAAGATTAATTGACTGTAGGTGTGTGGGTTTATTTCTGGGCTCTCTATTCTGTTCCATTGATCCATATGTCTGTTTTTGTGCCAATACCATGCTGTTTTGATTACCGTAGCTTTGTAGTATTGTCTGAAGTCTGGGAAGGTTATGCCTCCTGCTTTGTTATTTTTCTTCAGGATTGCTTTGGTAATTCTGGGTTTTTATGGTTCCATTTGAATTTTAGGATTATTTGTTCTAGTTCTGTGAAAAATGTCATGGGTAATTTGATAGGGATTGCATTAAATCTATAGATTGCTTTGGGTAGTATGGCCATTTTAACAATATTAATTCTTCCAATCCAAGAGCATGGGATATCTTTCCATTTCTTTGAATCATCTTCAGTTTCCTTTATTAATGTTTTATAGTTCTCAGTGTATAAGTCTTTCATCTCCTTGGTGAGGTTTATTCCTAAGTATTTTATTTTGGGGTTTCTGATTTTAAATGGTAGTTTTTTTTACATTCCCTTTCTGATATTTCATTGTTGATGTAAAGAAATGTAACTGATTTCTGTATTTTAATCTTGTATCCTGCTGCCTTGGTGAATTCATTTATCAGTTCTAGTAGTTTTTGTGTGGAGTCTTTAGGGTTTTCTATATATAGTATCATATTATCTGCATATAATGGCAATTTTACCTCTTCCCTTCTAATTTGGATACCTTTTATTTCTTTTTTTTGTCTGATTGCTGTTGTTGGGACTTTCAATACTATGTTGAATAGAAGAGGTGGGAGTGGGCAAAATGCATGTTTAAAATCGCCAAATATGTGGAATTCTTTTTGTTTTATTTGATTTATGTCATTGATTTATAACTTAATTGAATTGTGGTTAAAGAGCTTGGTACATATGATATTAATTCTTTGCTGTATGTTGAGATGTGCTTTGTTCCCTAAAATGTGGTCAGTTTCTGCAAATGTATAATGTGCACCTAAGCATAATGTGACTTTTTTTGTTAGGTAGAAAAATCTATATATATCAATTTATATCAGTGATTTCAATCCTTTTAATGCCATGACACATACAGAAAATTATAATATTTGTATAGCACAGTAGCATACGATGGAATTGATTTGAAAATTTTTATAGGGTTTAGCAAAATGTTTATTAAACATCCTTTATTCTATATAATTATAAAAAATATGAAACATTAGATAAGACATTAACTATTACATTTTATAAGCCTAGTTAAAGCATTTTCAAAATTTTATATGAGAAACTTGTTTTCTTTCATAAACATAACCTTCTTATATCAAGTTTTATATTAGAAATGACTATATACCCTTTCTGATCAAGACTTATTAATAATGATCCCTTCTAATCTCTCCAAATTGGTGGTTTAAAAAAAAACAGTGAAAAACTTTGCCCAAATAAATGACAAAAAATATTTAAGACATTTAAGAAACAATTCAGTTGAAATTACTTTGAAAGCATCTAAAGCTCTTTATTACATGGACCAATGTAATGTTGAAATTTCTTATTCTAGCTCATGCTGGTGGGTTCTAACTTGACTTTGCTGTTCGTCATTTATACCTATTTTGTCTACTTTGTGGGCTTCATATCCACCATTAGATAAAAAAAAACAGCCTTATAGAGACTGCTTAGCTAGCCTTGTATAAGGTCAAACCTATAACAAATCTATCATCTATGTATATATGTATGTGTGTATCTGTCTATCAATAAATTTATCCAGCTATCTATTTATCTATCCAGCTAGCTAGGTAGCTGATCTCCTAGTGGTTCTGCTTCAAGGATTGAACCCTGACTTAGACAAAAGACAAATCCAAACAAATGTTCACATAGTGAGTGGTTTAAAATTCATTATGCAAATGAATTGGTAGAGCAGTTACTTACCTCTAGCTTGGCGTTCACTCAAGTGCGCCTTAGTCACAAACAGACAAAGGCATTGGTAGTGGATTAAAGATTGCTATGAATTCTTTGACACGCTTCCCATTGAGAGGTGGGGTCTATTTCTCCTTTCATTGAATATGGGCTGGCCTGTGACTTCTTCAACCAGTTGAGTAGGGAAGAGTTATGCTATACCATTTCCAGGCCTATTCTCTAAAAGGACTTGGCAGGTTCTGCTTTGGCCTCCTGACATCTGTGCTATCATGTAACAGGCTAAGGGATGGGCGAAAAAGGGAGATGCTGGTCAAAGTGTACAAGCCTTCAGTTATAAGATGAATAAGTTCTGAGGATCTAATTTACATAGTGTTGACTATAGTTAATAATACTGTATTGTGTACTTGAAATTTGCTAAGAGAGTAGATCTTAAGGATTCTGAGAGGAAAGGCAGCTGATTAGCACAATAATGACTAACTTAAGGTTTCAAAAGAATAGAATTAAATATGTAATAAAAGACAAAAGATGGGAAAGGGGTGATCAAGCAAATAAAAAGTTAGTAAGAATTTAGAAAATTTAAGCAACACAGTTAAGAAGCTTGACTTAATTCAAAGCTGCTAACAAATGTGCCAGGTATGCTGGAATGCCAAGCATCAGTTACAGATATTGATCCCCTTGGTCCTCAGGACAGCCTGGCAGGGCCTGACTGGAGGCCCAGGCTGCTAGAAGCCACAGCCAAGATTCCTTGGAAGGAGGCTCGAGCAGGACAAGGTTTGACAGGGAGCCCCACGGTCTCTGGAGGAGCTGAGCACAATAAGCAACATGGAGCAGTGACTGCTCTGCCATATGCACTTTGCATGGCCAACATGCTGTCCTACCTAGAGGTGTACTTAAGCAGGTATAGCAGGGCAAGTCCCTGCCCACTGGGTATAAGGGGCCAGTGGAGCTTCAGGAGAGTTGGTGTTCTAGGTGCCCAAGGAGCAAAGGATTGCTGGATCATATGGTAACTCTATTTTTAGTTTTTTAAGGAACCACCATAATGTTTTCCATAGTGGCTGCACCAATTTACGTTCCCACCAACAATGTAGGAGAGTTCCCTTTTCTCCATTGTGATAGTTAATTTTATGTGTCCAACTTGACTGGGCTACAGGATGCCCAGATAGCTGATAAAACATTATTTCTGGGTGTGTCTGTGGGGTTGTCTCTGGAAGAGATTATCATTTCAATCAGTTAGACTGAGTAAAGAGATCATCCTCACAATGTGGGTGGGTATCATCCAATCCATTGAGGGCCTGACTAGAATAAAAAGGTGAAAGAAACGTAAATTCTCTCTTTATGCTTGAGCTGAGACATGGATCTTCTTTTGCCCTCAGACATCAGTGGTCCTGGTTTTTGGGCCTTCGGACTCTGACCAGGACTTTATACTGTCAATCTCCCACTCTCAGGTCTTCGAACTTTGAATTATACCAGTGGCTTTCCTGGTTCTCCAGCTTGCAGATGGCAGATCATGAGACTTCTGTAATAAATTTCTTCTTCTGTCTCTCTCTTTGTATATATCCCATTGGTTCTGTTTCTCTGGAGAACTCTGACTAATACGTGTTTGTTTTTTTTGGGGGTGGTCCTGTGCCCTCTGGGATCTTCTTAGTTCCCTGACCAGGGATTGAACCCAGGCCCTGACAGTGAAAGCACTGAGTCCTTACCACTGGACCACCAGGGAATTCCCAATACATGTTTGTTTAAATTTACCCACATTTATTAATTACCCTGAGCACCCTTGCTCTTTGCATTCCACTTTACTTTTTTGGTTAAAATTTTCTTCTTTGTGAGTATATCTTTAGTATTTCTTTCAATAATCATCCATGTTTTGGAAAACCTACAGATTTGGAATTTTAAAATGTGCCTTTTTGTCATTTATTTAAGATCTTTATGCAAGAAGAAATGAAAAGACTGGCAACCAGAGGCCAGAACTACATATCACAACTCATTTCTTTGTACATACATTTTGTAAGTTCTCTTTTAAATGTGAATGCAAGGTTCCTCTCCACCCCCTTGCAAACATGTACCCCTTCCAAGAATTACTTTAGGATCCACAAGGAAGGGAGGGCTAGTACTCACAAATAAACAAATTTCAAAAGAGAATCAACTATACATTTTCAAAACAAGAAGGCTGAAAGATTTCAAATATATATACATAAAGAGATTCAAATATGCCTTTTAAAAGAAGGGGGTTCTTTGTTCTGAAAAAATAGAGGAATATAGCATTGAAGGTCTATAAAGGGGTCATGATTGTTGTTCAAGGAGTAGAACATTAGAATATTTTTTTCAGTTCAATTTTTAACTTTTAGAAATCATAGCATAAAGCTTGGTCAGTTATGGAGGTGCTAATTTCATCATCTGTGAGCAGTAAACTTTCTTGGTCTTTAAAAAAAAAAAAAAAATATATATATATATATATATATATATATATATATATATATATATATATATTTATTTATTTATTTATTTATTTATTTATTATTATTTTTAAATGAGGACACCCCTGACCAAACTGAGGTATCTCATCACTTTTTTTTTTTAATTTCTTTTTTTTTTTTTTTGGCTGCATTCGGTCTTTGTTGCTGTGTGCGGGCTTTCTTTTTTTTTTAGTTGTGTTGAGCGGGGGCCACTCTTTGTCGCAGTGCTTGGGCTTCTCATTGCAGTGGCTTCTCTTTGCTGCGGAGCATGGGCTCTAGTCGTGTGGCTTCAGTAGTTGTGGCTCTTAGGCTCTAGAGCACAGGCTCAGTAGTTGCGGTGCACGGGCTTAGTTGCTCTGCGGTATGTGGGATCTTCCCGGACCAGGGCTCGAACCCATGTCCCCTGCATTGGCTGGAGGATTCTCAACCACTGTGCCACCAGGGAAGCCCCCAAAAAATATATGTTTATTTTACCTTCACTTTTTAATGAGAGTTTAGCTGGGCATTGAATTCTACGTTCATGATTATTTTTGCATGGCACTTTGAGATCTCTTCTTTGTCTTTGAATTGCTAAAGTTTTATTATGTTATGACAAGCTCTGGGTTTAGTTTAATTTATTCTTTTCAGAACTTTTTATTATTATTGAACTTCAGGATTCAAGTCTTTTAGTCATTTATGTAAAAATTCAGCCATTATCTTAAAAAAATTTTTAAAGTGTCCTATTTTCTCTATTTTCCACTTTTGGAATTAAATATATGTTATACTTCCTCATTCCATCTTCCATGTCTCTTAATCTTTCATATTTTCCAGACTTTTATGTGCTTGTGACTTCTGGATAATTTCCTCAAATCTGTTTTCCAGTTTATGACTTTTCTTGCTGTATCGAATTGCTCTGTAACCCATCCATTTACATTCTTAATTTCCTTGATATCTGCCTACACTAATGGATGGATTTTTACTTAGCCCCTTCACATAGGGTGCAGTCCTTTAAGGGTTGTAACTTTTATGCAGTGTCCTCAGTTCCATCTCTGTACATATGGGCCAATGCCCACCTTATGTCCCCACATGAGCATGAAATTCCAAGCACTTAGGTGAATAGATCAATAATAAACTCTCCATCACTATAATGCAGCTATATCATGAGCAGACACTTTGAAACTTTGTTCTGTTTTCAATTACCTCTCTGTTTCTGGTGCCTGAGGATTTCTCTTTCTTTCTTGAGAGCTTGGCTATGAATTTAAAACATTTAAAACATATTTTATCCAGCATTTCTAGGTTTTTATAGTGAGATTTATCTTAGTCTGCATTTTGCTAGAACAGAAAGTCTTGAGTAATACTTTAATAATGAGGAAAAAAAAATTCCTATTATTTGTTTTAAAAAGAGAATGACAATCTGTTGATCGGGGACCAGGACAAATTACTCACAGAGCACAAGCCAGAAAAGTTGGCTATGTCCATGTTTTGAGGTATGATGACCAATAGATCCCAAAGCTATCCTACATCTGCATCTTAGTGGCCACATAATTTCTATCAGAGAGCGTGAGCAATTACATGATGGGTTTACTAAGTAAGTCCTTGTGAAGTAACTCGTAATAGTGAGTATCAGAATTTTGAGTTCTAGTCATTGGCTCTACCACTGACTGAAAAGTTCAGGATAGTCAGGACCTAATTATTTATTCAGTAATTTATAATCTTAATTAATTAGATTTTATTAATACAACAAGAAAAGAATTGTGAAGCACCTACTAAGTCAAATCCTGGAGATATGGAAGAGAAGCAGATAAAAGTTGCTACTCTCAGGGAACTTACAGTTCAGTAGTAGGAGACGGGCTTGGAATCAGTTATTATATGCTTTCATGGACTATTGTCAAGGTACAAAGGACAGAGTGGAGAGTTGAATCTTGATGGTGGGGTGATAATCAAAAAAGAAATGAGAGTAAGAAAGGAGAGAGTTGGAGGCATACGATCTTGCGATCAGAGATTTGTAGAAGGATATTTGAGGAGTGCACACTCCTCAATGAGTGTCCTCAATGCCTTTGGTGGAATGGGTACAAATGTACAGACTTCCTATATCCTTTCCTGGGTATCAGGAGGCTCAGAGAGATATCTGCAGAATGTTTGAGACTGCTGAAGAGCTGCCCTACAGGACCCATGGGGTCTTGCCCTTCTAACCATTCAATAAATAGCACTCAGTGGAGATTCTGGCTGAGGATACTTGTTTTCAAAACAACAGCTCTGAGCCAACCGACTTAAGTAGTTCCATATGTTTCTATGGAGAGTTTATGGATTGTGGCCTTTGGAATTCTTTTGTTTATCGCTGGGAATCCAAGTCCTGAAGCTGCTAACCAACCGTGAGGTGTGCTGGTTATACAAGCTGTTGGATCTCTTAAGGACTTTGCCATAAAGACCACTTTTTGTGGAATAAGAATTAGTGGTTTAAAAAGAGGGCACTTAACAGTATCATGTAAGTATCAGTTTCTGTGTGCCATTACTGGCCAGGCTTTTTTTTTTTTTTTTTTTTAAACTGGTCTGTGCTGGCTTGTGTGTGCATTTAAGGCCCTTAAAGGGAAAACTGAGCAGAGCCTTCAAAGACTTATAATTGGAGAGGTCTTTTTTTGAAAATGAATGACTATCTTCAGCAGACCTAAAACTGAGACCGAAAGATGGGTCCTTCCCTACTTGAGGTCCCAAGGCACAGCCCCTGAAGACACTGAGGACCCATCCTTTCTCTGGGCAACTTTTCCTCTTTTGCCTGCCCCACCCCCATCAATACCCAGCTTGCAATGATATTCTTCTACCCTTTACCCATCTAATACCAAACACATGGGGATCTATCCTGTTTCCAGGAAAGAGGTTTCCATGGATTGCCCCATCAGCCTTAATAATAGCTGCTATTTGAGCACTTTGTGCAAAGCACTGTACTCTTTTTATACTTTATCCCCTTTAATCCTCACAATAGCCCAATGAGATGGGTACTGTAATTATTCCTCATTTTACAGATAAGGAAATTGAAGCTCAGGGAGTCTGAGCAATTTGCTTAAAGTTACTTAATAGCTACATTATCCTCCTACTTATAATTCCACTATGAGTGGCAGAGATGGGACATGAATTCAGGATGCCTGACTCAAAGCTCTTATCCACTATGCTCTATATCCTCCCACCCTCTTAGGAAAGTACTTTTAGCTTGATCTCTAAGCCTCCCTTCCAGCTTGGAAATGCTATGGTTCTTCTCAAATGTCAGTTGTGTTGGCTATCCATGCTGGGTTTTTTCATATAAAGCAATGCAGGAAAGAGGCTGGTCGTCTCCCTTCACAAAACAGTCCCTCACACATTTGAAAACCATCCGTGGCTTATTATAGAAGCTTCTTCACAGAGTGAACTGGCATGGCTGGTGCTGGAGGGTAACACCCTAGAAAGGCAGATCCAAGACCTTGCAGCTCTGCCTGGTACATATTTCTTAGGGATGACAAGTGAGTCAGCAGAGTGGACAGATAATACCATGTTTGGTTTTAACATGATGAGTCAGCCCTGAAATCTGGCCAGCTTTAGTGTAGCCCCCTGAAATTGTAACAGAATATTAATTACCCTGTCACTTCCCGTTCCACACAGCTGGGTGGGATTGCTACCAGCCTCACTGTTGAGAAGTTACACATTTCAGCCCATCCCAGAAAGGTTTCCTATGGTGGGTGAAATGACAACATGCACAAAGGTCAAACTCCAGATGTGGGAATCTGACTTTTTCTCCTCTTGGGGAAAACATTGCCTCGTTACAATCTCAGAAGATATTCAGTACAGGTTTAAGGCCAAAGTCTACTGAAAGATCCAAGTTCCTCTAACCCAGAAGATGCCTGTTTCATGTAAATTTATCGAAGTCTTTGAGACCACCTATTTAGATTCCTGAACCAAAGGATCAGAGGGAGGGTGTTTAGGCATTTCTGAATGAGGGGTCCTGGACCTAAAAGTTACTGCTTGCTTCTGGAAGTTGGAAGACAGTTCAAGAGGAAGAATGGGTTATTTCCGGACTAATAACTTGACTGGATAGAAATGCCAGGAGGTGTTGGTAAGAGTACACAGCAGTATGGTGGGAAGTTTACCATTCATTTGTTCATTAATCTATTTATTTATTCCACAAAAATTCCTATCAGGTTTGTAAAATTAGCTCATATTATATTGAAAGAGTAAAAGAACATGTAACTTGTTAATTTTTCTTTATTAACTGAAATAATGTTCCTCCAAGTTTCCATCACTGGGTTCCAAGGTGGGAATTAAATTTTAGTCCAATTTGGTAAGCTTAGTCCAATATAATGATCTAGGTAAACACTCAGTTTCATTTCCTCTTCCATATTTCTTCTCCCTACCTCTGCTCCTATGCAAGTTGATCTCTGGGTATACAGCTGGCAATGTATGGAATCCCTGGCTCATAGGTTTTGTGGCTCTGTCATCAGGATAAGGGGCCTTTTGGATCCTCACTTGTCACTCACTGTGGCAGAGAGGTCGATGTGATCTGTTCCCTGGACTGGGAACCACTGAAGAAGGTGACATTCTTTGATGTACTGGCATTCATCCTTGGAGCCTTGGTGGTGAAGTTCAGCCCTGTGGTGGTGAGGAGGGGCTGGTTTTGTTCTGACCCTGAGCCCCTGCTGCTTCACCAGCACTCTCTAATGGGGGAGTAGAGAAAGGAATTAGCTTTCAGCTGAGAAGTTGTGTCAGTGAACTTTTGCTTCAGTGATGCATTGTAACAAAATACCGTTGAGCCCCAGGGGCATATAGCAATAAACATTCACTTAGTTCAGGGGGTAGCAATCTTTTTCCTTAAGGGGCCAGAAAGTAAATATTTTAGGCTTCTCAGGCCATGTCACAAACACTCAGCTCTGCCTTTGTAGTGCAAAGGCAGCCATAGACAATATATAAACAAATGAATGTGTCTATGTTCCAATAAAACTTTAATGGAACTGAAATTTGAATTTCCTATAATTTTTGTTATAAAATATTATTTCATGTGTTATGAAATGTTATTTTTATTTTTTTCAACCGTGAAATTGAATGGCCTGTGATTACTTTTCTCCATGGGCTATGTAAAAACAGGTGGTGGGCCAGATTTGGCCCATGGGCCATAGTAGGCTGACCCCTGATTTAGCTCATGACTCTGCTCTGCATTGGGCTTGGTTTCTCTGGGCTGTGCTTGTTTATGAATCTATAATCAGCTGTGAGTTGGCTTGGCAGCTCTGCTGATGTACGTTGGGTTCATTTACTTGTCTGAGGATTGGTGAGCTGCTCTAGGATAGCCTTGGCTGTGTGGCAACTATGGCAACTTGGTTCTGCTACATCAGGAGTCCCCAATTCCCCTGTGTGTTAGGAACCGGGCCGCACAGCAGGAGGTGAGCGTCAGGTGAGCGAGCAAGTGAAGCTTCATCTGCCGCTCCCCATCGTCCCCCATCCCTCGCATTGCCACCTGAACCATCCCATCTGCGCCCCCTTCCTCGTCCATGGAAAAATTGTCTTCCATGAAACCGGTCCCTGGTGCAACAAAGGTTGGGGACCGCTGTGCTACATAGCTAGCCAGCAGGTTCGCCTGAACATGTTCTCACAGAAATGGTAGAGGCACATGAGTACAAGTGGAAATGTGCAAGCACTTTTACAGCCTCTGCTTGAATTGTTTGCTAACAGCCCTTTGGCCGAAGCAAGTCCCCTCTCTGAACCCAGAGTCAGGGGTGGGGCAGAATACTCAACCCAGTGCATGAGGGCACTGCCACATACATGGCACAAGTGAGGAACTGGGGCCATGAATACAGTCAGCCGACCAAAGGACCTAAACTGGGAGGAATTTTAAAAATATTCTACTTGTGACCTCTTCCTTTAGGTGTGATGAAAGACCAGGATATGAATGTGAAAGATATGAATGGGAGACATAGGCATGCAAAACAAATAAGTGTGATAAGAGAGGGTAGAATGTGTACAAAGGTGTAGAAGCATGAAAGAACTATCTATCTATCAGAGATTCCTTCCTTCCTTCCTTCCTTCCTTCCTTCCCTCCTTCCTTCTTTTCTTCCTTCCTTTCTTAAAAAATATTTGAACTGGGTAAAAGGGGAAAGTGGTGCCCCATATACTACAAACTCTGACTAGTGTCCTTGGCATCATGGGAAATTCCTTGACTTGTTTTGTGAAGGTTGGCTGCACCCCAAGATTCCACTGTTTCATAGTAGAGATGTGTATATGGCTTAGGTTTTATGTAAGGACTCTGGGGGATTTGGTTATAAAATACAATGTGTAGTCTGCCTAGGTTCCCAGTAGCAAAATAGAAAACTAGGTCTATTTGTCAAAGAACTTTAAGCTTTAGTTTTCTTCTTGTAATTACAGATGTACCTTTGAAGCTTATTGCAGTAAATATGAGACCTTACAATTTAAAATGAAAGTCAAATATATTTGGAATGAAGCATCCTAGGTTTCAGAATGAAATATTTTAAAAGTGTAAAAACCAAAAAGGTTCTGTATTTATGTTACCTAAATGTTAATGGTTTGCCCTTTTCCTTATCTCCTAAGTCCTGCTGTCCCAGAGCCCTTGATTCTTTGGTTAGAATCAATGATGTCATTAAAAAGGAATGTTTGGAGGCTCTTTCCTACCTCCACCCCCACTCTTTCACATGGCATTGCCAGGAAAACAGGCTTGAAACCAAGTTAGAGAAGAATGATTATTTGTGTTTTGCTTTTACATTTTGCTGCTTTTCCCTCTTGATTATCTTGTTTAAAAGGAACTTTCATCATCCTTGCAGTTTCATGTTGATCAGACATTTTGTCCCTATAATTTCCCCTCATTTTTTCACATTACATTAACAAAGGCAACACACATGGGTCTGAAATAAATCTTGCTATGAGCTAGCAGGATGCTGGGGCGCTCTCCCAGAGCTAGTTATCTCTGCAGAAGATGCTACTGACGGGAGGCTGCTCTGCCGAGGTGGTCTCATCCAGGCCCAGAACTTTACGCACCATGAATGTGCTGATGACCCCTGAGTCACTACCTCTAGCCCTATTTTTGCTCATACCTTTAGATCTGTATATCCAACTATTGCTTAACATCATGAGACCCTTGGATGTCTAACAGTCAACTTCAAATGCAACATGGCTAAAAGATACTCTTGATTCCACATCCACCCCATTCGGTTGCTCGTCTCTCAACCTCCCCATGTCAGTAAGTAGTACCACTATCTACTCAATTGCTTAGCCAAAATGCTAGGAGACACCCATCCGTCACTTGATTTCATACCTCACCTGTCATCCATCATCAGGTCCTGCAGCTGCACGCAGTATCCAAAGCTGACCACTTCTCAACACCTCCACTGCTACAGCCCAACCAAGCAACTGCAACTAGCAGCCACTCGCCTCCTAACTGGTCTCTCTGCTTCCTCCCCATAGCCATTTTTTAAACAGCAGCTGGAGAGGTCTTCTTAATGGGTAAAGATCAATCTACTCTCACACTGAATTTTATTTTATGGTTTCTTTTCACTTTGAAATAGAATGTAAGCTCCTCACCAAGGGTTACAAGGACCCACCCCTCAACCTTCCTCTACCCATTCTCCCTCTCAGCCTCTGTCTCTATCTACACATTCTGTCCCTCAACATTCCCAAGGCACCCATGTCTATGGGCCTTTGCTCTTCCCGGCTGGAATGTTCTTCTCCCAGAGGTTCCCCTGGCTGCTTTCTTCTCAACATTCAGGTCTCAGATCAAATATGTGGTCCTCAGAGAGACCTTCTTGGACTATCCTAGCAGAAGCAATAGCACTGCTCTTCCCCCGTCACTTTGTCCTGTTTTAATGATTATTTTATTTTCTTCTTAGCTCTTAAAACTCTCCAAAATACCTGTGTGTTTATTGTCTGTCTTCCCTAATAGAATGTAAACTTCATGAGAACATGGATTTCGTCTTTTCATTTTGGTATGCCTGACACCTAGACGGTGCTTAGTACAATGTGGGTACGCAATAAACATTTGCCAAATTAATGAATAAAACACTAATGACGGAGGATTTATCTTGATGATCTAGGTTTTTTTTTTTTCCACTGCCAGTTCTTTCTTTTTTTTTTTTTTTTAATTAATTAATTAATTAATTTATGGCTGTGTTGGGTCTTCGTTTCTGTGCGAGGGCTTTCTCTAGCTGTGGCAAGCGGGGGCCACTCTTCATCGCGGTGCGCGGGCCTCTCACTATCGCGGCCTCTCTTGTTGCGGAGCACAGGCTCCAGACGTGCAGGCTCAGTAATTGTGGCTCACGGGCCCAGTTGCTCCGCGGCATGTGGGATCTTCCCAGACCAGGGCTCGAACCCATGTCCCCTGCATTGGCAGGCAGATTCTCAACCACTGCGCCACCAGGGAAACCCATGATCTAGTTTTTTTAAAGTCTGCAATGGGTGTTGAGTTCTACCAGGTGCAGATGCCTTTCTCTTATTTTTAGCTCTTAAGTACCAGGTCCACTGGGACTTTCCTGGTGGCGCAGTGGTTAAGACTCCACGCTCCCAGTACAGGGGGCCTGGGTTCGATCCCTGCTTGGGGAACTAGATCCCACATGCGTGCTGCAACTAAGAGTTCACATGCCTCAACTAAGGAGCCAGTGAGTCGCAACTAAGGAGCCTGCCTGCTGCAACTAAGGAGCACACATTCCACAACTAAGAGCCCGCCTGTTGCAACTAAGGCCTGGCGCAACCAAATAAATAAAATAAATTTAAAAATAAAATAAATTTAAAAAAAGAACCAGGTCCACGTTGCTGGGTCCTGGTTCCTTCTAACTCATGCTCTCATCTTCTCTTCGTCAGCATTACAACCACCAAACATTTATCTAGCTCCTATTTATATGCTGGGCACTCTTCTAGGCCCTGGGGAGGTAGACCTGAATAAAGCACACACGAACACCTGCTATCATGGAGCTTATGTCCTATGTGTCTGGCCCATGTATACCTTTGTCCACTCCCCTATATGACACAAATATGAGGGAATCAGGTCTGTACCAGGGTAGCCTCAATGGGTATTATCCAGTCATTGCACAAGTTTCCCCTATTTGTCAGAAATGTAAGGGATTCCCAACGGGGATTGCTTGGTTGACCCATAAAGGAGAAGGTGAGATAGAGCCTGGGCCAGGGTAGTACCAGGATAGCCTTAAGAATGGGGTACAAGCAGCAGAACAACAGGTCTGCTTGGCACAGACGCATGGCCTCACCCTGCTGGCAGCTGCAGCAGCCCTGTTTAAGAAGTCTAGGTGAACTTAATTAGAGCTCAGGAGCACAGACAACCCAAGTGTGCCAGCAACTATTTCCCACATGGAGGAGGAGGGCCTCAGCGGGCCAAAGTTGTCCTTGGTTTGTCTTTGCTGTCTGTGGACAAAGCTGTATATTAGACCTGAAATTACAGGGAGTTCACTAGTAACACTGTTAGAGACCATTTTTGATTAGAAAACGCCTGTGCAGTCCAAGTAAACTAAATTATGAGGATAAAGCTTTTGTCTAAAAGAACTGCTAAATACCAGGCTAGCATCTAACTTTAAAAAAAAAAAAAATCACCATATTTAGAATCATTTCATTGTCCTAAAGAGTCAAGCTCTTTTCTTTACGAAAAACTACCAACACAAAGAGAGTCCTTCACTTGACAATACCCTCTGAGGCTACCATTCTAGGGAGCATGAATGACAGGGTGGTGGAGTCCTCAGAGGTCACAAAGACAGGACATTCCAAAGCCTAGACTTGCCAGCACTCCCTTTTCTTGTGCACAGACCAACTATTATCACCTCCTCCACCTCCCTCCCTCCCTCTCCTTGTAACTTCACTGCCTGGCAAGTTAAACTTGATCTTAAGGACCAAGTGAAGTGATGTTCTGGAATTTAGGGCGGATTAGATGTGTATTCCCAGATGGGCTGCTTTTTGTAAGTGACCAAGCCTCTTGATATTCTAAGTATTTGCCATCTCTCTTGAGACTGAGCAGATTAATGATGAAAGGTGGGGTGATTTTTTTCCCTCTCTCCTCAGCCATTGAACTTCCTGCTGCGACAGAGTTCTTCCTCCATATTTGTTATATCACAGTCACTTGCGCATAGAAGGCATTTGTTTCCCAAGGCCCAGGGACAACACTCTTTCATTTTACCTGCTAAGGCTGACACACATGTCCCCTTAAGTGTAGCGTTGTCCTAAGTATTAATACCATTGTGCCCTTCTGAACCTTAGGTATGAGATATTGGTGCCTGCAAGTAAGCTTTCACCTTGTAATTTGGTAGGTTACCTCTGAATAGTCCATTATAAATACAACAAAAAGAGCAATATATGCGATAATACTAGTTTTAGAAGAAGGACAGGTTCATGGCTTACAGCTGGAGATGCTAAATTTTCCTTAAGTTTGTTGTGCTTTTTAAGTAACTGCTGAGATGTCTCACATAGAGTCTAAAGTCAGTTTATTGAGTGCCTAAGAATCTGGCTACAGGGCATTATTTTAAAATCATAGCCATGTATAATTTTGCTTATTTCATTATATCCACGTAAGAGTCTCCTTTCGTCTTTGTAGATGTTCTTTAAGGTCTTTTTCAGTTCTAAATATTTTGATTCCAAATAGTTTGCATTTGGGGTTTGTTTGGATCGTTTTTAGTCTGTGGAAATCCTGAGGCATAAGAATGGCTGTTTCTTTGTTCATCTTTTTTTTAATATATAAATTTATTTATTCTTGTCTGGGTTGGGTCTTTGTTGCTGCCCGCGGGCTTTCTCTAGTTGCAGCGAGCGGGGGCTACTCTTCATCGCAGTGCACGGGCTTCTCATTGCAGTGGCTTCTCTTGTTGCTGAGCACGGGCTCTAGGCGCGCAGGCTTCAGTAGTTGTGGCTCTTAGGCTCTAGAGTGCAGGCTCAGTAGTTGTGGCGCACAGGCTTAGTTGCTCTGCGGCATGTGGGATCTTCCCAGACCAGGCATCGAACCCATATCCTTGCATTGGCAGGTGGATTCTTAAACCACTGCGCCACCAGGGAAGTCCCTCTTTGTTCATCTTTAAGGTGGTTTGCTTATGGGTGTTTTTCCACCTCCTTAGGAGTGATAATCGAGTTATCTGTGTGTTATTTAAGGCCACTCATCTTAAGGGTAGTCCTTTTTGCAGGTGATTATTCAAAATCTGTCAGCTGCCACCAACATACAATAAACTCTCACACTTGACTTCAGAGTAGGGGTCTGCTCAATTGCTTCTTGTCAAAATTTCTAAGAGCTGAGTTTTTTCCCAGTTATTTCTTGAGCTTATAAATCCAAGTTTTTATTTAATCAGAGGAACTTCATGGGAAAATAGCAGTATGTGAAATATTCATTCACAACAGTGATAGTGTGATTGAGGAATAGCAGCAGCTGCCCTAAGTCCATGGCTGTGAGAACACAATTAAAATTTTAACACATTTTGTGAAACAATTTTCTCTAGCACTCTGCTTTCAAAGTAATGGGGAAATGTATATGGTGCTTAAGTATAAACTCCTACTTGAAGTCCTTTTGTAAGTTTAGTGATGAGAAAATATCTTTTTTCTTTGACAAATTCAAACACATTGACCTAATGGAGTTTGATAGTTGCTGAAATTCCCAGGCTTAGTCTCAATGTAAATCTTCAGAATATTGAATGCAAAGATTCTCAAAGTTTTGTGTGCATAAGAATCAGCTGGTGTACTTGTTAAAAATGCAGATTTGGCTCAATTGCTGATGACTTAGGTAGTATCACGTTTTTGACTATTATGAACAGCTGTGACCATTTTAGGTTGTGTCATTGTGGTGAACATATGTATGTATTTCTGTGGGGCATATAGCTAGGAGTGGAATTTCTGCATCATCAATTAGCCACATATTCAGTGTTAGTAGAATACTGCCAAAAAGTGTTCCAAAGTGGTTGTACCAATTTATAGTCCCTCGCTCAGTATGTAAGAGTTTCTGTTGTTCCACATCCTCACCAACACTTATTATATTCTGTTTTAATTTTAGCCATTCTGGTGGTTATATAGCAGTATTTCATTATCATTTAAATTTAAATTGAATGTACAAGTAAATTTTGGTATAATCACACAGTGGAATACCATTCAACCAAAGAGAATGAACAAACTACAACAACATGCAACAATATGGATGAATCTCACAAATATAATCGATAAAAGAAGCCAGACAAAGGAATGCATACTGTATGGGCTTCCCTGGTGGCGCAGTGGTTGAGAATCTGCCTGCCAATGCAGGGGACACGGGTTCGAGCCCTGGTCTGGGAGGATCCCACATGCCGCGGAGCAACTGGGCCCGTGAGCCACAATTACTGAGCCTGCGCGTCTGGAGCCTGTGCTCTGCAACAAGAGAGGCCGCGATAGTGAGAGACCTGCGCACCGCGATGAAGAGTGGCCCCAGCTTGCCGCAACTAGAAAAAGCCCTCGCACAGAAACGAAGACCCAACACAGCCATAAATAAATAAATAAATAAATAAAATTTAAAAAAAAACGAATGCATACTGTATGATTCCATTTATAGACTTCAAAAAAAAGAAAATCAAGACCTCAGATGAAACTAATCTATGGCCTTAGAAGTTAAGATAATGGTTAACCCTGGGGTGGGGAACTAGGTTGTGAATGAAAGGGAGCAAAAGTGAGCCTCTGGGATATCAGTGATATTCTGGTTCTTGATGTGAGTGCTGGTCTTTCAGACAAGTTTAGTTGTGAAACTTCAGCAAGGTGTCCATTTATGGTGTGTGTACTCTTCTGTATGTATATTATACTTCTGATTAAAACTTTTTTTTAAAGTACAGATTTTCAGGCCCTTACCATGAAAAGTTTGGTCCTTTGATGGGACCTGGGACTTTGCATGTTTAACAAGCACGTGGGTGATTGGGATGCAGGTGGCCCCAAAGTGCACTTTGAGAAACATTGGTGAAGGGGTTCAGAACAAGTCTCTCCCAGATGTGCCACTTTGTCATGTGGACTGTTTTGAGCTGAAGGCAATGCAGACCCAGCAGATTAAAAAAAGCTTCTACCTTTCCCTTAACTGCCTGAAAGAATTTAGGTAGAGGGCCTGGTCCAGGAAGAGATCACCATAGATAACTGCAAAGAATATGGGCTAAGTGTGGTAAGTTGGGGGAGAGCGTGGCTGGGCCTGGAGATCCAGTTCCCCCTTGTGTCTCATTGTCTTTACATGGCACAGGGTGCAAACGTTTGTTACCAAATATTTGCTCTTCCCATCTTCCAGTGAATTGTTTTTTTCCCCTTTGAAGTGCCAGATCCCTACCCACTTCTCCTTAGCTCAGAATGGCATATAAGCCTCAATTGCCTAACTACTTATCTCATATTCTTATGTGGCCCCTGTACAGAAGTAATTAAATTTGTTTTTCTCCTGTTAATACATCCTATGTTAATTTGATTATTAGACCAACCAAAGAACCAAGAAGAGTAGAGGAAAAAATCTTATTCACCTACATTGGTAATTACATTCAGGGTAGAGATTTTTAAAGCATTCATCAGCCCTTCAAAATAATTTGATCAGCTGCTTTGTACATTGCAGTTATTTTAGGTAATTTCAGAGCCCCCCACCTTTCACCTTCTGAGAGTGAATCACTCCTGGAAAATGAAAACACCGAGTGAGCTCCACGTGGGAAAGAGCTGCAGCTTATACTTGATGTGGAAAGGACAATCAATTGAGAAATAAATCCATTAGGTGGGAAGGAAAAAAACCCCATCAACTGCTGGAATCATAGAAACTCTCTCTGGGAGGAAGACTGATCATTTCTGATGAAAGCCCATTTCATTTATTTAGCCAAGAGTGATAAAGTGTGTCTGTGTCTGAGGCATTTGGTGGAGGCTCTGTAAAAACTAGGTTAAGAACTGAATCAAAATCTCTTCCAATTACATGAAGGAGGAAGCTTAGAATGCAAATAACTATAAGGCTGTTGCTTTTTGTGACTAAAAGTCCCCCACATGGTAAGGCCTGAATCAGTTTTCATTTCATCACTAAGGGGGAAGAACAGAGCTACCAGACACAATTACAGGCAAGTTTTTAAGGGGAACAAAAGGAGTGGGAAAAAAAAAATCACTCAGTGCTTGTTTAGAGCTTGCCCTATCCACCAAGTCCTGAGAAAGAAAGTGTTCTCAAATGTCAAGGGGGAAGTGGTTCTTAACCAATGAAAAAATCCTCAGCCTTTAAAAGGGCCATTATTCTCCATGGAGGTACAAGGGTATAGGCAATATTACATGATTTACCTATAGGCAGGCTGCTATTAAGCTGATATTCACTGATGTGCCTGGACCAATTGTTAAAAAAAACTGAAATAGTTTCATACCTGTTGGAAAATAGCCACAGTCCAGGGTTCCCTGAGAGCCCCTCTCCACTGTCCACACTTCCCGGTTCCTCTAGACCTCTGGACAATACAGCAACTAAAGAGTTAATGCCAGACAGTCCTGGGGCTGCCAACCCTCTTTAGCCATAAGCTACTTCAGAGGTCTTTGCTCTGTGGGTATACCTGTGAAGGGGGAGAAGTAGCCTTGTTTGGGAGGGTAGGCAGAGGGTCCCTATCCATGGTCCTCTCCTCCTCTCTATCTTTTCACTGACCCCCCTCCCCCAGTGCTACTTCCCTTGTAATTTCTCATTCTTTGGCAACTTCTCATTAAAGTTATATTCTTAGGCAATGAAGGGTCAGTAATTAAATGTAGATGTTTTGTCATTAGATTAACCTTTGACTCAGTCAGTCCTAAATATCCAACGGCTTACTGCTGCTATCTGATTCACTCACTCACTCAGTGTCTCACTCATTCAGCAAACATCTATGGAATGTCTGCTACATGCCAGGCATTGTGCTTACCACTAAGACTCCATCCGCAGCTTAAAATAAAGCTCGCAGTCTGGTGGGGGTGACCAACCCATAAATGGATAATTTTGGTACAGTGATAGAGCTATGCAACAGTATGACAGGAACATAAACAGTAGGATGGAGCTACCAACAAAGGTAGCCTGAGTAGGTCAAGGATGACTTCCTGGAAGAGGGGGTTTAAGCCTGGTCTTAATGGAAGAATAGAAGTTAGCTGGATGGGGATACGGAATGGAGGACATCTTGGGCAAAGAGGGACTGTATGAACAAGGTGAGAAGTAGATGGTATGTGCAGGCAACAGAGTGTAAAGTGTGAGACTGAGGTTGGTAGGAAGTGAGACCTGAGAGGAAGGTAGGGCCGAGAACGCTGCTAAGGAGCTGAGATTTGATTCTGTAGGTCATAGGCGTTTTGACTCACCAGGTGTAACCAAATAATGTTACTAATAATAAAGTGTTGGGTTTGTGATGGCTTTACTCCTTAAAAAACTTAAATTAGAGCCAATTCAAGGTTATCCCCATAACATTGTGACTCTCCCCCACTGGCATTCCATATGCTTTCTTGAGACAGAGAGAGAGGAAGGGATAGAGCTCGGGCTAGGAGCCAGGGCTTGAGAATAACTCCCTGCTCACCTCATCCAAGCATCAAGCTAGCAGCATGGCATTAACAGATTGCCTCTGCACTTTACCTTCTTACCAAGATTTGGGGGTTTCATCAAATGTGAGTACACCCAGAGGACAGTACACCTCCGTGTGTGTATATTACCCGTCTCGTTGGTCCTGAGAGGACTGTGGCCACAAAGAATGCAAAGCCGGGGAAGGGTTTCCATGCTGTGGGCTCACGTGCATTTTACGGCGATTCCTCTGGCTTCGTAGAGCAGTGATTAGGCATCCCGTGGGCAAGGAAATCTCAGCCACATACTCCCAACGTAGTTATTTTTCAAATAAATTACATATGTTTATTGCTGCACTAATATACTGTGCCTGTTTAAAAACATCCTCCAAAATGGAAATTGTAAAAGGATAAGATAAATATGAGATTAAAACATTTAAAATAATTTTTATTTACTTATTAAAAAAACCTCATGATTTTGTCTAATTATTTTTTAAAATCTTGGTTTATTCTTGTGATGCTATGATTTGCAGGTCTTGCTCTAAGTTTATTTCAGTTTTGGTTTTAATGGCTGATGTAGTGGATAAGGCCTCATAAAGTGATATCCCCCCCAATGGAAATGCACTTCCTGAGTCAAGAGATTCAGTTCAAGTTCTATCTAGCAATTATGTAATTGTTTTGTTGAAATTCAAGTCAGTAAGTTTCCTTTATCCCTGGTATCAATCAGTTGTTCTTGTAAGCTAATTGGCAGGGGTACATGTTTTTCATAGTGTTGACAAATGTTTCAATTTTTAAACCTCTGTTTAAAAATTTTAAAAACAGGTCAGTAAATTCTACATCTATCCCAAGTCCTTAAACTGTTCTAATACAAATGTTTGTATACGTGATGCCTTTATATCATTTTTGGCAGTAAAACCACAAAAATGATGGAAACATTTCCAAACTTCTATTTTCAAATATCTCTTCAGTAGGGGTTTCTTTTGAAAAGTAGTTACTTTCTCACTCGTTTGTCAAAATGTTATCTTTACTTTGAAGGGACTGAGTATGTAGTTTTTTGTTTATTTGCTTTTGTTTTTGTTTTCAGAAACAACTGGGAGGTAGTCTACTAACACCATCAAGAAAAGGGCAGCAAAAGTAGGCTATTTGTCTTTTTGTGAAAGAAAAGATACGCCTCTTATTTAAGTTTGGCAATTTGAAAATTGCCAAAATTGGCCTGATTGGATGTTGGAATGGGTGAGAGAAAGGAGTCCAGAATGAATTCTGAGCTTTCCAGCGAGGACAGCTGCCTGAATGTGGTGTCACCAAATGAGGTAGATGGAGGAGAGGACGGGGGCCAGTTTAGGAAGATAATGAGAGACCAAGTGGAACTTTGGACTTGCTGAGTTCACATGCCTACAGGACTTCCTGCTCTTACTTCATGCCCAACACATTAAAAACCAAACTCATCCTTGGCTTTATGCCCCAAACTTCCTTTTCCTCTGTTCTCCTATCTGTGTTGGTGGCACCACCATCTCCTAGTCACTTAAAACTAAAAACTTTGGAGCCATATGTGACCCATTCTTTCATTCTCACCTGTATCTAATGTGTAACTAAGACCTTTCCTCTGTCATTTGTTCATGCTACGTATATTTATTGAGCACCTGCTAAGCGCCAGGTACTGAGTTAAGCCCTGAGGATATGTGTGAAGAAAACAGACAAGGTCCTTGCTCTCATGGAGCTTATGTTCTGTCTGGGAAAGATAGATAATAAACAAGTATATAAACATATAAATCAGAAAATTATTGGTAAGTGCTAAAAAGAGAATTAAAGCAAGTGATATAATACTGCCTGGGTGGCTGCTATAGAATTATCAGGAGGTGCCGTTTAGAGTGAGGTCTGAAAAGTCCATGCACTCGTAGTAGGGGAATGAGCTTTCCAGGCAGAAGGGCCCAAGGCCTGGATGAGCTTGGTGAGTTCTAGGAACAGAAGGAGGCTAGTGTGGCTCTAGGGCTTGGTGGCAGAGGCAGTGGGGTAATCCTGACAGTCATGACTTTTCTTTAACCTCTGCGGCTTTGTTCCTGTGCTCCATCACCTCATACATGGCCCATTATATGATGCCCTTTAATTTCTCCCCACTTTCACTCTCTCCTCCAAACTATTTTACGCATGAATGTCTAATTAGCCTGAAATTTTCACATCATTCTGCCATGGTAAAAAGCCTTCAGTAGTTGAGTAGTAGCAGGCTGACCTTTGGGGGCCAAAAAGACAGGTAGCTCTGCCCCTGGGATGTTTGCTCCCTGTGAGATTTCCAAGAGGCCTTGGGAGGAAACATCTCTTGATAGCCTCTAATGTTTAACCACCTGTGTATTAGTTTTCTATTGCTGCTTTAACAAATTACCACAAACCTAGTGGTTTAAAACAACACAGATTTATCCTTTTGTAGTTCTGGGGGTCAGAGGTCCTAAATGGGTCTTACTGGGGTTAAATCAATATGCTGGCAGGGCTGTGTTCCTTTCTGGAGGCTCTGGGGAGAACCCATTCCCTTCTCTTTTTTCAGCTTCTAGAGGTTCCCCAGATCTCTTAGCTTGTGGCCTCTTCCTGCATCTTCAAAACTATCAGGGTAGCTTCTTCCAATCTCTCTCTGACTCCGACCTTCACTTTCTTACTTCTACTTCCACTTCTAAGGACCCTGTGATTACATTGTGCCTACCTGGATAATCCAGGATAGGATAATCTCCCCGTCTCAAGGTTAACTCATTGATAACCTTACTTCTCCCTTATTGTGTCATATAATGTATTGACAAGTATCAGCGACTAGGACATGGACATCTTTGAGGGGGTCATTATTTTGCCTACCACACGAAACTTCTTTTACGTATTAGGATTTATTAGAAATCTGTGGCTCATGGGGACTTCCTACAAATGGAAAACCCACTAAGACTAAGAGAAGGCCTGTCATGGGAATCTGATTGCTTTGGTTCTATAAACATGGTGAAGCTATGCCCATCAATGGAGCAGGATTATTACTTTTTCCTGCAAGGGCAACTGAATGTGGGATGATGCGAATAGAAGCCTTTGCTGTTAATAAAGATCATTGACCTTTAAGGTACCTCTTAACCCTGAGAGTTTATGATCTTCCTGTTTGATGAGATGACACCCAAGTGAGAATGCACTGCGGGCAAGGGGGGTTGTGGAAATAGAGGGAATCATATTAGATAGCACAAGTTCTAAACTCTCAGAAGAATTATTATTAAGCTTTATTTAGTGGACACATCTGTCTCCCCCACACTTGGAGATTTATAGGTGAAGAGATACCAGAATGTTCCTCAGTGAGACCTTCTTTTGCTGTCTTCAACCTCTAAGTTATATCTATATGCTAAAGAAACTATTCTTTGACAGGAAATCCAAGTAAACTCCCATTATATTGATCTCCATTGGAAAATGACCATATGTCCTGAATTTATGGAAGAGTTGTCATTTCATATAATTTTATTCTCCTCAATAAAGAATTAATTAAATGCATAACTAAGTGCAATTTAATTTTTACCTTGTAAGACTTTTCATATAAATAACTTCACAAATCAGAATAAGATGCTCTGTCTTAATCCATCTTAATTTCAGTTTGAGCAAGTGTAGTCAAATATGTCTTCCTAGTGGTGGAATTTTTTTTTTAAGTATTTTTATTTTTAAATTATTTATTTTTAATTAATTTATTTTTGGCTACATTGTGTCTTCCTTGCTGCGCACGGGCTTTCTCTAGTTGCAGCGAGTGGGGGCTACTCTTCCTTGCAGCGCGTAGGCTTCTTATTGCTGTGGCTTCTCTCGTGGCAGAGCACGGGCTCTAGGCGTGTGGGCTTACCGTAGTTGTGGCACGTGGGCTTAGTAGTTGTGGCTCACAGGCTCTAGAGCGCAGGCTCAGTAGTTGTGGCGCACGGGCTTAGCTGCTCCGCGGCATGTGGGATATTCCCAGACCAGGGCTCGAACCCGTGTCCCCTGCATTGGAAGGTGGATTCTTAACTGCTGAGCCACCAGGGAAGCCCGCTAGTGGTGGAATTTTTTGCCTAAATAATTATATCTACAAAACATTCCTAGTCAGTATAGCTAGAGACAAACAAAACTTATTTCTAGGCTCTTTGTATAAGCAGCAAATTGGTGTCTGGTAATACATTTACTTTGAAAAACAGGTAAAAGGAAGAAATGTTAAGAATAATGATATCTAATGTATATTAAACACCTGCCATAATTTAGACACCGTGCTAAGAGCTTTACGTGTACAGTTTGGTTTCAGTCTTAAAAATGAAGTATCTTCTCCTCGCCTTTATTATAGATGTGGAAGAAGATAAGGCACTTAGAGCAATGTGTCCTAATAATGTATAAAGCTAGAAGGGGGAGAATTGATATTTGGATTCATTCACTGCCTCCTAATACTGCTTCAGCCTTTCTTCCTCTCAGCTGCTCAAGGAGGAGGAGAGACTTTGGAATTTAGGTGGGTTTTAAGAGGGAAGGTGGTTGGGTAACTAAAGCGGGAAGGCCAACAGAGCTGAGGTGGGATTATAATGGTGTCCTAAAAGGGTAGGACCTGAACTGCAGAGAGAACCAATGAGAGTCTCTCACCAGATCAGGAACCGGGGACCTCTATGTCTGGGCTCAGAGTTCTTGCTTTGGCATCTTCTGTGATGAAGACCTGCTCTGTCACTCCAGGCTGCCCCATTCCAGAAAATAGCTCACCATTCTCCCAGCCACTCAAACCTAAGCTAGGAGTCATCTGCACTTCCTCTGTTTTCTTCCCTCCTCAAATCCTACTCATCAGCAAGTTCTGATTGTCCTACTTTAAAATACATCTAGAATCTGGACTCTTCTGTCCATCCCAATAGCCACCACCTTCCTTGGTCCAAAGGTTCATCTACTCTCTCTCTCCTGAACTAACATAGTAGCCACCCTGCTTTCACTCCCACTTTCCTAAAATCCCACCCTAAAGTCAGCTTTTAAAAACATAAATCAGATTATGTCTTCTCTCCTCCTAATCTTCATTGACATCTTCCTACTGCATTTAGAATAAAATCCCAGTCCCTTAAAAGGGCACACAAGGCCCTTGGTGAACTGGATCTTGTCCACTTCTCTAAACTCCTTTTGTATCATAAGTCCTTTCCCATCTCAGGGCCAACTTTGCACCTGGGTTCCCTCTGCTGAGATCACCTCCTTCCTTAGATATTTAATGTTATCTCTTCAAAGAGGCCTCAAGTAAGTACACCTTCACATGCATCTCTCAAATACTCTATAACATCACCCTTTCAATTTTTTATGCAGCAATCATTCCAATATATTATTATTTTATTTGCAAGCTGGTTGTTCTTTCATCTCTTCCATTGGAGGGCTAGACCTCATCTGTCTAAGTCCTCAGTGCCTGACAAATTATGGGTTCATTAAGTGTCTGATAAAGAAATGCATCATAATGACTTTTTAAAGTATTATTATGTTTTTAAGCTTAGGTGCTTATGGGGGACACATTTTGGAATGTCTGCTCAGCTCATAATTACCCTCTTAATTGGATTCCCCAATTCGGAGAAAATTCCCCATTTGGTTGAACATGCCCCTGATCTCCTGCAGCAGTGGATTGGATAGCTGACCCAAGCTGGGCGAACCAAAATTGCAACCTTTGCAATTTGGAATTAGTACTGAGAGTAATATGGTTGGACTGTACTGTGTATCCTCAGGAGACCTGAGCAGTCATGAGTTCTGCTCTGGGCATCAGAGAAGGCTGGTGAGCAAAGAGAGAGAAGACTGAGTAGATGGGCAGAGAGAAACTGTGACATGAGACACAGGGAGAGAGTCTGGATGACTTTCCAGGTTCTGATTCCAGTATCTTCCTGCTGCCCAGCTGAACTCCTGCCCTTGGGGTCAGGGAAATATCAGCTGCCGACCCTTCACATGCCAACCCATACGTGAAGTCAGTGTGGTGAGGATATCTCAGTCAATTTAACACTTTGTGAAAACAAATTTGCCATTATCATGTTGGTTCTGCTTTAGCGCATGATGCCCTGTGCCATTTTCACCTCATATGATGATAGATGACTTGCTTTTCAGCTAGGAACTGTGTGTGAGAAGATTTCTAGAAGAAGCAAATGGAGAAAAAGCAGTGAGAGCCCAACATCTCTGTGGCATCCCTTGCAAGGAGAGAGTAAGGCAAGGTCTGAAAAGGGGAGGTGTGAGTAATGAAAAAGCAAGTGTTGAAGCAAATAGCAGGGAGCTGTGTGGGCCCAATCGCAGTGAGCAGGGCTGCTGAGAACTAGGGGACTTATAGAATATAAAATGTCTGGTTGCAAGATACGAGTTTAGAAGCAGCAGAGTGAATCTCCTCAGGTGATGGATCATTAAGATGAAATCAATCTTCACAATGGAAGGCAAATTCAGCAAAAATGAAATATTCCCTTGGAACCAGGGGCTTAAAGTATAGTAGGCCACTCCACCGTTGGTAACAATCAATGCCAACTCAGTTTAACAGCACACAATCCCCTCTTTGCCCGACCTCATTACACCTGATACTAATGAGGGACTAAAGTCCAGTGGTCATGGCTGGGAGTTTAATATTGCTACAATCACACCAATTCAAAAGCCCTTTATCAGCAAAGGTGGGGGAGAAAAACGTTGAGTTCTCAGCAATGCAACCAGCTGTAAAGTATCTCTCAATGAGTTCGCCAAGGTGTGAGCTTAAAAGCCCAGCAGGAGCTATTTATATCTGAAGATTATTAGGCATTTGCTGAGGAGAGGAATTGCCTCTGAAAATGGCGCCCTTATCTAGGTACTTCTGCTGTAAACCCCAGAACACTGAGCTCTTCAGAGTAATTTTCATTCTTATGAGAGTGTGCATCGCGGCTTGGAGTATTGTTTCTCCTGCCGTGTGTATCTGGACAGGATGGGGAGGGAAAGTGGGCTCCAAGGACATGGGACAGTTGAATGTCAGTTACTTTAGTACAGATCAACAGACCACCTGCTGCTTCCATGACTAGCACTTTTTAAACCCAAGGTAAGATCGATATGCACAGTTTATGTCTGCTTATAAGGACACGTGCAAAAATATCCTGGGACACTTCAACCCAGGGAAAGCTCTGCATCTGTAGCTGCATCCTGGCCCTGCTGGAATAAATGGCCATGAGACTTAGCTGGAGGAAGTCTCTTTGTCAAAGAAGAGAGGTTATAAGACCCGGAGCAGTGTTTCCCTAACTGAACTCAACAGGGTTTTAGTATGTGTGAGGAGATAAGAGGATTACATGGGCAATGTTTTTGAGATACTGAATTAAACAAGTTAAATTAAGATTTAGAATGTATGCATGAAACATTCATGCATAACAAAAAAATCTATATAAAAACATATATTAGGTGTAAATAGCAATAAAAACCCATCTTTAATAAATACAACATTACCAATCCCATCAATCCACCTGGATGCCCCTTTCTGATTGTGTCCTTCTCTCCCCCCCCAGGTAACCAGTTCTCTGAATTTTGTGTGTGAGTTTTGCTCTTCATAATGATTCAACTCTGTATGTATATATCCTTAAATAATGTAGTTTAAATTTTTATATTCTTTTGAATTATCTTTGTATCAATAGCATACTGTAGATATTCTACTGAGATTTGCTCTTCATTCAACTCAATGTTCCTGGTCTTTATTTACACTGATATGCACAACTGTAGTCCATTTTCATTGTTATTACCCATTCCATGAATATACCACAATTTATTTACCATTCTCTCTTTTTTTTTAAGGATGTTGTGTTGCTTACAGTGTTTTTCTATTACAAGCAATGGAGTTATGAACTTTCTTGTATGTGGTTCCTGGGGCACATGTGCAAGAATTTCTCTAGGGTACATACCTAAGAGTAGAATTACTGGATGTGAGGGTTAGCACATCTTCACCTTTGTAGGATAAACCAAGTTCTGTTCCAAAGAGATGGTTGCAATTTTCATTCACTCCAACAGGCTTTAAGAATTCATTGCTCTGTATCCTCATCAACACTTGGTAATGCTAGACATAAATTTTTTTGCCTATCTCATTGGGATTATGGTTCTCATTTCTCTTATTATTTGTGAGTTTAATCATCTTTTCATATATTTATTGGTCATTTCAGTTTCATCTTCTGTAAATGCCATCCATGTTCTTGCCCAATTTCTAATTATGTTGTCTTTTCCTTATTGATTTGTAGGAGTTCTTTTTGCATTCTTCATTGGAATTCTTAAGTTATATGTTTGTAAATTTCTTCTCCCAATTTCTGATTCAAGTTTTCATTTTTTTTTTTTTTTTTTGTCATTGTTGGTTTTTTCTTGTGCCGTGCAGCATGTGGGATCTTAGTTCCCCATCCAGGGATCGAACCTGTGCCCCCTGCAGTGGAAGCTTGGAGTCTTGACCACTGGGGAAGTCCAAGTTTTCACTTTCTTAGTGGTGTCTTTTCATGAAGAGAAGTTTTACATTTTAATACAGATGGATTCATCAATCTTTTTTTATAGTTGTGCTTTGGGCATCTAATTTAAGAAATATTTCTCTACCCAGAGGTTATAAAGATGTTTAGAAAATATTCTAAAATTTTGCTCAGAATAACTTAACTTTCAGTTGCTGGATTTCTTTTTGGTGTGTTTCTTTTATTGCAATGCCACAGTAAGACTGACTAATTGGGGTCCCAGATATTATAAGATTCTTTTATGCATGTGATTTCCATTGATCATAACAATAATTCAGTGAGGTAGGTAGGTAAAACATTACTTATCCCCATTTAATCTCTGACAGTACTGACTTAGAGACGTGCAGTGACTAAGTCTAAGGACACAGTTTGAGAGTGGTTAGACAGCATTCAAATTCAGGACTAATAAGTGTAGCATCTGTGTCTTTCTACCATACTATGCAGCATGTAGGGAAGACACACGTGAATGCTCTTTGAAAAAGTATTTATGCAAAAACTAACCACCTCCAGATAAAATGGCTATTTTTCTATTATTTGGGTTTAATGATCACAATTTCTTAAGAAATGCTACTCAAAGATTACTGGAAAGTACCTGTATCTTGTGTAATTTTGTAAGCTTATTTTGTTTAACTCAGTGTTTCTCAAGTTTAGCTCACATAAAGAAGACTTTATTTTTTAAGAAGTGGACATTTCCATTAGTAATAGGAGTAACTTGTTCATAAATCCATAAGCATGTAGTTCAAAATCTCTATTTCTGAGAAGATGATGGCAGAATGGCAATGGAGGAGGCAACTTGAAATCTGTGTTCAACAAGATTAAAAAGTTAACCATCCCTGGGGAAATAAGCCCCTTAACAATTCAGTGAAATAGGACCAGAAGTCCTCATTTGCTGAGGAATGTACTTAACACTACGGTTGATTGGATCTCACTTTTCCATTTCACAAAATACGTATGTACATTAATGTGTACGTTCAAGTTGCTAAAAAGGGGCCGTCTTAAAACTAGAGATGAATATACCTTTATATATTTTGTAGTGGGGTGCATGCTCACAGGTTTACCCCATTCATTGGAAGAAATGATGTACAGAACGACTGCACACTGCAGCCAAGATGGGGCGACCGTAGGAAATGGACTCCCAATGCATTACTGAAGAAAAAAAAATCTCAGCAGAGGAAAAAAAGGAACGCTATTAACTTCAGCTGAAACTGGTGAAAAATAATTGCTAGGAGGAGGAGAGACTTTGTTAATAAAATAACAATAATTTCTTGTTAATAAAATAACAATAATTTCTTGAAATATTTCCAACACCTGAAATAGTCTATCATCCTTGCAACACCAAGAAATAAAGTCAGATCTGTGGCCCCAATATGATAGCAACAACAGTGATTAATAGTTTGTTTTAATGAGGCAACTGGCATCTAATAAGTTATTGATTTTTCTCAGCATCTTACTAAAATGATTTGGAATGTGAAAAAAATCCTCTCCTCATATAAGGCAGTATTGATTAAGTATGAATTCATACATAGGGATTCTGGATGCTTTGTTATCTCAGGGCCAGTGCATATTACCTGATTAATATTGATTGCACTCTGGCCATCAGTGAATTCTCAAGGCATCGTTTTCACTCAAGGAAGAACGAATTGTTTAGTGTGACCCTGAAATCACTTTGTAGCAGCAGATCCAGAGAAAGTCAGGTTGTTGATGACGCAGAGCAAGTGGCCATGGATTTAATTTGTTACAATGGTTTCAATGTTATAGTTATGCTTAGAAGGTTCTTTTACTTCAGTTTTTCATGCACATTTTTCTTTGCCCAGTATATTCCTTCTCTATTTTCTACATAGCAAACTTCTACTCATCCTTCAGGACCCCGCTCAAAAGTCATCTCTGTGACCATGTTTTTGATCCTCTTGGGAAGATTTTGTTCTCTTGGGTCCTCTTACCACCCTTTGTTGTACATAAGTCTTCAAAACAGAGGGATTAATGCCAGTAATTATGTTTTATATCTGCTCCCTACTAATCCGTGAGCTTCTTTTGGACAGGGCTGTAAATTTTCTCTTGTGATTTGTTTGCCCCTGATAATTCCCAGTATCCAAGAAGAAAGTACACAGCTGGCAATGTGTAAGTACTTGCTGCTGTTACATACTGGGTAGGTGTCTCTACAATATAGGAATCTGAAACTTCTGGTTCCATAGGATTTAAATGGGCTTTATACTGCCTTGGAATCTGGGAGTCACAGGTATCGCTGTACCAAGTATCTTTATTACTACCACTACCACCACTGCTTACGGAGTGCTTGCATGGGTTACACTGTGCTCAACACTTTAAATACAAAATCTCAATTTCTCCCTGTGGAGCAAGTTCATTGTTATGTTCTCCATTTTAGAGATAAAGAAAGTGAGGCTTAATACTTTTCCCAAGGTCACATCACTAATAAATGGTGAATCGGGGAGTCAAATCAAGGTCTCTCTGACCCCAAAGCCCACGTCTATAGTGTGACTTGAGACACTCTGGCAAAGGTTCATCCAAACCAGGAACCCAAAATTCCACCCTTAGCGATTAACTTAGAGATTAACTTTTTTGAGTCTTGTTGGCTTTATAGGGGCAGCAGGGTTAAGATGGTGAAACATACCCAAATAGAGTATTCTACTATATTGGAAATAGTTGGTGAACTGTAATATTTTAAGTTCCTGCCTACTAATTTATCAAGATGGATCGGTTGACAATTAGAAAAAAGCTTTCCCTTTAGCAATAGTTTACATGGGAAAGAAAATACAGAGAAAGGAGCCAGTGAGGGGCCAGAGAGAAAGGACAGTATCTGAAAGAGTAGAAGGTGCTAAAGACTAAAGGGAGGGGGTGTCCTTTTGGTTTTCATAGAGGCTCTGACTACCACTGAGATAATGGTGTTACTTCAGGTAGATCAAAATGAAGGGGAAACGCCATGCCCATCTAGAGCATCATGTTGGTTTCCTCTTGCTGCTGTAACAATTTGTTTGTGATAATTTGCCACAAACTTAGTGGCTTAAAACAACATAAATTTATCCTCTTATAATTCTGGAGATTAGAAGTCTGAAAGGTGTCAGCAGAATTGCATTCCTTCTGGAGGCTCTAGGGAAGAAACTGTTTCCTTGCCTTTTCCAGGTTTTAGAGGCCCCCTGCATTCCTTAGCCTGTGGTCTCTTCCTCCAGCCTCAAAGCCAGCAGCGTGGCTTCCAATCTCTCTGACGGACTCTGGCCTTCACTCTCCTGCTTCCTCTTTTGCTTGTAAGGACCCTTGTGATGATATTGAGCCACCTGGTTAATACTGGATGATCTCCCTGTTCAAAATCTGTAACTTAATCATATCTGCCAAGTCTCTTTTGCATGTAGGGTTCCATATTTATAGGTTCTGGGGATTAGGATGGAGACACCTTTGGGGTACATTATTCTGCCTACCACAAGTGTGTTAGAGTGGAAGTCAGAGATCAGGAGACTGGGTTCCAATCTTGGTGCTGCCATTGAGAAGTTATGCGCCTTGGAGCAAATCTCAACCTCTCAGGGCCATTGCTTCCTAGGTGCCTTTATGTAAATGCTGCGAGGCGTGGCTCTGGCTAATTAAAAACCAGACCTGTTTTACACACCTGCAAATGATAACATAGCATTTATTTAAGGCCACTTCTGAACACGTCATTAGTCCTTCTAATGGTGTTTCTGCAGGTTCTCAGCTGATTTCTGCTTACCATCCTACGTTTACTTGCATCGTGCCTACAGAGTCTGTAAGTTTTCAATTTCTTATTTTAAATAGGGGGCTCCAGTTCTGTAGTGTGGCTGATACATTAAATATCCACAGCCAAATTGCTTAACGCCCAGGTTTTTATCCCCTTCAAATTAAAGCTTTTAAAACACCCAGACTCCATGCTGGCTGAATGACACACACAGACTTTCTGCCGGCTCTTGGGGGCAGGCGATACTGGTTCCTGTCAAGTTCTAAATCTGGATGCTTTTTTATAGTGGAACAACTAAAAGGAATTGCTTCCTCATGATATATAACTACTACTTATTATAGGCTGATCCATTTTGCAGCAGGGAGGTGGCAGGCAGGGAGCTGGAGAAAGAACAAGAACCAGTCTTAGACCTGAGAGAAAGTAACCTTCTAATTGCCTTTCCCATGACAGCATCATAAGCTTCTTTATGGCAGCTTTATTTCACAGTGACCTGCCACACTGCTCTAATTTTTCTGGTGTCACTCATGCAGGTTTAAAAAATGATTGGTTTTATGGCTTTTACTTGGAAATTTGTCAAGGTTTCACATTTGTGGAAGCCTTGAAGCAGTGGCCTAATAGTTCATAATTTGGTGTGCAAAGGGATATTGGTGGGTAACCTGCTTGGGCCCACAGGTGCTATAGTGATCACATCCTTATGCCTAGCAGCAAAATCTCTGTAATTTCTTTTAAGCTACAGTAAACCTTTACTGTCAGAAAACTCCATTCCAGGTTCCAGAGGATTCCTGGCATCCTGAGATGGGAGAAAAGCCTTTCAAGCTTCATGATCAGGTTGATATTTAAACTTAATTCCCATGAAATGTACTTCAGGTGTTAGTAAACCCAGACTTGGATCAGCGTATTCTGGCCCTCCAGATTTACACACTATTTTTTATGACTCACAGTCTGGAAATGAAAAGCACTGGACTCTGAATCCTCTCTCTCTCTCTCTCTCTCTCTCCCCCTCTCTCTCTCTCTCTCTCCCCCCTCTCCCTCCCTCCTTCTCTCTCTCTCTCTCTCTCCCTCCCTCTCTCTCTCTCTCTCTCTCTCAGGATCTCAAAACCCCTAACAGATGTTTTTAAAAGCCTCACTTTTGAGGGCTGTTTTGGCCTCCTGCCACTGTGTACTTTTAGGTTTAATGAAAATTGGTGCCTCCCAAGCTCTCCTCCTGAGGGGGAGGGCAGCTACTCTGGTGAACTTGCTCATTCTTGCTCAGGAAGAGCACACAGGCCAGTGAGGTCGTGCGTAAACACACGCACACACACCTGCTTTGTCCCCGGTTCCTTTCTCTCCCGGTTGCCTGGGTTGGCCCAGCTTGGTGCATACCTGCTGGTGTCTATCACAGTTGGTGTTTCTGCCCCTCCGGTGCGCCTCGGCATAGCGGGTGCTTATTTGAGCAGCAGGTGATTTTTCTGAAGTGACCTCTGCGGGATGGGAAATTTATGGTGGTGTTAGCTTTCATTATGTGTCGAGGCTGCCTCGTGAGCTCACTGCATCGCTGTCAGAGGAAGAGAAGAACGCTTCCCAGAATAAGCCTCCGGTATTATCTTTGAACATATGTTCTTGATTAAATGAGAAGAGGAAAGTCTCTTCATTTTTCCCATTTGGAGGTTAAAGTGGAGGGTTTGTCTAAAAACAGATTGCAGTAAATTGTGGGTTATTTGAACAGTACGTCAACATTATTTACTCATGGAAAAAAAAATCTCAAATTGATAGGTTTCTTTTAATTACCTCATCCTGAAAGCTGCTCTCAACAAACAGCAAATATTTCAGAAGCCATTTGGATAAGTCTGGAAATGTTGAATTACTGGAAACCTGCCGAGAATAATACCTTTGAAAATGTTTCCATAGTTCTGAGTATAAGAAAACTTGATTAGGAAACAGCTTGTCTCTGAGCAAACTGGGTGTCGCCTTCTGTGGTCTTGCTAGCCTCCTTGTTAAAGATGGCTTACAAGATTCTTGCCTCATGATGATCCTGAAAAATGCCCCCTGAAAAACGGGTACCTTTCTGGAGCTGGCTGTTACTGTCCCTCACTCAGACCACAGTGGCCTTGTTTAACCCCACTCTGATAATATCTTCCTCTTGGGTTCTGTCTAGCAAACACAAAAGCTAAATGAAAGAAGGTTCAGTAAGTGAGTGAGTCCTGGGCAAGTCCAAAGGGCTCTTCTAACAAATCCAGGCCAAAGCACATTTTACAGACAATGTCCTTTGACTTCATTGCTTGGTCCTGACTCGATGAAAAGAGGATCTGATAGATACAGCCATTCCCAGGGCCCAAACCTATTTGGGGGGTGAGGGAGGTCCCTGGTGGGAAGAGGACAAGGGGACTCGCAAGCCACTCATATACACATACACCCCTGGGCTCATGCCCTTTTGTGACATCCTTTCCAAAACTGCTTATGATGTTTTCCTTGTGTGTGTGTAAGGGACTGTGGTGTGGTGGCAGGGGTCCTATACATGAGAGGTCGGGCTGGATTTGGGGTCAACACACCGTGATTTACCCTGGGCCTCAAGTTCTTTGGGCACATCCCGTACTTTGGGTAACATTCCATACAGTAGCATATTGTATTGTTTACTTCTTGGGAAACTTATAAGCTGAGTATCTCATTAAGAGCATTTTGTCTGAGATGGGCATATGCAGGGCTGATTTCAGGACTGCTATATGTGCTGATACAGTTGTTTGGTGGTTAAATATTGTTAAATATTGATACCTCTACCAGTTGGTAAATCACCGCCTGAGATTCACTGCCGGCCACGAAGTGGAAGCCTCCACGACTGTGATGGGCCACTGGAGCCTCACGGCCCTGGGTGTATGTGCAGCTGCCAGTAGCCTGAGGCTCAGAGAAAATTTCCTGTGCCTGCCTAGACCCTCTAGGCAGCCACAGTGCTGAGCTCCCTTGGCCCCAGTCTGGGTTTGTGCAGAGGAGGTCAGACAAAAGGAGACTTGCCAGGGCAGCGCTCCCAGTCACACCAACACAATTCACTTTTCTTTTTTAACATCTTTATTGGAGTATAATTGCTTTACAATGGTGTGTCAGTTTCTGCTTTATAACAAAGTGAATCAGCTATACATATACATATATCCCCATATCTCCTCCGTCTTGCGTCTCCCTCCCACCCTCCCTATCCCACCCCTCTAGGTGGTCACAAAGCACCGAGCTGATCTCCCTGTGCTATGCGGTTGCTTCCCACTAGCTATCTATTTCACGTTTGGTAGTGTATATATGTCCATGCCACTCTCTCACTTTGTCACGGCTTACCCTTTCCCCTCCCCATATCCTCAAGTCCATTCTCTAGTAGGTCTGTGTCTTTATTCCCGTCTTGCCAATACAAAATTCACTTTTTAAAAGAAGTTTTGAATCATTTGGGAGATCAAAGGGTCTTTCTTCTACCCTTGCAACTCTTTTCCTCCACATACCGATGTGAAGTCCAGAAGCCTTCACCGTGGAGACCAGTTCAAGGACGGAAGATGTAATTCTAGTCCCAGCTCCAACACTTAATAACTCCATGACCTTGGGCAAGGGACTTAACCTCTCTACACTGCAGTTTTCTCATCTGCAGAGTATTGATGTTGGCCTCGATTCCTTCCAGCTGTAACAACAAATGATTTTTAGTCCTTAAATTTCTGTTTACTAGCCCATTCACCCACCCCATCAATGGATATGCTATTTATGCTTCAAGAAAAAAAGAAAAATAACATCATCTGCTAACAAATAATGTTGGAACACCAGTTAAGGTAAGAATGATGCCAAGGGCTCTGATGCAGCCTGAAAGAGGGAGTTGACGGGCACAGGATACGGCTGGCTTGCTCTACCCCTGCTCACCACATCGCTCAGCACAGGTGAGCGCTCTAGCTGAGCTCAGCTGATGGCGCTTCAGGCTAGTGGCGCCACGGCCACTGATTCAGTTCCTGCTCCACCTGGCTAAGGTCATCCATCTCGTGGTCCTACCCTAGCAACCACCTTTAAAGTGTGTATTGTGGCTCATCAAGGGCCCCTAAGAAGTATGTGGATGGGTCAGTGCACATTCATTATTATTAACAGGGAAAATAATCTCAACATACTAGCAACAACGTCATATACTTGACATAGAGGGGCATTGTGTTAATGGACTTAGCATTGTTTTTGATCTTGTGACTCATTTTGAGTATTGTAGTTATAAGTTATACATTATGCTATTTCTTTATGATTTTAAAAACGTTTTTGGTCTTTCAACTTATAATTTTTTTTTATAACTTGGGGAGTATTTTGGGATGGGGGAGAGGACAGAAAAGTTCCACCTCTTAGTTTAGAATAAATATCATTCATAACTTCAAAGCTAATATATAGAAATTCATTTTGTAGATTTTTATTATCAACCTATTCCTTACAAGGAGATTATCCTTAGTCATATAACATTATATAGTCATCAACGAAGATGACTAGGACCAAAATACTGTGTTAATGTTATCTGCTGTTGGGAGGATTGTTGTTTTATGCTTGTTAAGGACAGAAGAATTTATAGATCCATGTGTGAGTCTGGTTTTCCAAAAAGTCTGAGTCCTGGCCTGGCCTATATGTCTAAGGTCTTCAATGCCATGGTGTTGATAGACAAGGGTTGTGGTGGTTTGGGGGTCACCCTGGTTGATTTTTAGGAAAGTGAGTTTTTAATCTGGTTTCTCATCTCATGTCTCTATTTCACTTTGGCTTCCTTTGTGTCCCTGTAAACAAAAATCCTACCAGGCTTGAACTCCAGCTTGGTTTTAGGAAGTACAGCCAGCTTTTTTTGCAAGCAACACTGCAGACACTTAATGAAAGAATTTACGCTGAGAAATTTAATATTCTTTTTTTTTTTTAGTTTGTTGTATTTTATTTATTTATTTATTTATTTAATTTATTTTTGGCTGTGTTGGGTCTTCGTTTCTGTGCGAGGGCTTTCTCTAGTTGTGGCGAGTGGGGGCCACTCTTCATCGCGGTGCGCGGGCCTCTACTGTGGCCTCTGTTATTGCGGAACACAGGCTCCAGATGCGCAGGCTCAGTAGTTGTGGCTCACGGGCCCAGTTGCTCCGCGGCATGTGGGATCTTCCCAGACCAGGGCTCGAACCCGTGTCCCCTGCATTGGCAGGCAGATTCTCAACCACTGCGCCACCAGGGAAGCCCTTAATATTCTTGAATTGGGAAGTCCTGGGATTTGTCCCTATTCAACATGCTCCTTAATTTAAAAGCTATAAAACTGATAAATGTCACTTCCAGATGCATGCATTAAATTCAGGATCTAAAAATAATTGCCAAAGTACAATATGAATGGGTTGGTGTTCCTTCAGCAATTTAACCTCTGTCAGTATCTCATGCTGAGGGTTTGTCATTGTTGTGATAATATTTCAGGTTTGAAACTAACTTTCCTATAATGCCAAACTTACCAGCCAACCTTTCCCCATTCTCTTTTATAAGTGTGTTAAGGAACCTGCAAGACCCCTTGGTAAATCAAAGCCTGATCCATCAAGGCTTAGCAGGGAAGGAAGAATCTGCACCTTGGGAGGGACAGCCAGATGTTATGGCAAACATTTGTTCCCAGGACTCCCCTTTCCCTTAGGGATTCCTTATTATGCTGTTGTCACCACATTGATCCCCATGGGACACTCCTCCAATAATGCTCAGGACCAAGCATGGACCCAATTGTCTCCTTAATTCTCCAAAGCACAGTGTGGCTGTGACCAAACTGCAATTTTTAAACAAAATTTTTAGGTACCAGAGACTTGGGATAACAAAAGGGAAATAAATGCTAAGAGTTACATAAAAACAGATGATCTGGTTTGCATGATTCATCTCTCTGCCTTGTTTCTTTGGAGGAAATCTTCAATCTCTACCACCTGGAGGGGTGGCCTCAGGCCAAGTCACAAAGAGAGTCCACCGTTCCCTTCCCACCTATCTCGGGATCTCTTTTTCCAGCCAGGGATCTTTTTTCCTTGAATGATAGATATTGGGAATGTCCACCCTTTCAGGGCCTTATTCTGTGGCCTCCACAAGATCAGGATGAACCTGGATTGGCCCAGGAGCCCCATGAGACACGAATGAGGGTGAGGATTATTGATGTTGAGGAGATGCAGGAAAGTCAGGACCAAACTCCAAATGCCTTTCCTATAACAGGGACTATCACCTTTTTCTGGTTTACAACATACTTGCAAGTTAGGATTTTTGTCAGTCCACTTGGAGAAATGGAAAATTAGCAAGTCAATAATCATTATAAAACAACAACTTCTGTGATATAACAGCTCTTATTGGTTGCATTTTATCACTTTGCTTCTGTTGAATAGAACAGTGTGTTGATCTGACTTATTCTCTTCAGGCCTCTAAGGGCAAAGTTCTCTCTTGTTCCAGTAAATATTTTTTTGTTTTGGTTTGATGTTACCACTGCCTTATGTTCCACTCCTAACAAGTTGTCCATTTGCTCTACATCATGTTGCTTCTGTCCATCAGACTCCATGGCCCATCTGATGGACATCATAATAACCTTCATACTTGGATGTAGCTAAAATAAAAATTTCACATTGTTTAAATGTATTAGTACACTTATGAAGCTTTCTCTGACATACCTAAGTGCCACAGGACCCTGGTTGACAATAACTATACTACATTATTAGGGTAATTTGAACAAGATCAGAATTTTTATACTGCATATTTTGGCTAATCTTATTATATTAATATAAACTTGCTTTTAGTATGCATGTGATAGGTATGCAAAAAGATATTTGCATTTAAATTTCCTACATGTATGTGAATTTAGGTGTATGTGCATGTTTTAAATAAACAATATGGCAAGGAGTGCTGGCTAACGTACAAAGATCTATAGAATGGCTTTCTCAGTATGGACCCTTGGGTTTTGTGGTGCTGTGACTACCTCATAACAAAGGGAAATGTTTTGCTATGAATTTCCTGTTCCTGGAAGACTACATGGTTGAAAAATCTCTTCTTCCCTCTTGAGAACTATCCGTGTGCCAAAGTAAGAAGAAGCCCTTGGAAGAATTACTCAGCCTTCCCCCTACATTTTCTCCTCACCCCCAAGTCTAATAATTTAAAAAAAAGAAACGGAAGAGCACTTGTCACTAAACTGCTTAGCACTTTAAAATAGCCAGACGCAGTGCATGCATCCATGTCAGGTTTGGACTCACACCAACCATGAAAATGCTCTGTCTTTTTTTAGGAAGTAAATTGCATACATATTGCAAAGAGTATTCAAAAAAGTGGTTTCCTTTTTGCTTTGTCTGAACTACTCGCACGTCAGTTTTAACCGTGCTCTGAATCCATAAACATTTTCTTTAGCTTGCCAAGCTTTGCCAGCCTCTCTCTGTTCATTCGCCAGAGTGGCTGCACTGTATCAGTTGGTTGCTAAAAGGCCGAGATCCCTGAATCTTAGGCATGGAAGAGACATTAAGATGGGTTATGAAATGTCCTTATTTTATAAATGAGGGGATTGAAGCTCACAGAGGTTGATTGGCTTCTGGGGGCCACAAACCAGTATGTAATAGACTAGGAGCCATGCTTCCTTGGTTGGTTTAAGTTTGTAATTCCTGCACCTCTGGTGAAGCCCTTTGAACATTGCTAGGCATTCTATAAAATGTAAGGTGTCTGTGGAAGGCTGATGAAATTGTCATTGCACTCAATCCTTTATCAAAAGTGCCAAATCCACCAAAAGTTTGTCTGCTTCTAATGAACATTTCAGGATTTAATGAAATCCTTAAAATCCTTTCCTTTAGCCAGCCTTCACCTGTCTCTTACTTCTGAGATGGCTGAGAAAATACAATTCATTATTATTTATTTAAAGCCTTCAGAATTTAAAGTTTGTGATAATCTAGATGTGAACACATCATACTTATAGAATAATAACTTCAAAATAAGCATTTTTTTTTGAAAACAGTAAATACTTATAAGAGGAATGTTGACGAAAATCAGCAGTTCAGAAAATGAAGGATTTCATTAAAATGCCTTTATCTTCCAGGTTCAGCATCTAATTCAACAAAGAAAAAAAAATACAGTGTTTATGACACTTCACTATGGAACATTTTTTTTAGAAATTCACGTTCTTTTATTTATTTATTTATTTATTTATTTATTTATTTATTTATTTATGACTGTGTTGGGTCTTCGTTTCTGTGCGAGGGCTTTCTCTAGTTGTGTCGAGTGGGGGCCACTCTTCATCGCGGTGCACGGGCCTCTCACCATCGCGGCCTCTCTTGTTGCGGAGCACAGGCTCCAGACGCGCAGGCTCAGTAATTGTGGCTCACGGGCCCAGTTGCTCCGTGGCATGTGGGATCTTCCCAGACCAGGGCTCGAACCCGTGTCCCCTGCATTGGCAGGCAGATTCTCAACCACTGCGCCACCAGGGAAGCCCCCTATGGAACATTTTTGAGGCCTGTTGATTTGTGATGGTTTTCATTCACATTAATCTTAATTTTTATCCTTCCTTTAAATTTGGGCTGGAATTATTTGATATTGTGATTGCACAAAAGTAACAAATGATCCACTCCCCTAGTTCTATGATTAGGTGTCACATTTCATTGTTCTGTTGAACCCCTCACATATCTTTTGCCCTTTCTCCCAGTGCATCCAGATGATTGAGGTTAAATATGCATTATTTTCTCAATAATGTCAGAAACCCTCCAGAAATAGAGGCAATATAGCAGTGCCCCCTTCTTCATGATAGAGATCCTGGGGAAGCACCTTTTGCACTAAGTGGGTTACATCCAACATCATTTAAAGAATGTTGCCTGTGGGTATGATTTGGCTTGTGGTATCTATAAGTCTATGTAAACATGAACCATGAGATTTGCTTTTAATTTGTTTGGCAGCCAGATTTCCTTAGTTCCTTGTCCCAGGCTAATTTTCAGGGATTCTTCATGGAATCTAACCCAAGTTTATGCGCAGTCATTTGAGACAACTATGGAGCAGGGTCAGGCCGCCTGCTGTTTGGGTGAGGGTAACTTGTTTACTGAATAGCTGGAACTCAGTGGAGTTTATTCTTCTCCTTTTATTGCCTGAAAACATGCTCTTGGATCTCCCTTCCCCATACACAGCTTTCCAGCCATTTTTTCAGGCACAGAATTAAGGTCTACTCAAGTTAAATCTTCTCCCTGCTCTCCTATCAGGCCTAACCCACAGCTTCAGTATCCCCTGCAGCGAAGGCAAGTGTGGTCTTTTCTTTCACTTTTGTCTTTCTCCTTTCTCCCCAGTTGTTGCCTCTGGTCTCCCTTCTCTTCAGAGAGCCAGGGAAGAGGGATTGGGGACCAGGTGGAAATGTCTTACCTGTCAGTGTTATGATCTTGTCTCTATACCCTTGGTGTTCTTCCAGAGCCCTTTACTCTGTGGCTGTCTTACTGTGACCCTTAGCAGTATACTCACAGCTGGCATCTCCTTGCACCCTGCTTAATCCTGAAATCGAACCTACTCTCCAACCTACAATCAGCTCCTAGACCATTGTCAGCACCTGCCTTCAGAGAAATTCTCTCTTTCACATATGTGCTCTCACTTGCTGCTTTGGTTTCAAATCAGCAGATTTGTTGTTTTAGTTTGGCTTTGTTTTTCCACCCTAGGTGCTTTCCCTCATTTGATTTGAGTATAGCTGTGTAATTAGAATTTTGTTTCGTGTCGGATCTAGTTATTGTAGGGTCTCCCAGTGTATTAAGTCTGCTATACTGGGGAAGCAAGAAGTTGGACATTTGAGTTTGGGAAGCTTTGCAAATATCCAGAGAGGGAGAAACATTACCATCTCTCTTCACTGCAGATTTTTCTGTCCCTATGAATGTGTCTGTTCCTACATGGTCCCTTCTAAGAATCTGTTTTTAAATTTCTCGTTTTATTAGTCTGGACAGGGTGTAATTGCTGGACTGGTCTTTCTGTGTTTTAGTAAGTCTTTTTTTTAGATTTTGTGTGAGTACTTAGTAGTTACTGTCTTCAGCTTTGGGGCTTTAGCCAGAATTCTGAGACAATAGGAAATGTTCCATTTTGTTCTGTGGTACTTAGTGCGTGGTTGAGCCCCAGTGGTTTTAGACCATAATTCTTAGTCTCATTTGGAACTCTAAATACCACTTAAACCAGTTAATCCCAGCCCTCCTGAGGACCTGGGCTCTACCATTAATTGAGTTGTCTGGTGAGTACTTTGGTTGGCAAAACTGGTTATATGTTTGACTTGAGGTTTCTGGTACTCTCTTACAAAGTGTAAAGATTTAGAGTATAGCCACCGTGGCATACTTGGGATCTTCAACATAATTTCTAGAAAGGGAAAATCAGCAGTCCATCCTATGATATTTTCACTTTGAGCTTGGACGTTGTTCAAACAAGCTGCATATTACAGGGACTTTATAGTAACAACATTGGAGAAAGGGGTGTGAATGAGAAAAGCTCATGGGAAGTCAGGATAATGGCTACCACAGCCATTAAGAGCAAAGCTGCTGGTTTCTAATGGTTTAGCTAAATTCCCCACCAAGAGGTTTCCCAAAGGTATCATGGAAGCTTTAGGGAGGCTTCAGGAGTTTCAAAACACATTGAGCTATATTGTAGACCGCTGACCAATCAAGTGTTGTTGAGCCCTAGAATTCTGAGCCCTGGTAATTTTTCTAAACACAGATCTCTGAGAATGTAACAGTTTGGAGCGTCTATTATCTTATCCTAACGTTTTAAATCTCCCTTTACTCCACAGCCATATTTTTATGCTATGCAGTCCTCTGGCCTTAATTGATTGGATTGGGGTGGACAACTTGACCCCTTCTAGCTTGATCTTTCTTTCAAGAATTTGGAATTGGCACTAAGAAATAGATAGTCTGTACTTGTGGCTGAAACTTAAGTACTATAAACTCAGGAACTGTGCATGGAGAAGCATAAAAGAGACAGGAAAAAAGAGACACTTTCCTTGTCTCTTGAGGGTTTTCCAGTTCCCAGAGCACTAACAGCTCTTAGGATCCTTCTAATGAATTTTCCTTTTAGACAAAATATTGCTCAAGTTAATGTCTCTTGTTTAAAACCAAGACAACCTTGACTAAGACAGAGAGCCCCCTCTGGTTTTATCGTATTTCTTACAGTAATTTATGTGAGTTCTATAAACACAATCCTACTTTTGTTTATATTGTGAAAGGAGGGGGAAGCGGGTAATAGAGAGAGGTTTACTGCATTGTTCAGGATTCTGAGTTGCAGACAACAGATTCCACTGGAGTCAGTCTAAGCAGAAAAGGATACATTTTCTTTTTTTTTTTAAAGCCACTTTTATTTTGGGTTTTCTAAATATGCAGCTAAACATAGTTCTAAGTCATATGCAATCTTTTAACTTTTTATTTTAAGTTATGAAACATTTTATGTTTCATAAATAATAATGATACACACAATAATTATGATACACGTTATATTCTCACTACCTAAGTTACAGAGATATTGACACTTTGCTTCTGCTCTTTTTAAATAACAATTTTTCCTTTTAATAATTTCTTTGACTATTGTTGCACATTTATTCTTCCATATGAACATTTATCTAATCATAATTTAAAAAAATCCCTGTTGAGATCCTAATTGGAATCACATTACATCTATATATCTCAATTTGAGGAAATTAACTTTTTTTTTAACATCTTTATTGGAGTATAATTGCTTTACAATGGTGTGTTAGTTTCTGCTTTATAACAAAGTGAATCAGCTATACATATACATATATCCCCATATCTCCTCCCTCTTGCGTCTCCCTCCCACCCTCCCTATCCCACCCCTCTAGATGGTCACAAAGCACAGAGCTGATCTCCCTGTGCTATGTGGCTGCTTCCCACTAGTTATCTATTTTACATTTGGTAGTGTATATATGTTCATGCCACTCTCTCACTTCATCCCAGCTTACCCTTCCCCCTCACCATATCCTCAAGTCCATTCTGTACATCTGCATCTTTATTCCTGTCCCAACCTTTTTTTTTTTTTTTTAGATTCCATATATATGTGTTAGCATACGGTATTTGTTTTTCTCTTTCTGACTTACTGCACTCTGTATGACAGACTCTAGGTCCATCCACCTCACTACAAATAACTCAATTTCATTTCTTTTTATGGCTGAGTAATATTCCATTGTATATATGTGCCACATCTTCTTTATCCATTCATCTGTTGATGGACACTTAGGTTGCTTCCATGTGCTGGCTATTGTAAATAGAGCTGCAATGAACATTGTGGTACATGACTCTTTTTGAATTATGGTTTTCTCAGGGTATATGCCCAGTACTGGGATTGCTGGGTCATATGGTAGTTCTATTTTTAGTTTTTTAAGGAACCTCCATACTCTTCTCCATAGTGGCTGTATCAATTTACATTCCCATCAACAGTGCAAGAAGATTCCCTTTTCTCCACACCCTCTCCAGCATTTATTGTTTGTAGACTTTTTGATGATGGCCATTCTGACTGGTGTGAGGTGATACTTCATTGTAGTTTTGATTTGCATTTCTCTAATGATTAGTGATGTTGAACATCCTTTCATGTATTTGTTGGCAATCTGTATATCTTCTTTGGAGAAATGTCTATTTAGGTCTTCTGCCCATTTTTGGATTGGGTTGTTTGTTTTTTTGATATTGAGCTGCATGAGCTGCTTGTGATTTTTGGAGATTAATCCTTTGTCAGTTGCTTCGTTTGCAAATATTTTCTCCCACTCTGAGGGTTGTCTTTTCGTCTTGTTTATGGTTTCCTTTGCTGTGCAAAAGCTTTTAAGTTTCATTAGGTCCCATTTGTTTATTTTTGTTTTTATTTCCATTTCTCTAGGAGGTGGGTCAAAAAGGATCTTGCTGTGATTTATGTCACAGCGTGTTCTCTCTATATTTTCCTCGAAGAGTTTTATAGTGTCTGGCCTTACATTTAGGTCTCTAATCCATTTTGAGTTTATTTTTGTGTATGGTGTTAGGGAGTGTTCTAATTTCATTCTTTTACATGTAGCTGTCTAGTTTTCCCAGCACCACTTATTGAAGAGGCTGTCTAGAAAAGGATAAATTAAAGAGTATTAGATAGTTCACAGAAATCTCTGAACAGAACCAGGCTTGGAGGCTTCATGACTAAGAACAAATCAGCCAAGTACAACACATCCAGAAGAATTGCCCAATTATGCCATGGGATTGTTCTTAGAGACCCCTGTGATGTTAAAGTCTGGGTGGCAGAAATGCTTCCACAGCTACCCCAGGTGAAATGGGTTCCCAATCCCAATTCCATCATATGGTGGTGGTTTCCCTACACCAGCAAGCAATTATCAGATGCCAGCAGGGTGTCTGAGAATTCAACTCAATTCTGACATGATCTACCTGGAGATAGAATCAGGTAGAAGGTGAAGGGCTCAGTCCCACAAGACCACCCTCCACTTCAAATGCCAGTCACATGTCTAGGTTGTTACCTTTGCTTCTGACCTAATGACTGTAAATCAGAGGTTCCCATAACCCCCTCCTCAGGTTCGATTAATCTGCTAGAACAGCTCACAAAACTCAGGAAAACCTGTTTTACTCGGTAGATTACCAGTTTATTATAAAAAGATATTAAAGGATATGAATCAACAGCCAGCTGAAGAGTTACATAGAGGAGGTCCCAAACAAAGGGGCTTCTGTCCTTGTGGAGTATGGGGCCTCAGTGGTGGCACAGCGTGGCAGAATCACTCTGATTTCCCAAGAAGGGCCAAAAAGCTGTCCTTCTGAATTTTTATGGAGGCTTCATTGCATAGTCATGATTGACTAAATCATTGGCCAATGGCAGTTGATTGAACCTCCAGCCTCTCTCCCCTCCCTGGAAATCGGTGGATAGGACTGAAAGTTCCACCCCTTTAATCATATGGTTGGTTCTCCTGGCAACCAGCCTCCATCCTGGGGTGGGATCCAAAAGTCACCTTTTCTGAAGCTTTTTCAGGAACTGAGGAGGAGAGATCAAATATCCCATTGCTCTTGTCACTCATGAAATTCCAAAGGTTTGGGGATCTGTGAGCCAGGAACTGTGGATGAAGAACAAATATATATGAGAAATATATATATACACTTGGTCATCTGAATGACCAAATATATGTATATATTTTCCTATAAATCAGTGTCACACCAGGAAAAGCCAAAGTCTTCTTCTACCGTATTTTTTGGAAGAGCCTGACTCACTGAGGGTTCAGCCACTGCCTCAAATTACTTTCATCTTCAAATCAGTGGTTGCTTGTGAACCCAGAGTTCCACCTGAACCTGAAAAGGGCTACATAGAGGTTTTGATAAAGCAGTGAGTCTGAAGAGGCCTAGGAACAAGACAAGGAGGTCTTCAAGGGTGGAGACCTCCTACCTGGAGGGTATGAGGCAGGAACCTCAGAATTCAGCAGTGAGTTCCAGCATAACCCCCCTTAAGACCAACTAGGATTAGCCACACCTTGGTGGACACCAGCAGAGGGCACTCAGAGACTGGGCCAGACCAAAAAATCCAGCTAGCTGGAAGACCAGTTCCCACTTTCAACTTCCATCCCTCCCTAGAGGCCATCTTGGGAAGAAAGAGGGGGAGAAGAGCCCCCTTGAGGGATTTGTTAGAATCAGCACTGATAGGGGATTTAACTTTGAATTGATTGACTATTTACCCCAAAGAGTGAAAATACAATAGAGAGAGATTTTTCTAAAAGCAGAAGAGACTGAGGTTGAAGTTTTTAAAAGTTCTCTCTCTCTCTCTAGCTACTGAGTGGGAATGAGGCCCCATAGCAAATTGAGATCCATGATAGAAAGTGAGAGAGTTACACTGTTTGCACATTTGAGTTGTAATGTTTACATCTCAACCTCCTTGAGTGCAAAATGGGAAAACTGTAAGCTCCTTTGGAGCGGCATCTGGTGGTGGTTTGGAAATGGCTTGGTGAGAGTCAGGAAAGGACAAAGGTAGTCCTTTCCTTTTCGTTGGAGCTAATGTTGACATTAGAAGGCTTCCTAGGTTTCTGGTGGGCCAAGGGAAGACTAAGAGCCTGCTTAGCTGGTTAAAGAGACTCATTGCCAAAGCCGAGGGGATGGATGGTAGCGGGGAGAGACATTCCTCCATACTGTCCTCAATGCCTGCAGGCTGCAGCAGAGGTACCCTGCTGGCCGCTCATGACCACTCTCTTACGGCATGAGAAAGCCAGCTGCCAGACACTGCCAGTACCAGAGACTGACAGAACAGACTGCAGGACTTCCCATCTGTACTCTCAGCGGCGACATCCACCAGGTGCCCAGGCACCAGTGGGGCCACAGGGGTCCCTCTCCCATAGACATGAGGACATGACTGGGAATTTACCCAAAAGAGAGAGACTTTATCTGGAAGAGGCTGCTTAAACCTGAGATGAATAGAGAAGATCATTTTAATGGCAAGTTTAATTTTATTTCTCACAGTTTAGCATAGTGACTAAGAGATGACCTGCTCCATGTGCGAGCCATGGGGTCTTGGGCAAATAAATTTCTGACGCCGGTTGCTCATCTGCTACATGGGGATCCTAATAGCACGACCTCCTAGGATGCGTGAGGATTAAATGGTTAATATATCTCAAGTGCTTGGAAGAGTGCCTGGCCCACAGAGCAACCACCAGTAAGGGATGCTATTATCATAGCCCTACAGGATGGTGATTCATGAGGAAGTTAAAATCCGTTAGAGAACCTTTGAAAAAAAAAAAAAAAAAAGGTTCCATGTCTGCTCCATCTCATCCGTGGTGTGTAAATCTTGGATCCCACCAGAGACAGATACTTGGCTCCAATAGAGTTGCACCTAAGAGAGCAGCCCCTGGGGGTAGTATGTCAATAGTCCTGCTGCATTCTGCAGACTAAGTTTAGAAACACAGGCTGCAGGAGTCTCTCATATGTGCCCCTCACCCCCCTTTAGAGCCGTTTCTGCCTTTTAGCATTCGGGGCTGTTTTCAGCCCAGAGACAACAGGCTGCTCCCCTGCCTTGGTCTGACTGCCTGTTTTAGCGGCTATTCTCTTATCTTCCACAACTGGGTGAAGTTGCTCTCTGAATTTTTATAGCACTTCAGGATGAGGGAAGCTATTGTTATAAGAAGAACCTTTAAGTTAGTGTTCATTCCTTTGAACAGAGATTTGTTGTTGTTGTTATTTTAAAATTCTAAACCTTTGGGGCAGTGAGAGTTTTAGGAGAACAAACTCTTCAATGCATAATGAGACTGGATCTGTGCTATTATAAAGTGGGAGAACCCCAGTGTCCGTTGCCTGTGGTAGAGTCTGGTGGTAACAAAACTCAGGTCAGCCTTCTATTTTGCATAGGCTCAGGCTAACTATGCCCCCTGGCAACACTCTCAGGTGGCCACCTATGGATTTATACAGGTATTTACTTATTGAGACACTGGTGAGGACAGGTGGGGAACTCACTATGTAACTACCATGTGCTGAGCACCTGCCAAATGCCAGCATCATACCAGGCACTCTGCATTAACCACTGTGTTTGTTAATGTCCTAGGGCTATTAGAACAAACTAGCACCAACTTGGTGGCTTAAAACAATAGAATTTTATTCTCTCACAGTTCTGGAGCCTGGAAGTCTGAAATCAAGGTGTCTTCAGAGCCATGCTCCCTCATATCGGAGCTTTAAAAGCTCTAGGGGTGAATCCTTCCTTGCCTCTTCTGGTCTTTGGCTTCTGGCCGCATTACTCTCATTTCTGCCTCTGTGGTCACATTGCTTTCTCCCAGTCTCTTATAAGGACACTTATCACTGGATTATCTGGGTGGGTCCTCATCATGGGTAATCCAGGAAGATCTCGGATTCTTAATTTAAATACATCTGCAAAGACCCTTTTTCTAAATAAGGTCACATTCACAGGTTCTGGGGATTAGGAAAGGAATATATAATTTGGGGGGGCCACCACTCAATCCACTATAATACCTCTGAAAATCTTACAATTACACTCTGAAAACATATATCATTATCTCAAAACTCAACTTCAAAAAGTTTTAAATTGCTCAGGATTATGCTCTTTGTAAGGGACAGAGCTGATTTAAACGCAGAATTGTCTGGTTTCAAAGCAGTTGTTCTTTCTACTATATCACACTAAAAATAATAATAATAGTTATAGCTGATATTTATCGAATATCAACTATGCATCAGGCACTATGCTAGATGTATTAGAAATATTATTTCTAAACTTTATGACAATCCTAAAAATTAGGTCTTCTTATTCACAATTTATAGAGGAGGAAACTGAGGCTCAGATGAGTTAAAAAAAAAAAAAAGGCTTCAGGTCATACATACAATAAGTGGTTAAGCAGGAATTTGAAATCAAAGACAAAGCAAGTCGAACGCTGCTAGAGAAATCTTCAAAGCACTGAGGAAACCTACATATAGTAGTGGCATGACTTTTGGTAGATGAAGGATTGGCTAAGTCTCTTAGAAAGACATTAAAATTCCTGAAATCTTTAGGATCAGTTTAACCCTGTCCGGTGCAGTGTGGCTTGGGCATTTTTCATACTGTGAGTGAAGCACAGATTTAAGGCATTTTCTTCTTTTTCCAGCCCTTGAGCCTGTCTTGGTTGTTAGGTTCTGTCCATGCTTTGACTTTGCCCAGTTAGAGAGAACTGCCTTTGACTCTATATAAAGGCCAATAACTTCACTTTGAAAAGTGCTTTAGCATTTCAGAGCTCTATCTCATTTCGTTCTTAGAACATTCCCTGAGGTTGGCAGTGTAAGTATCATTATCTTCATTCTACAGTTGAGGAGACTGAGTTTCGAAGGTGAGGTGTTACTGGCTATTTTTTTCCACACAGAGGCAGAAGCCACTTGAGGCCTGAATGTTTGACCACAATTCTAATTCCTTTTTCAGTGCACCAAGGCTGTTTTAGATTAGGAAAAACAAACAAATGAAAAAAAAAAAAAAAACCAAGAAAAAAATAAAGATAAATTTGGCTAGCATCAGCTTTTGGTAGGGTAAGCAAAAAAAAAAAAAAAGTAGGAAAAAGGTCTTCTTTCCCTTTTCAGTCTTGAGGGTAAACTATTGTATTTTAGCACTGGCACTCAAAAGTGATTTGCAGTTGAGAATTTTTTCTTAAGGGCAGAGGATTCTTTATGACCTTATTTTCCTTACAATTCCAAACAAGAGGGCTAAGTGTGCTCCGTTATGTCCAGATTGGTGTTTATTGTCCCATCCTCAGATGATAAATGTTACTTTATCAAGTATAACATAGTTCTGATCCCCTCTTCCAAAGACTGGGGCTGGACATACCCAAATTTTATGATGACAGGTCATTGAATTGGAATGAAAGAAATGTAATACTCAAATCCTACTAACTCAGATAAAAGACAGAAATATGTTTTAAGCTAATGGTTCTTGGTTCTCAAGTCTTCATACTTGAGAGGGAGGTAATTTCCTAAATAATGTTACAAAGTAAAGCATTTGACTCAAGGGGCATGATTGCCCACTAAAAGAGTTATTCCTTAACTGTGGTATAAATGCTTCTTCTTTTCTCTTGAATCATTATTTCCAGCACAAAACCCATGAACCTTCTTAGATATCATGGCCACTGCCCACTTCTAGGACCTTCAGCTACTCAGCTACCACCTCCCACTTGCTCCCCCACTGACTGAGACTGACTAGGGGCCTTGGAAGCCCTCTTGACTCCTCACCTCTCAACTACAGATACACACACACACACACACACACACACACAGAGCCAAGCCAACCAGCACTCACCTAGAGATTTTGGCTCTTCCTGTTACTTCCAGACTAGGATGAAACACCATACATCACATTGTGAGGTCTAGCATCTCTAGTAGTTGAGAGAGTTAATTCCCAGTGGGACAAATTTTGACCAAGGAGAACCAGGCAATGGGAGGTAGCTGGGAAGATAAACTCCCTCTCTTTTGTCCTTCCCAGAGAGCACGAGAGGCATGCTTTCTCCTTGTACCCCATTTCAAGAGGTCTCATATGCCGAAGGTCAGACCTGCTGAGTGACTCACTGTGCCTCTTCATGGCTCATCACAAAGCAGAGGCCAGTTCTGTCAGGCATCACTTTGCATTGCTTCAAATCCTTCCCCTCTTTCCTTTTTCCTTAGCCTTGCTGGCCTGGGTTGGCACTTCCCAAATAATGTATCAGAACTTTAATCCTTGCTTCAGGCTGTTTCTTCCAGAGAATCTAGGCTGTTTCTTATTGGATTGTTGTAGAAAATATCCAAGAGTTGGTGTTCTCACTTCCAGGCACTCCCCTTCCCAGTTCAGTCCAACACACCCCTTAAGCACATGTTGAATGCGGCATTCTCCTTCAGTGGGCCCCATTGTTTGTAAAATAGAGCCTACATTCCATCACCTGGCATTAAAAACCCTATAGATTTGCTCTCAGACTAATTTTCCAATTTTATTTTCCATGATTTTTCACTCATACACACTGTTCTCTAGCCAAACAGAACTACTTGGAACTTTATTATTACCCCATATTTTCTGATCTCCGTGCTCTTAATCATGCTGTTCCCTCAATCTATAATGTCCACACTTATGTCTCCTTTCCACATGCTTAAATTCTATCCATCAAGGGCAAGTTCAAATGCCATCTTCTTCTCAGATTAATCATAAATTCCCTCCCCTCTACTGTCAGCCCACAAAATTTAAAGATCTCTCTTTTCTGAACCCCCAAATCATCTTGTCTATATTTCTCTTGTGGTACTTAATACTTTTTAACCTTCTCTGTAATATTTTGTTATATTCATTCTCTCCAGTTAGACCACAGGCTCCTTAAGGGCATATCTGACTGATATACCTTTGTTTCCCCAACAATTATCATGGCAACTTGTGCATAATTGATGCTTAAGAAAACTTCATGAAATGAATACATAGTCCATTCATTACATAAAAGCCCAAGATTATGGCAAAAACTAATTAAATTTAAATACTTCTTATCTCAAGCTCTAGATCCTTGGTTTTTCAGGGATATACAGAAAAAAAAAAAAAAAAAAAGGCCACAGGGATGCTTCTATTTGTAAGTCGAAAGGTCAAGAGATATTAATAGTGAGAATGCCATGGCTTTCTGCCTGGGGCCATCAAACAGAACATGCCATAGCATTTTGCTGACCTTGGACAGTTGGCTAAGACACAGTACCAAATGATCTAACTTCTTAAGGAATGACTAATCTACAAAGCTTCTGAATAATTATTCCTCCTGATAATGGATGAAAATTTTGATTAAAAAAATTCCAGCCTGAGTGTATTTTTACAGTGCTTTTACAGCATTTTAAAGTCTAACAGGTCAAAGCCCACAGCAAAAGAATAACCATACAGAAAATGTATAAACTATTTAAACATACTATTTGTAGTCACTCCATATTAATCATTTCTAAGATAAGTGAAATCTTCATAGGAAGAGTAGGCAAAAAACATTGGCTGAGTATTTCTCTTGTATGAAATAATAAACTATGAAATTCAAATGTATTTGGGAAATCAAAATATATTTATTTGTTATAAACAATTAATGCACTTATATAGAAACTTATATAGAAATCCAGTAGCATTGGGAAGGTAAATAAATAGCACTAGTGGGCATTATTAGTTGCCAGTTTATATTAAAACTATCATGTTTATATGGCTGACATATATATAGAGAGAGATATATATGTTATATACATATATATGGAATAGTATTTGAGATTAGGAAAACTTGTTTCATTAAAAGAAACAAATTCTACTTAATTTCCCATTCCCATTAATTTGTTAGGAAGTTCCATATGTAAAAGGGTATAATTATGTGGTCATGCATAGTTAGATTTTGTTGGTAGAAATAGACTTTATTAAATCAGTAGAGTCAGGCAAATATGACTTGGTCAGCAAGACACTTGGAAAAATAGTTATGATGAAGAGAAAGAGAAGGTCAAGTTTTTCATTCTTATTAATACAAGAGAGAGGGTTTAGTTGAGACAATAACAGAGATCATATAGAAATGGTTGGGTTGGGGATCAAAGAGGACGCAATGAGCCTGTGTGCTCCGGAGCTCCTTGGGCAGATCTGTCTGTGGTTTCTCCCACTGGCACCGTCATGACTAAGATACGTAAACCAGGTGTTTGTGGATCCAGGTTGCCTCACTGGTCTTACCTATAAGTATCACTTGCTGGCATGAGAGACAGCAGATCTCATTCTTTTCAGGGCCTTTATGGGTTGATTCCCATTAGGAATCACTGTGATAGCTTGCTGCCCCAGTGGTTCTCCTTGCCTCTGATTCCTGCTAAAAATGGATGTTTTCTCCCAGAGGAGTCAGCAACAGCTCGAACCAAGTGACTACAGTCTGGGGCCAGGCTCATAAGGCCCAGTTCTGATGAATGCCCCCTATAAATAAAAGGGTATACTTTTTGCTGGCATGATTTCAAGGACTTGTATTTTATAGCTTCCTCTTAAAATGGTCAAAACTTTTTTTCTTTAAGAAGATACTCCATTCCTTATAGCTATGTACTAAGCTAGTTTTCCACTGTTTTTTTGCTTCCCAGAAATTCAGAGAGACCACAGTATTTCAATCATTGTCAGTGCTTCCTTGAAATGTTTTTTACTGCCCTCCCTGATGATGACTCTCTTAGGTTCTCTGCAGTGTTTAACATACAACCAACACAAGTCACTAAAGTAGGTATACTCTGTGTGAGGTGTCAGCAAAAAAAAACTTGCTGGGGACAGAATAAGTGCAAAATAAGAAATGACAATACTTCCACCCTAACAAAGGAACAGAAACAAAAACTAATCTCTCTTTTTTTTTTTTTTTTTTTAGTTGAAGTATAGTTGATTTACAATGTTGTGTTAGATTCTGGTGTAGAGCAAAGTGATTCATTTATATATATATATATATATATATATATATATATATATATATATATATATTAAAAATTCGGTTGACCAAGAAGTTCATCTGGCATTATGTAAGATATTCTGTAAGAATATATACATATATATATTCTTTTTCATATTATTTTCTATTATGGTTTATTATAGATTATTGAATATAGTTCCCTGTGCTATACAGCAGGACCTTGTTTACCTCTTTTATATATCTCAATAGTAGTTTGTATCTGCTAATCCCAAACTCCAAATTTATCCCTCTCCCACACCTTCTCCCCTTTGGTAAGCATAAGTTTGTTTTCTATGTCTGTGAGTCTGTTTCTCTTTTGTAAATAAGTTCATTTGTATCATATTTTAGATTCCACATATAAGTGATATCCTAATATTTGTCTTTCTCTTTCTGACTTACTTCACTTAGTATGATAATCTCTAGGTCTATCCAGGTGGCTGCAAATCGCATTATTTTATTCTTTTTTGTGGCTGAGTAGTAGTCTGTTGTATGTATATATACACATATGTACCACATCTTCTTTATCCAGTCGTCTCTTGATGGACATTTAGGTTGCTTCCACATCTTGGCTATTGTAAATAGAGCTGCTCTGAACATTGGGGTGCATGTAGCTTTTCAAATTAGAGTTTTCTCCAGATATATGCCCAGGAGTGGGATTGCTGGATTATATGGCAACTCTATTTTTAGTTTTTTAGGGAACCTCCATACTGTTCTCCATAGTGGCTGCACCAATTTACATTCCCATCAACAATATAGGAAGGTTCCCTTTCCTCCACACCCTCTCCAGCATTTATTATTTGTGGTCTTTTCAATGATGGGCATTCTGACCAGTATCTGATTGTACTTCTGATTTGCATTTCTCTAATAATTAGCAAAGTTGAGCATGTTTTCATGTGACTATTGGTTATCTATATGTCTTCTTTGGAAAAATGTCTGTTTAGGTCTTCTGTCCATTTCTTGATTAGGTTGTTTGTATTTTTTGTTATTGAGTTGTATGAGCTGTTTGTATATTTTGGAAATTTAGCCCTTGTCTGTCACATCAGTTGCAAATATTTTCTCCTGGTCCGTAGGTTGTCTTTTCATTTTGTTTATGGCTACCTTTGCTATGTAAAAGTTTATAATTTTGATTAGGTCCCACTTTTTAATTTTTGCTTTTATTTCTGTTGCCCTGGGAGACTGACCTAAGAAAACATTGCTGAGATTTATGTCAGAGGATGTTTTGCCTATGTTCTCTTCTAGGAGTTTTATGGTATCATGTCTTATATTTAAGTCTTTAAGCCATTTTAAGTTTATTTTTGTGTAGGGTGTGAGGGAGTGTTCTAACTGCATTGATTTATATGTGGCTGTCCCACTTTCCCAACACCACTTGCTGAAGAGACTGTCTTTTCTCCATTGTATATTCTTGCCACCTTTGTCAAAATTTAATTGACCATAGGTGTGTGGGTTTATTTCTGGGCTCTCTATTCTGTTCCACTGATCTAGATGTCTGCCTTGGGCCAATACCATGCTGTTTTGATTACTGTAGTTTGTAGTACTGTCTGAGGCCTGGGAGGGTTACACCTCCAGTTTTGTTCCTTTTCCTCAGGATTGCTTTGGCAATTCTGGGCCTTTTATGGTTATATAAATTTTAGAATTATTTATGCTAGTTCTGTGAAAAATGTCATGGGTAATTTGATAGGGATCACATTAAATCTGTAGATTGCTTTGGGTAATATGGCCATTTTAACAATATTAATTATTCCAATTCAAGAGCATGTTATATCTTTCCATTTCTTTGAATCATCTTCAATTTCCTTTATCAATGTTTTATAGTTTTCAGTGTATAGATCATAAACCTCCTTGGTCAGGTTTATTCCTAAGTATTTTATTTTTGGGGTTGCAATCTTAAAAGGGAATTTTTTTTTTCTTTTTTTTACTTTCCCTTTCTGATATTTCATTGTTAGTATAAAGAAATGCAACCACTTTCTGTATGTTAATCTTGTATCCTGCTACCTTGCTGAATTTGTTTATCACTTCTAGTAGTTTTTGTGTGGAGTCTTTAGGGTTTTCTATATATAGTATCATGTCATCTGCATATGATGACAATTTTATCTCTTCCTTTACAATTTGGATACCTTTTATTTCTTTTTCTTGTCTGATTGCTGTGGCTAGGACTTCCGATACAGTGTTGAATAGAAGTGGTGAGAGTAGGCATCCTTGTCTTGTTCCAGATCTTAGCAGGAAGTCTTTCAGCTTTTCACTGTTGAGTATTATGTTGGCTGTGGATTTGTCATAAATAGCTTTTATTATGTTGAGATATGTTCCCTCTATACCCACTTTGGTGAGAGTTTTTATCATGAATGGATGTTGAATTTTATCAAAAGCTTTTTCTGCATCTATTGAGATAATCATATGGTTTTTATCTTTTCTTTTGTTGATGTGGTGTATCACGTTGATTTGCATATGTTGAATCATCCTTGTGACCCCAGGATGAATCCAACTTGATTATGGTGTATGATCTTTTTTATGTGTTGTTGGATTCAGTTTGTTAATATTTTGTTGAGAATTTTTGCATCTCTATTCATCAGATATATTGGCCTGTAATTTTCTATTTTGGTAGTGTCTTTGTCTGGTTTTGGTATCAGGGTGATGGGGGCTTCATAGAATGACTTTGGGAGTGTTCCCTCCTCTTCAGTCTTTTGGAAGAGTTTGAGAAGGATTGGTATAAGTTCTTCTTTTATGTTTGGTAGCATTCCCCAGTGAAGCCATCTGGTCCTGGACTTTTGTTTGCAGGGAGTTTTTGAAATTACAGATTCTATTTCACTTCTAGTGATCAGTCTGTTCAAATTATCTATTGCTTCTTGATTCAGAAAAACTAATCTCTTGAGTTTGACTCCTTGCACCTCTGTTAAAATTCAAAAATATTCTTTATGCATTAAATAGGGACAGTGCAAAGCTCAAAATTGGATTAAAGAGGACATCCCTGGTGGTCCAGTGGTTAAGACTCTGTGCTTCTACTGCAGGGGGAGGTGGTTCAATCCCTGGTTAGGGAGCTAAGATGCCACATGCCACATGGCACAGCCAAAAAAAAGAAAAAAAAAAAAAGAAATTGGATTAAAGACCAAGGATTCTAAGAAGTAAATACAAATAAAGATTATAAGCCATTGATTGAAAAGAGTTATAGAATTGTTGGGCAAAACAGCCAGACAATTTTGATGAATTTCCATAGATTCTAACTTTTTGGTTGTGTTTATTTTGTCAATAATAGACCCTTTATAGCAGAAAAATTCATTCCCAGAGGAGTGAGCCTGGCTGAGAGCCTCCCCACTTGACCAATTTAAAATGGTGTATCCATGTTATTGAGAAAGTACATTCTAAATATGCTTCATGGAGTGACTCTTCTATTATGTCAATAAGATGGGTTTTTTTGGGTTTTTTTACCATTGGTTTAAAACATTTTTATTAAAAATTATCACAGAGTGAATTTTACTTTTTAAATGTTTATATATAGTTCTATGAATTTAAACACATGTATAGACTTCTGTAACCACTACCACCAATAATATACATAATAGTTCGTATGAGAGATGTTTTTATTGTATGTGCACTTTAGTTTGGGATTCAGATAGTTAGTGAATGTCCAAATATACATGCTCCACAGAGTCTGGTCCCCTAGAGAACAGTAAGAATTAAATATTAAACAATGGTAATAATGCTAATCTCAAAGAGTATCTAAAGTTTGTTTAATTCTTACTATGTTTTAGTGTGCTTGACTCCAAATACCTGCCCAATAATATTACATGGGCAACCCCATATTTATCTACTCCTCTGATGGTAATGCCTTCCAATTGTACAGCACTTTGAGAAACACTTTCATTGAAATAATCTCATTAATCTTCACAACAACCTTGTATGTTATACATTAATATCATTATATTTTCACAAATGAGATCTAAGAGATTAGGTGATTCGCCTAACTCTTACAGCTAAATAAGTGTCAGAGCTAAGACTTCAACTGTAACATGTGACTCCAAATTGCTCCAGTGGCCTCCTGAGTAATTACTTCCAAGTTATCGTCTCAAAAGAACACTTTAAGAAAAGTTTTATGCATGTATCTATCATGACAAATAAGAGGGACTTGAGTACCAAAGACAAATCATGAGTTTGGTGTAGAATGTCCTAAAATTAAAAATGAAATCATGATCAACCTGATTGGAAACAAAACTAAGAAGACAGAGGAGTGGGAGTATAACTAGAGAAAAACCAAGCAGTAGATTTTTACTGCTCAGTTTTATTTTTTTCTTAAAGTTAAATATTTAAAATTATTTAAAGTCGTGTGAAACTGATACCATGATTTCAATGCAATGTTTAAATGAAGTCTCAGGAATCTTGGCCTGTTTTCACCCACAGGGCAGTCCACATTGGTTTCTTATGCATTTTAGTCTTAAGGACCCCATACCAGGCTCCCCACCACCACCACCACCTCCCCCAGTTGAGGAGTCTAAGAATAACGGAATGGAGTATGCTGACTTAGTTTAATTCTTAAAAGTACTCCTGAAGGTCTGGAGCACTAAAGCTCTCTAGCAGAATGCATCATAGTATCGAATTTCTCTACAAAGTTTAGATAAATTACAGGAATTGGGAAGAAGAAGTTCAAGAGCGTGCAATTAACTTTTATTATTCAAGGTCAGAATAAGCTGCTTAAATACTTTTTATTATTGGAAGTTCAGTTTGTACTTATCTCTAAACAGGGAATGCCAGGGTCTGCCAAGAACATTGATGGTAATAGTCTGCTCACTTTCTAGAGAGAATCCTTTTCCCTCCACCCACACAAAAATGCTGAATAAAGAAAATCACAAATTTATATAAGTCTGGGCAGTTGAGTTATGAGTTAGTTACAACAAGGCTAGCAAAAATGGCCAAATGTCTAAATAGTGCCATTGTTATGAATAGTAGGGAAGTGCAAGGAATGTAAGAAACAGAGGTAGCCAAAGAGGGGTGATGTGCAGATAAAGTCCCTACAGCAGCCATGAGAATGACCTCCAGGGAATCTTGACCCTTCCTCCCCATCTTTAGCCCCTAACCCTATGCTTTCCATAACTCTCCAAATACAATCAGGTAGGATGTAAAACCAGGTCTATCAGGAAACACTGATGTGTTTTAAGCTCCTAAGAGAATTTCAAAGAGAAGCAAACTAATAAATACATCAGGGCCCTTGGTTTACAGGCTATGAGGTGATCCTGAAGTGAAAACCTAATTCACAGAGAAGTCTCAGCTCCTGTCACAGGAGCATTTTAAATTGGAACGTGGAAGTGCCTGAGTGTCCCCTTTCCCCATTCTTTGGGGGCAACACTCTCCAGTCCCAGACCAGACCCATCACTGTTACCTTTTAGGAGAGTTATCAAAAAGCATGAGAAAAATAAGAAGTCATGCTTCCTCACCAGAAAGGTTACAGGCTGTCTCAAGTGAATCCTGATGAGGAGAATGTATGGCCTTGGGCTTATGGGCTCAATAAAAGGCCAGAGTTATTACAGGGTGGAGGTTTAAAAGTGCATCTTAAAGAAGAGCAAATGCATTCCATCTGGGGGGTAATTTTAATGTTTGGGTGGGCATTATACTATGTATTAAACATAATCTAAAACAAAAACACTTCTTTAATATGCCACATTTGACATCTAATGTTTTTCTGTCTCTGGAAGCTAGATTCTGAGTTTTACAGATCTCCAGGCAAAGTCCATGCCCCCCAGCTACCCCAGGTGTGGCACTAGTACTCTACTGTCTGGCTATGTCAGTATCACAGGAAGAATGCCCTGGCATCCAAACCATTACGGGTAAAGAAGATCTTGGAAATCAGCTAGCCACTGCAGGGGAAGCAATTGAAGTCGTTAACTTGTTTTCTTCCAACACAGAAAAGGACATTTCCTTTGTCCTCAATTGGCCAAAAAAAATGCTTTTAAACACTCACATGGGAACAGTTTGCAAATGGCCAGTGTGCTGATGGTAGTTATCAGTTTGAGTCCTGTTGCCCAGGTTGGAGAAGCCCGTGTGTGCAGTTGCCTTTCTGAAGGCACATCTCCTGCAGAAGTGTTGACGGGAAAGAGGAAGAAGGGAGAATAACGTTACCTGCTTTCACCAGGAAGCCTCAGATCATTTCCCTTTCTCTCTGCGCCCCTTTGTGAAATTTTGATCCAATCTGCTATGGTGAGAAGAAACTCTCAACATTACAAAAAAAAAAAAAAAAACCCACCCCAACTTTCATTTTCCTCCTAAGAAATGGAATTTTATTTCTGGATGACAAGGGCTTTGGAAGGCCATGGCATAGTATATGAGTGATCCTTTTGCAGCTGCTGAACATCAGTAGACTACATATCCAAAGTGTAGAGGCACCTCTTAAAATATCAGCCAGAGTTATAGAGAGCTGAATGTATTTAAGGAACTATGTGAATGTTATTGAATCTTTCAAATAATGGTGTAGCCTCTATAATAAAACAACAATCTTCATGGACCGTATCTATATAGAACTGACTTCACAGAGATAGCACAGGGGTGTCTAGAGATGCAGGACCCCTTGTTAGCTGTTGTCTATTGATATTATTAGTCTTGTTCTGCACACATTATCTACTGTTTCTCCAGTCCCCTGGATTCTCAACAGAGATGCTTTAAGAATGTCTGTAACTTAATCTCCTGACTGGCATCTCCTAGGAGTACAGGAGTACAGTGACAGGAAGTTAAATGAGCTCTTGGAGAAAGGTGCCGTGGACATAGAAGTACAAGTTGGTGGAGCGACACTTTCCTTGATGATGGGGAAGAAGAAATCTGAAATCCCAAAGTGCTTTCTGACATTTGCCACCCACATAAATTGATGAGTTAGTTATTATTGGCCTTTCTGTTTAATTAGAAATCAAACCAAAGGCCCTGGTGTCATAATTTATTCTCTTGCAAAATGATGTGACCCAGAGGTTCCAGCCATAACCACAGAAGAATTGGAAGTTGGTAAATGACACTCTGACTCAAAACTTCAAAGACATAGGAGGGGCAGAGGGAAGAAAATGTACCATTAATAAACAGGATGAGGCAAGTGGGCAAACCTTCACCTATGATGTCACCTGCTTCTACATGATGAAATATTACACAGCCAGTTTCAGAACACTATCATAGGACCCCATTTTTCATTACTTCAACAATGAGAGATACTAAATGTCACATTATTTTCAATAGTTAAATTAAACAAAAGCTTGATTCTTTCTGTCTATTGCAATCCACAGATGAGGGGAGTACATGATATGAATGTTCTGTGGTTTTCTCAACTACTGCCCTATCAGTGGGCACCGGCATTGGTCCCAGTTCTATAAACAATGTTGCAACAAACATCTTTGTTCACGGAAGCTTACATATTGAACCTTTTATTTCTTTTTATTTTTGAGTTATAAATACTTCAAATATATGGGGAAATGGATGATAATTCAAAAACACTGAAGTACTCAACATTATTTTTAAAACAATTGTTAACATTTTGCCATATTTACCTCAGGTTTTAAAAAAATAATGCTAGAATTATAAAGACCTCTTTATATTCCTCTTCCATTCCATTTCTTCCCCTCCCCTAACCACTACCTTAAATCAGCTATACATTGTTCACCTCCACATTTACTATGTATATACAGTTCTGTGTAATTAAAATTTTACATAACTAGGTTCGTACTCCAGGTATCATCCTGCAATTTGTTTTTTATTCAGCACTGTATCTTTTAAGACCTATCTACATTGACATATGTAGAGCAAATTCTTTAATTTTGACAGATTGAATCTACCAGTTTACTTATTTGATAATCACTTATAAGATGCAGTGTTATTCAGTTTAGTTCCAATTATTCACTATTCTAAACCATGGTTCATTAATCTTCCTTATCCATATCTCCTTGAGGTGTAGTTATAGGTGTGTATATATATATAGTTATGTATATACCTAGATGTGAAGTTGGTGGGTAAGATACTGACTGTACTTATCATCAATTTCACGTGGTATTGCCAAATTTGTAACAATTTACACTTCTATAGTGTGTGAGAATTCCTATTTCCCCACATTTTTACCAGTGCTTTTTAGTCTTTGTCAACCTTGTGATGTGAACAGTATCTCACCAGAGTTTTTATTTCCCAGATTTCTGATGAGTTAAGCATATTTTCAAACATTTATTGGCCATTTGGTTTCCTCATCTGCGAATTCATATTCTTTGTCCATTTTTTTCTCTTAGGTTGGTGGTCTTTTTAAAATTGATTTGAAAGAATTCTTTGTATTAGGTTGAATCATATGAAATTGTCATTTTTGTAAGTCAAAATTATTGAATATTGGCAATTACATATGTATATAAAACAAACATTTCTTGACATTAACCTTTTGATCATTATATGAGTGTCAGCTATCTTCTGCCAGTTTATGACTTTTCTTTAAAATGTATTTACGACATCATTTGGCATGTAGAAGTAAACATTAATATAGCTGATTTATCAACATTTTCCTTTATGTTTCATGTTTTTTTTCTGTGTCTTGTTTAAGGAATCTTTCCCTACCCCTATGCCATGAAGAGATGCTAATATTTCTATGGTGTTGATTTACCAGAAGTGGGATTTCTGGGTTAAAGAATATACGTGTGTGTTTAGATTTTACTTAAGCTTCCAACACCAATGTATTACAGTCTCCTTTTCCAAAAAACTTCATATCTAATGAGTTACAAGGAATATATAATTGTTTTTTAAAATTTATATTTCCCTGGCAAGTAGTGAAAGAAAAGCATCTTTTTATATATTTAATCACCATTTGGATTTGCTAATCTGTGAATTTTCTATTCATCTTATTTGCTCTTTTGTCTGTTGCATTGTTTATCTTTTTCTTATTAATTTGTGGGAATTTTTTGCATTTCACTGAGATTAGCCCCTTATCTGACATATCCATGCCAGTTTTTCCCCAATCTAGTATTTATTTTTTAACTTTATCAATTGTATGTCTTTTTTAACAAATTTTAAAATATTTTTCTATATCAAATACATCTTTTTTTTTTAACATCTTTACTAGAGTATAATTGCCTTACAGTGGTGTGTTAGTTTATGCTTTATAACAAAGTGAATCAGCTATACATATACATGTATCCCCATATATCCTCCCTCTTGCATGTCCCTCCCACCCTCCCTATCCCACGCCTCTAGGTGGTCAAAAAGCACTGAGCTGATCTCCCTGTGCTATGCGGCTGCTTCCCACTAGCTATCTGTTTTACATTTGGTAGTATATATATGTCCATGCCACTCTCTCACTTTGTCCCAGCTTACCCGTCCCCCTCCCCGTGTCCTCAGGTCCATTCTCTATGTCTGCGTCTTTATTCCTGTCCTGCCCCTAGGTTCCTTTTTTTTTTTTTTCTTTTAGATTCCATATATATGTGTTAGCATACGGTATTTGTTTTTCTCTTTCTGACTTACTTCACTCTGTATGACAGACTCTAGGTCCATCCACCTCACTACAAATAACTCAATTTCATTTCTTTTTATGGCTGAGTAATATTCCATTGTATATATGTGCCACATCTTCTTTATCCATTCATCTGTCGATGGACACTTAGGTTGCTTCCAAGTCCTGGCTATTGTAAATAGAGCTGCAATGGACATTGTGGTACAAGAGTCTCTTTTTTTTTTTTTTTTTTAAGTATTTTTTTTTTAATAAATTTATTTATTTATTTATTTTTGGCTGTGTTGGGTCTTCGTTTCTGTGCGAGGGCTTTCTCCAGTTGTGGCGAGCGGGGGCCACTTTTCATCGCAGTGCGCGGGCCTCTCACTGTCGCGGCCTCTCCCGTTGCGGAGCACAGGCTCCAGACGCGCAGGCTCAGTAGTTGTGGCTCACGGGCTTAGTTGCTCTGCGGCATGTGGGATCTTCCCAGACCAGGGCTTGAACCCGTGTCCCCTGCATTAGCAGGCAGATTCTTAACCACTGCGCCACCAGGGAAGCCCAAGACTCTCTTTGAATTATGTTTTTTTCAGGGTATATGCCCAGTAGTGGGATTGCTGGGTCGTATGGTAGTCTATTTTTAGTTTTCTAAAGAACCTCCATACTGTTCTCCATAGTGGCTGTATCCATTTACATTCCCACCAACACTGCAAGAGGGTTCCCTTTTCTCCACACCCTCTCCAGCATTTATTGTTTGTAGATTTTTTTGATGATGGCCATTCTGACTGGTGTGAGGTGATACCTCATTGTAGTTTTGATTTGCATTTCTCTAATGATTAGTGATTTTGAGCATCCTTTCATGTGTTTGTTGACAATCTGTATATCTTCTTTGGAGAAATGTCTATTTAGGTCTTCTGCTCACTTTTGGATTGGGTTGTTATTTTTTTTTTTTTTTTTTTTGGGTTGTTATTTTGATATTGAGCTGCATGAGCTGCTTGTAAATTTTGGAGATTAATCCCTTGTCAGTTGCTTCATTGGCAAATATTTTCTCTCACTCTGAGGGTTGTCTTTTGGTCTTGTTTATGGTTTCCTTTGCTGTGCAAAAGCTTTTAAGTTTCATTAGGTCCCATTTGTTTATTTTTGTTTTTCTTTCCAATTCTCTAGGAGGTGAGTCAAAAAGAATCTTGCTGTGATTTATGTCATAGAGTGTTCTGCCCATGTTTTCCTCTAAGAGTTTTATAGTGTCTGGCCTTACATTTAGGTCTTTAATCCATTTTGAGTTTATTTTTGTATACAGTGTTAGGGAGTGTTCTAATTTCATTCTTTTACATGTAGCTGTCCAGTTTTCCCAACACCACTTATTGAAGAGGCTGTCTTTTCTCCATTGTATATTCTTGCCTCCTTTACCAAAAATAAGGTAACCATATGTGCGTGGGTTTATCTCTGGGCTTTCTATCCTGTTTCATTGATCTATATTTCTGTTTTTGTGCCAGTACCATACTGTCCTGATTACTGTATCTTTGTAGTATATTCTGAGGCCAAGGAGCCTGATTCCTCCAGCTCCGTTTTTCTTTCTCAAGATTGCTATGGCTATTCAGGCTCTTTTGTGTTTCCGTACAAATTGTGAAATTTTTTATTCTAGTTCTGTGAAAAATGCCATTGGTAGTTTGATAGGGATTGCATTGAATCTGTAGATTGCTTTGGGTAGTATAGTCATTTTCACAATGTTGATTCTTCCAATCCAAGAACATGGTATATCTCTCCATCTGTTTGTATCATCTTTCATTTCTTTCATCAGTGTCCTATAGTTTTCTGCATACAGGTCTTTTTTCTCCTTAGGTAGGTCTATTCCTAGGCATTTTATTCTTTTTGTTGCAGTAGTAAATGGGAGTGTTTCCTTAATTTCTCTTTCAGATTTTTCATCATTAGTGTATAGGAATGCAAGAGATTTCTGTGCATTAATTTTGTATCCTGCTACTTTACCAAATTCATTGATTACCTCTAGTAGTTTTCTGGTAGCATCTGTAGGATTCTCTATGTATAGTATCATGTCATCTGCAAACAGTAACAGCTTTACTTGTTCTTTTCTGATTTGGATTCCTTTCCTTTCTTTTCCTTCTCTGATTGCTGTGGCTAGCACTTCCAAAACTGTGTTGAATAATAGTGGTGAGAGTGGACAGCCTTGTCTTGTTTCTAATCTTAGAGGAAATGGTTTCAGTTTTTCACCATTGAGAATGATGTTGGCTGTGGGTTTGTCATATATGGCCTCTATTATGTTGAGTTAAGTTCCCTCTGTGCCTACTTTCTGGAGGGCTTTTATCTTAAATGGGTGTTGAATTTTGTCAAAAGCTTTTTCTGCATCTATTGAGATGATCATATGGTTTTTCTCCTTCAGTTTGTTAATATGGTTTATCACATTGATTGATTTGCGTATATTGAAGAATCTTTGCATTCCTGAGATAAACCCCAGTTGATCATGTTGTACGATTCTTTTAGTGTGCTGTTGGATTCTGTTTCCTGGTATTTGTTGAGGATTTTTGCATCTATGTTCATCAGTGATATTGGCCTGTAGTTTTCTTTCTTTGTGACATCTTTGTCTGGTTTTGGTATCAGGGTGGTGGTGGCCTCATAGAATGAGTTTGGGAGTGTTCCTCCCTCTGCTATATTTTGAAAGAGTTTGAGAAGGATAGGTGTTATCTCTTCTCTAAACGTTTGATAGAATTCACCTGTGAAGCCATCTGGTCCTGGGCTTTTGTTTATTGGAAGAATTTTAATCACAGTCTCAATTTCAGTGCTTGTGATTTGTCTTTCTATTTTCTATTTCTTCCTAGTTCAGTCTCAGAAGATTGTGATTTTCTAAGAATTTGTCCATTTCTTCCAGGTTGTCCATTTTATTGGCATAGAGTTGCTTGTTGTAATCTCTCATGATCCTTTGTATTTCTGCAGTGTCAGTTGTTACTTCTCCTTTTTCATTTCTAATTCTATTGATTTGAGTCTTCCTTTTTTTCTTGATGAGTCTGGGTAATGGTGTATCAATTTTGTTTATCTTCTCAAAGAAACAGCTTTTAGTTATATTGATCTTTGCTACTGTTTCCTTCATTTCTTTTTCATTTATTTCTTACCTGATCTTTATGATTTCTTTCCTTCTGCTAAATTTGGGGTTTTTTTTTTATTATTCTTTCTCTACTTGCTTTAGGTGTAAGGTTAGGTTGTTTATTTGAGGTGTTTCTTGTTTCTTGAGGTAGGATTGTATTGCTATAAACTTCCCTCTTAGAACTGCTTTTGCTGCATTCCACAGGTTTTGGGTCATCGTGTGTTCATTGTCATTTGTTTCTAGGTATTTTTTGATTTCCTCTTTGATTTCTACAGTAATCTCTTGGTTATTTAGTAGGGTATTGTGTAGCCTCCATGTGTTTGTATTTTCTCACAGATTTTTTTCCTGTAATTGATATCTACTCTCATAGTGCTGTGGTCTGAAAAGATACTTGATACAATTTCAATTTTCTTAAATTTACCAAGGCTTGATTTGTGACCCAAGATATGGTCTATCCTGGAGAGTGTTCCATTAGCACTTGAGAAGAAAGTGTATTCTGTTGTTTTTGGATGGAATGTCCTATAAATATCAATTAACTCCATCTTGTTTAATGTATCATTTAAAGCTTGTGTTTCCTTATTTATTTTCATTTTGGATGATCTGTCCATTGGTGAAAGTGGGGTGTTAAAGTCCCCTACTATGATTGTGTTACTGTCGATTTCCCCTTTTATGGCTGTTAGCTTTTGCTTTATGTATTGAGGTGTTCCTATGTTGGGTATAAATATTTACAATTGTTATATCTTCTTCTTGGATTGATCCCTCGATCATTATGTAGTGTCCTTCTTTGTCTCTTGTAATAGTCTTTATTTTAAAGTCTATTTTGTCTGATATGAGAATTGCTACTCCAGCTTTCTTTTCATTTCCATTTGCATGGAATATCTTTTTCCATTTCCTCACTTTCAGTCTGTATGTGTCCCTAGGTCTGAAGTGGGTCTCTTGTAGACAGCATATATATGGGTTTTGTTTTTGGATCCATTCAGCCAGTCTGTGTCTTTTGGTTGGAGCATTTAATCCATTTACATTTAAGGTAGTTATCGATATGTATGTTCCTATTTCCATTTTCTTAATTGTTTGGGGTTTGTTGTTGTAGGTCTTTTCCTTCTCTTGTGTTTCCTGCCTAGAGAAGTTCGTTTAGCATTTGTTGTACAGCTGGTTCTGTGGTGCTGAATTCTTTAGCTTTTGTTTGTCTGTAAAGGTTTTAATTTCTCCATCGAATCTGAATGAGATCCTTGCTGGGTACAGTAATCTTGGTTGTAGGTTTTTCCCTTTCATCACTTTAAATATGTCCTGCCACTCCCTTCTGGCTTGCACAGTTTCTCCTGAAAGATCAGCTGTTACGCTTATGGGGATTCCCTTGTATGTTATTTGTTGTTTTCCCCTTGCTGCTTTAAATATATTTCTTTGTATTTAATTTTTGATAGTTTGATTAATATGTGTCTTGGCGTGTTTCTCCTTGGATTTATCCTGTATTGGACTCTCTGCACTTCCTGGACTTGATTGACTACTTCCTTTCCCATATTAGGGAAGTTTTCAACTATAATGTCTTCAAATATTTTTTCAGTCCCTTTCTTTTTCTCTTCTTCTTCTGGGACCCCTATAATTCGAATGTTGGTGTGTTTAATGTTGTTCCAGAGGTCTCTGAGACTATCCTCAATTCTTTCCATTCTTTTTTCTTTATTCCGCTCTGTGGTAGTTATTTCCACTATTTTATCTTCCAGGTCACTTATCCGTTTTTCTGCCTCAGTTATCCTGCTATTGATTCCTTCTAAAGAATTTTCAATTTAATTTATTGTGTTTTTCATCATTGTTTGTTTGCTCTTTAGTTCTTCTAGGTTCTTGTTAAACGTTTCTTGTATTTTCTCCATTCTATTTCCAAGATTTGCATCATATTTACTATCATTACACTGAATTCTTTTCCAGGTAGATTGCCTTTTTCCTCTTCAGTTGTTTGGTTTGGTGGGTTTTAACCTTGCTCCTTCATCTGATGTGTATTTCTCTGTCTTCTCATTTTGCTTAACATACTGTGTTTGGGTCTCCTTTTCACAGGCTGCAGCTTCATAGTTCCTGTTGTTTTTGATGTCTGCCTCCAGTGGCTAATGTTGGTTCAGTGGGTTGTGTAGGCTTCCTGGTGGAGCGGACTGGTGCCTGTGTTCTGGTGGATGAGGCTGGATCTTATCTTTCTGGTGGCAGGACCACGTCCGATGGTGTGTTTTGGGGTGCCTGTGGCCTTATTATGATTTTAGGCAGCCTCTCTGCTAATAGGTGCAGCTGTGTTCCTGTGTTGCTAGTTGTTTGGCATAGGGTGTCCAGCACTGTAGCTTGCTGGTCTTTGAGTGGAGCTGGGTCTTAGCGTTGAGATGGAGATCACTGGGAGAGCTTTCGCTGTTTGATATTACATGGAGCCAGGAGGTCTCTGTTTTACCAATGTCCTGAACTTGGCTCTCTCACCACAGTGGCACAGGCCTGACAACTGGCCAGAGCACCAAGACCCTGTCAGCCACATGGCTCAGAAGAAAAGGGAGAAGAAAAGAAAGAAAGAAAAAAATAAATAAAGTTATTAAAATAAAATTTTTTTAAATTATTAAAAATAAAAGAAAATTTAAAAGTAATAAAAAAAGAAAAAAAAAGAAAAAAAGAAAGAAAGAGCAACCAAACCAAAAATCAAGTCCACCAATGATAACAAGCACTAAAAACTATACTAAAAATAAAAAGAAAAAAAAAAAACGGACAGAGAGAACCCTAGGACAAATGGTAAAAGCAAAGCTATACAGACAAAATCACACAAAGAAGCATACTCATACACACTCACAAAAAGAGAAAAAGGAAAAAAAAAATCTATATATAAAAAAAAAGGAAGAGAGCAAGCAAATCAATAAACAAATCTACCAATGATAATAAACTCTAAATACTAAACTAAGATAGACATAAAACCAGAAACAAATTAGATGCAGAAAGCAAACCCCAAGTCTACAGTTGCTCCCAAAGTCCACCACCTCAATTTTGGGATGATTTGTTGTATTCAGGTATTCCAGAGGTGCAGGGTACATCAATTTGATTGTGGAGATTTAATCCGCTGCTCCTGAGGCTGCTGGGAGAAATTTCCCTTTCTCTTCTTTGTTTGCACAGCTCCTGGTTGTTCAGCTTTGGATTTGGCCCTGCCTCTGCATGTAGGTAGCCTGAGGGCATCTTTTCTTCTCTCAGACAGGATGGGGTTAAAGGAGCAGCTGATTAGGGGGGCTTTGGCTCACTCAGGCCGGGAGGAGGGAGGGGTACGGAATGTGGGGCAAGCTTGTGGTGGCAGAGGCCAGCGTGACGTTGCAACAGCCTGAGGCCCGCAGTGTGTTCTCCCGGGGAAGTTGTCCCTGGATCACGGGACCCTGGCAGTGGCGGGCTGCACAGGCTCCCAGGAGGGGTGGTGTAGATAGTGACCTGTGCTTGCACACAGGCTTCTTGGTGGCGGCGGCAGCAGCCTTAGCATCTCATGCCCGTCTCTGGTGTCCATGCTGATAGCCGTGGCTCGTGCTCGTCTCTGGCGCTCATTTAGGTGGTGCTCTGAATCCCTTCTCCTCGTGCACCCGAAACAATGGTCTCTTGCTTCTTAGGCAGTTCCAGACTTCTTCCCGGACTCCCTCCCAGCTAGCTGTGGTGCACTAGCCCCCTTCAGGCTGTCTTCACGCAGCCAACCCCAGTCCTCTCCCTGGGATCTGACCTCTGAAGCCCGAGCCTCAGCTCCCAGCCCCCACCCGCCCCAGCGGGTGAGCAGACAAGCCTCTCGGGCTGGTGAGTGCTGGTCGGCACCTATCCCCTGTGCGGGAATCTCTCTGCTTTGCCCTCTGCACCCCTGTTGCTGCGCTCTCCTCCGTGGCTCCGAAGCTCCCCCCCACCACCCCTGTCTCCACCAGTGAAGGGCCTTCCTAGTGTGTGGAAACTTTTCCTCCTTCCCAGCTCCCTCCCAGACATGCAGGTCCCATTCGTATTCTTTTTTTTTTTTTTTTTTTTTTTATAAATTTATTTATTTATTTATTTTGGGTGTGTTGGGTCTTCGTTTCTGTGCGAGGGCTTTCTCTAGTTCCGGCGAGCGGGGGCCACTCTTCATTGCGGTGCGCGGGCCTCTCACCGTCGCGGCCCCTCCCGTTGCAGAGCACAGGCTCCAGACGCGCAGGCTCAGCAGTTGTGGCTCACGGGCCTAGCCGCTCCGCGGCATGTGGGATCCTCCCAGACCAGGGCTCGAACCCGTGTCCCCTGCATTGGCAGGCAGATTCTCAACCACCGCGCCACCAGGGAAGCCCCCCATTCGTATTCTTTTGTCTCTGTTTTTTCTTTTTTCTTTTGCCCTACCCAGGTTCGTGGGGAGTGTCTTGCCTTTTGGGAATTCTGAGGTCTTCTGCCAACGTTCAGTAGGTGTTCTGTAGGAGTTGTTCCACATGTAGTTGTATTTCTGATGTATCTGTGGGGAGGAAGGTGATCTCCGTGTCTTACTCCTCCGCCATCTTGAAGATCTCTTATATCCATCTTTTTTGTTTTGATATAAACTATATCAAAGCCTCTCTGATCCCTAGCTTATACATATAGTCTCCTAAAATTTGTTCTGATATTTTGTTTATTTTTAAGTATTTAATCTCTCTTGAATAAATTTTTATTTATTTAGTGTTAGTTAGGTTTGCAAATAGAATGAAATAATTTTTGTGTCACTGGGTATCCTGATATATAAATAAAATCATATCATATCACATATATGTTACATGTTTGATTTGCACCACAGCCCAAAGGTTAAAAGAGTCATAACATGCTGGTTTTTTTCCAGTTCCATTTCAATAAGACTCAGTCCCCTCCATCATGGTTATTGGGAAGTGTCTTCTCAGTCATTTTCGAGGGAGCCCCTTTCACTCATTTGGGATCATAAAAGAACTCTAGGCCCTAGTGGTCAAAGATAAATGGGGATGAAATCCCTGGTTATCAGTCAGTTGAGTTTCTCTCTGAGAACTTGGTCTTCCTGCCCACGTAATACATTTGTGGGTAGGCAACTCCTTTGGCAGTGTCTAGTTCTCCATGCCCATGCTTTGTCACTGATATCTTTACTGAGACTCCCGCTTGGGATGCTGAGTTCCCAGCCTGCCTAGGCACACACGTGCATCGCTACTGGAGTTCCTGTCAATTCCTGGAAGCTACTAGTTCAGGAATGTTCATGCTACTGTCTTCTGGAAGCCAGTGCGCCCTCCACCCTCTCCCAAAGGTTGGGTCTCTCTGCCTTCTTACTCTCCAAGTACACAGCCTTGATTAAATTAAATTCTCATCTTTGGGCCTGAAAAACATAAAATACGTTACCAGTAGGGTAGTAAGGGGTGAGGGCACAAGGGAGTTGTGGTGAAGAGAGTCTAGTCTTTATGGACAAAGACCCGGCTATCTTTTCTCTGGGTAAGAAATCTCACTCTTTAGATATTCAGCAGCTCGTCTCCTGTCCACCAAGAATGAAGAGTATGCACTTTCCCAAATAGCAAAAGCTTAATAATGTGGTTGATTTTTCCTGTCCTGCTGCATTTAATTGTTGATGACTCATATATTATACCATATCACATTTTATGTATATTTATACATGTATTTGTAATAATATATATTTTACACACTATATAAATATATATCTATTATAATAAATTGTATATATATTATATATATATAAAGATCTGGAAGGATTACACTAACTTTTATCTGTGACTAACTCTAAAGGCTGAGCATTACCAAAACTTCTTTTTTTTTTTTAATTTCTATAACTTTTGAATCATTATCATTTTTTTATCTCTACAGTTAGAAAAATATGTATATTTAGGAAAATGTCACAAAATGTTAAAAGGATGTTAGTAGCAAACAAAAGCTTTCTACACAGAACTTGCAAAAGCTTTTCAGATACTTACATTTAGAAAGACCCCTTTCTGATACTTAGAGGAAGGGAGCTATGGTGACTGGACAGTGGCAAGGGAGAGATGTCTTATACATGCTAAAAAGCTGTTAGGTATAATGAAAAGATTGCTAAATTAGCAATCAAGCCATTTGAGTTTTTGTCCTGGCTTTGCTATGAAATAGCTGTGTAATTCTGATAAGCCTCTTAAACTCTGGGCTCCTAAATCTTTCCTAAAACTAGACAATCTCCAAAGTCTCTTTCAGTTCTAGCATTTTATAATATATATGATTTAGAGATTCTTAGTATCTATGACGCCAGTTGCAACTATCATAGCGTCACTAGCCATAAAACATCCAAACTAACCTTCCTCCTTGAGAGGGTAGATGTATTTGCCTGCCATTCCTTCAGCCCTTCCTGATTTGCAATGACCACTGAATCGAATGCTTACAAGAGCTTTTGCCTGGAAAATGCCTCACTGACTGGAGAGCTGGAATTTTGCTCCCAGTACGGTGGAGTTAAACAGATTGCCACCAGACCCAACAGCTGGGCTGGCTCCTTCTGGGCAGCCTGCCAGCGTGTGAGCACAGGGGTGTGCTTGCTGGGCACTGGGATCTCCACAGACATTCTTGCCTCTCTCACTCTCTCTCCTTAGGCCTTCAAGGCCCAAGCAGCTGTGCAACTCATGTCCTGGTCACCAGGAGAAGCTGCCTCTACACTGTAAGGATGGCTCTGAAACACTGCTCTCCAAAGCTAACTGCATTTCTGTACCAGATTTGTTCTCAGTTTCTACCTTTTTTATAGTCGTATTCAACTCTGCCCTGGGCAGCACAAATGGTTTTAGTCTCCTACCCTACCTAACTGAGTAGTTCTTTTCAACAAGGGTAGAAGAAAGATCTATTTCTACCTTTCCAACAACAAGCCCAACCCACCTTTATAGTTGGGGCTTCTTAAAAGTAGCATTTTGGAGAACTGAACTGAGGATGGCAAAAGATAATGCTGTTTTCCCATAAGAGAATCACTATTCTTTTATCCCTGAAGGTGAAACTGCAGTTATGCTGTGTAGTTTAGCCTAGAAATCATGGGGTTTCAGGGTTGGGTATGTCTCAATATCACATTATCTGACTAAATTTCCATATACTCTATCAGTTCATATTAAGAATATATGAATATCCTTAATTCATATGAATATGAATATATAACCTGCCCCAGTTCCTGCTGGCCAATCTAGCTTAGAAGTATAGTCTTTCATTAATCAATAATCAACAAATATTTACAGTATATCTGTGCCGTATTTAATAGTGGATGGCAAGATAGAATGTAGTATAATTCTAGAGTAGCTTTTAAAGTTAGAAATGCCTAGATCCTAAGTGACAAAAAAATTCAGTCTCATTTAAACCCAGAAAGGTGTTAAGCATAAACAAAAGAAACTTCTCATTTCTCCTGTGCTTTTGGTGAGTTTAGATGTGAGTATCAGTGGATATATACTGTGATGATGCGTATCTAAGCAAACCGTTGTGTTCTTTGAGCCTACTGTTATGAGAGCCATAGGAATGGGGGAACGAAGAGCATGGGAGATGGGGCCCTCATGCATTTAATTTACGAAAACTCAATATGTATTTCTCTCCATAAGTAGGGACAACCATTTTGATTGTGCTGGTGATTCTTTCTGACATTTCACTTACTGAGGTTATGTTTGAGAGACTGTGACCTGGGAGACATGTGTAGCTGACTTACAATGTATAGGCCATTTATATAAGTAGAAATGTGACTTTGTTTTTTCTGTAACTGAACACAACTTAGGTCTCAAGCCCTCATTTCTGGTAGGCAATGTAAACATTGTTATTTATAAATAACTCAGTCACTTTTAGTTTCATACTTAGTCTCTCTGGGCACATACCTGGGCAATGGTAGGATTCTTCCCCTCACCTTCTGCTCAGGGGAAGCCCAAGTTTGCTGACCTCAGTTGAGGTGTGACTTCTCCTCCCTAGTTTCTGGGCATTGTAGCAACATCCCACTGCTGATGGTTGGCAATGCAGGGTCCAAGTTCACACTCTATGCGTTGCCCTTCACCCAGCCCAGGCCTCTTCTGGTCCAGTGGCCCCCTCAGCATGTCTGCACCCTCCTTGGGGGACTGAGGAACCCTCAGCTGCTTTTCTCCCCTACATAATGGAGTACATGGGCTGAGGGGCAAGGGATGAGGCTGCTTTTAGACCTTTGCGGCAATGGATGCCTTTGACTCAATGATTGGGAGCTGCACTGCCATTAGAATTATTCAAAGCAAATGTAACTCATCAATTACCATTTCAGAATAATCTACACACTGATCTGCTGGTCTCTCAATCTGTCCCCATTTACAGGATGCTGAGTGCAATTCTACTGTTTTAATTTATTTTTAAATTTTATTTATTTATTTATTCTTGGCTGCATTGGGTCTTCGTTGCTGCGCGTGGGCTTTCTCTAGTTGTGGTGAGCGGGGGCTACTCTTCATTGTGGTGCACAGTCTTCTCATTGAGGTGGCTTCTCTTGTTGCGGAGCACAGGCTCTAGGCACGCGGGCTTCAGTAGTTGTGGTATGTGGGCTCAGTACTTGTGGCTCACAGGCTCTAGAGTACAGGCTCAGTAGTTGTGGCACACGGGCTTAGTTGCTCTGCAGCATGTGGGATCTTCCTGGACCAGGGCTCGAACGCATGTCCCCTGCATTGGCAGGCGGATTCTTAACCACTGCACCACCAGGGAAGCCCCAGTTCTACTGTTTTAAAGATGTTTTTATCAACAATATTGCCCCTAAATGAAAATCAACCATTTACTTTAGTGCCTAACCAAAGCCAGAGGAAACATTGGCTGACTTAGACTTACTCAGATACAGCATGTGTTGGTTTCCACCATAGTACCCTCCTAAAGGGAATTTCAAAGCTACTTTTGCTTATTCACAATTTTCACCTTATATTCTGATTTTATAAATGTTTTATAACATTTTGAAGATGTGACTCTATAGAATTTTTCCCTGCTCTGATTAATGACTTGATTGCTGAAGCAGGATGCAGTGTCTAAAAGAGAGCTAATGACAACAGTTCTTACAGCATTGCCAGAGGAAGAATTTCTCAGCTGGAGTTTAGAGAAGCCCATCTAAGAAGCCCAAAGAAGTGTGGCCTATATGTTCCATGCAGGAGGGCAAAGGCCTACCTGTATTGTCCTCCTCTGAATCCCTAGCACATGGCATTGTATTGATACTTAGCACATATTGGGTGTTCAATATATTTGTTGAATTAACAAACCTCTAAACAGCAGTTTTATATCAATGCGACATAGAATGTGCTGGTTATTGAAGCAAAAAAGATCAGTTTGCGCAAAGTTAGTGGATTCCTAGGGAGCTGGTCATTGGAGAGAGTCTGCATGTCAGAAATACGACTTTTAGGCTGATCTGATTACAAAAAAAAAAAAAAAAAGAGGGGAAATAATGTATTTTACACATACCCTGAATCAGACTGCCCTCCTCAAGTTTGCAAGCAAGGCAAACTCCTATGACACCTGGCCTTTTGGTTTTACATTAAGGAATTACATTTACTTCATACAGACTATTTTGTCCCCTTTAGAATTTTAGCCAACTCAACCCACAGAAACATAGATATAATTCTTACAGAAGGCCTCTGAGTATCCCCAGATAGCTCAAGGTATGAATGGCCCTCCTTAAACTCTCATTCAATGTGGTTTTCATGCTTCTATGTGTTTTTTTTTAATATAAATTTATTTATTTTGGGGCTTCCCTGGTGGCGCAGTGGTTGAGAATCTGCCTGCCAGTGCAGGGGACACGGGTTCGAGCCCTGGTCTGGGAGGATCCCACATGCCGCGGAGCAACTAAGCCCGTGTGCCACAACTACCGAGCCTGCGCGTCTGGAGCCTGTGCTCCGCAACAAGAGAGGCCACGAGAGTGAGAGGCCCGCGCACCGCGATGAAGAGTGGCCCCCGCTTGCCACAACTAGAGAAAGCCCTCGCACAGAAACGAGACCCAACACAGCCATAAATAAATAAATAAATAAATTTATTTTTTAAAAAAATTTATTTATTTAATTTATTTATTTAATTTATTTATTTATTTTTGGCTGCATTGGGTCTTCATTGCTGTATGCAGGCTTTCTCTAGTTGCGGCGAGGATGGCTACTCTTCATTGCGGCGTGCGGGCTTCTTGTTGCGGTGGCTTCTCTTGTTGTGGAGCACGGGCTCTAGGCGTGCGGGCTTCAGTAGTTGTGACGCACGGGCTTAGTTGCTCCGCGGCATGTGGGATCTTCCCGGACCAGGGCTCGAACCCGTGTCCCCTGCATTGGCAGGCAGATTCTTCACCACTGAGCCACCAGGGAAGCCCTTCTATGTGTTTTTTTAAAGGTCTGCTTATTTGGTTGCTTGACCCATAGCAATTCGAGGCAGCAGACCTCGGACGGACAGGGGAGGCTGCTGAAGCCAGCACATGGGCCCCCCACCGGGGATGTGGCCACTGAAGGAAGAGGCAGTAAAACTAAGGCCCAGACATGGAAGTGCAACCCTGCTTGTGGACATCTTCCCAGCCCAGCTTCCTTTCCTTGGAGGCACTCTTCTCCTCTGTGTAGTCTGGTGTCCTCGCTCCACATATAATGCCCCCCATCCCACCCACCACACAGGTGAGTGAAGAAGTGATGCTCAGCGCCCCTTGAAGTGCAGACAGCGTAAGCTGGCACCGGGAGCAGGCCGCTCCTGCACTTCACCAGCACAGAGGATGCCAACGTGAGGCTGCTGATGGCCTTTCCTCTACCCCGTGGAGAGAGGCGTGTTTGAGGTTCTTTACGGTAACACAGTGATGACAGAAAGAGGTGTCCTGACGTCTCGAGGCCCTGGTGCAGTCCCGCGGCCCTGGTCCCTATTCACCAGCTGAAATGAAAACTAAAACTGCTTATGTGTTTCCCCAGGCAGTTTTCAGTAGCTCTTGGTACTTACGCCTGACAGCCACGTTGGCTGCACATCAGGCCAGCGCCTCTAGCTCGGGCCCACAGTAATGCGCTCCCACCCATCCTGCCTGCTTGTGCCCACCCCTCTAGGTGGCACCTGCCTCTCCTCTGGCCGTACTCTGCTCTCCCCGTCCCAGGCCTGGAAAGACCGGCTGCCCTTCTCCTACCATGTCCTTCCCAGGTCACAGAATTTTCCCGCGATGCTTTCAATCCACATCCGTGTCTCACCTTCTCTGACTTCTTTCGCATGTTTTGTCTTTACCTCACAATTGACAACTTGTTACATAGCACCTCCTTCTCCATCACTCCTCAACCCTTCACGCTGCTTTATTTTCTGTACAACACTCACACCCGGACATAGTCTATGTGTGGGTATGTATGTATACAGAAACACTTTGGGACTTTTTTGTTTGTTAATTGTCTTTTTGTCCATTAGGATGTCAGCAACGCAAGGGCAGGGACTTACCCCAGCACTCAGAATTATTCCTGGCAAATGACAGGTAAGTATTTGTGACATGAGTTAGTGCTGTGCTGCTCTCAGATCATCAATGGAACACGTTTGAGAATTCCATTAAAATGCGTCTTCTTTGGCGTTGCCTCTTTAGAGACTCCATAACAATCGGTTTGTTCTGCTTTGATAGACATAACTCACTCAGCCTTATGTCTTAACTCTATCCTTCTGCTAATTGCAAAGTTGAAAGCAGGGATAGGTTCTTACCCACCTTTGCATTCAAGTTGCTCCTCATACATACAGCTCCTTCTCATATCAGGCCCTATAAAGAGTTTGCTGTATTTCCTGGGTGTACGGGATCTCTCCAACTAGTCTTCACACATGCTATGGACAGTTTTATTTCATAATTCTTCTGTATCCCTGAAAGCACCACACACAGAGAATTGTTCGGAAAAGCATCATGACTTGCTGGGCTGATCTAAATGCCCACACTGAGGCATTACACGTCATGCAAGGCCCAGCGCATTGCAGTGACTTCAGATACACAGAAGACCATCAGAGAAAGTTGACTGGTTTCTCTTCCTTTGCGGGACAAAGCCTGAGATGTCCTGAGGACTGTATATACCTCAGTGGGTTTGGACTAAACCACCAGAGTGCACAGCCATTCCACATTCATTTCTCTCACATCTCCAACACCATTATACTAATAACCCCCAACTGCTGGTGAGTACTTGCCACAGTGCCAAGAACTGATTTAGTTCTTTGCATACATTTTCTTGATTAATCTTTACTTGAGGCATGGACTATTATTATCTTCCTTTTACACAAGTGACGACTCAGGCACAGAGAGATTAAGCAACTTGCCCAAGGTCACACAGTGAGTAATTGGTGGGGCAAGGGTTCAAACCCAGGCAGACTGCTCCACATCCTGCACACTTAATCTCTTTGCTCTGCTGCTGCCCCGTTATCTGGTTAACACATCCAGTGACAAAGACTCTGGCTGCCAGGTTAGCTTCCTGTTTAACGTCTAATCCATAAAGGTAATATTATATAATGTGATTAAAACTTAGAAAAACAGAAATCACAGCCTGTAATCGAGTGCCTCTTTAGCTGCAGGGTGTAGGGAATATGGGCTACAGTGCACTATCTGAATCCGACACTCTCACAGTCCAAACTTCCACAACAAGCCCAGGCCTATCGATGTTTGAAATCTGCTTCTCAGTTCTGCATTTGTGATTTTATAATGACTTCCACATGCATTAGCATCCCATTAATGGGCCAGTATAAGGGAACAGTTGTCTTCTGAAGTGGGGGGATTTCTTTTCCTTTTCTTTTCTTTTCCATTAAAACCACAGGTCTACAGGATGAGAATGCTCAATCGAATGAGTGTAACCTGGAAAGTAATTTCATGGGCTGTAGTACTTTGATGGCAATAATTCGTGGATGTCAAAAGGATAAGGACACAGTTTTCTGCTTCTAATTTTATTCTTAGAAAATGATGGTACTGAGCCATCCATGGAGTGCCCCTGTAGATTAATTCCAGTTTCTCTTTTGTAGAGGAGATTTAAGGGAAGTCCTAATCTGCTTTATATTTAATTCTTATCTCCTCACTATGAATTAAAAATAGAAAGCTGGACTCTAGTCTCACCTCTGCAGACTCTCTAAGGGCTGAAGTTACCCCAGGGGAAGGACGGGCTGAGAGCCGATCCAGGTCTCCACCTGGCTTAGCATCCCTCATTGACTTTCCCAACAGCTGCTTCTTTCTGATTTTCAGTCCAAGAGCCTCATATTAACATGTCTAAAATGAGCAGTCCTTATTCTGTGATGCTTGAATGACGTTTAGCATTTTCCTCAGGTAGCATTTTCATTTGTCAAGAAACTCAATTAATTCTGAATCCTTTCAGACTCTGCAATCTGAGAAACTTCCTGCATCCTCTGGTTTTTTTCTCCTAAATCCATGCTTAATGTGGGAAAAGAAGTAAAGAGCACTTTACTCTGCTTTCTCTTCAGCCAGTAAAAATTGCCCTGGAGTGCTTCCCCTATTTCCCTCCTCCTCTCTCCTACTCCTCTCCCTTCCATTTCTCATTCCATACCTCTTCCCAATCCTCTTTTCCCTTCCTTGTGTCTTCCTTTGTCAAACCAAGGTCTGAGACAGCAGGAGGAGCGGGAAGAGTTCAGGTGCTGGGGAGGAGCCCGAGTTGGGCTCACCTTCCTGCCCCATCTCCTACTTGGAGCTTCAGAAATACAGTTGAGGGCTTCCCTGGTGGTGCAGTGGTTGAGAGTCTGCCTGCCAATGCAGGGGACACGGGTCCGAGCCCTGGTCTGGGAGGATCCCACATGCCGCGGAGCAACTAGGCCCGTGAGCCACAACTACTGAGCCTGCGCGTCTGGAGCCTGTGCTCCGCAACAAGAGAGGCCGCAACAGTGAGAGGCCCGCGCACCGCGATGAAGAGTGGTCCCCGCTTGCCGCAACTGGAGAAAGCCCTCGCACAGAAACGAAGACCCAACACAGCCATAAATAAATAAATAAAAATTTAAAATAATACAGACATACACTTTATAAAAAAAAAAATAGAAATACAGTTGAGGGTCATTCATCCAAGAGCTAATCATCTAATCAGTCTAAATCAGAAAGAGTCAGGTACCTCTATGAAAACCTTTACAGTTTTGGGTTTCTGGCATTTCCAACCTGGTGAAGTTAGCACGTCTGGTGAATCGTGGCTCCGGTGAGTGCAGGGAGAAAGCCAACCACATAGTAATCAAGCAGAACATCTCTGTATGTCATGTCCTCCCTTAATTTATAGACACTCTCCCTCCATCACTTTTTTTCCTCCTGCATCTTACCCCAGTGGCGAGTTTCAATTCTAATGTCTTAACCCAAAATACCAAAAAGGAGGCCATTTTATGCTTTGTTAATTGTAAAACTGCACAGCTTCAGGGAAGAGGAGCCCTTGTATTTTTTTCTTTATTCTCTCCTCTTCACCGCCACAATCATAAGAGCAATGACGGTGACCACTTACTGAACACCTGCCGTGTGCCTGACTTGGGGGGGTCCTGCACGTACATTCAGAGGAAACAGAGCTCCTCGAACTGTGGAGCCACCTACCCCTTTGGACAAATGCAGATAGCCTCCAGGACAGTGCTTTCTCAACTGTGGATTGTTTAGCAGAACATGTTAGCTGTGAGGCTGGCATTTCAAAAAAGAAAGAAAATGGAATGGAATGGAACAGAGCAAAACAGAAAAGTATGAGAGGACATTGCCTGTGGTAGGAATAAGTATTATTTTGTGAGCCCTTAGTTGTAGCTAAATACTTGTCTAGAGCGGAGAGCCTGAGACTGCTTACTGGGGTCTCCCCCCGTTTCCTAGTGACTGAGACCTGGCTGTGTAGCATGTCCAGTGGGACCTATGGCACATCAGACTCTCCCCCCTAGGCTCCTCCACCTTCTTCCTCTGTATGCCTGCTAAATGACACCAGGGCAAGCTTGGAGCCATAAGACGTCAGAGCCGCAATGTGAAAACAGCCTGGGTCCCTGAGTCATCATTGGAAGGAGTGCCACCCACCAGAGTCACCTGACCAGGGACACCAGCTTTGAGCTTTATTTGAATGAAAAAGGAATTCTATTATGTGACGCCAGATTGTTTCACCTACCTTGTACACGTGTGTGTGTGTGTGTGTGTTTGTGTGTGTGTGTGCGTGTGCATGTGGCTTATGCTCTAACATTTATTTCTAAATGTAGATTATAGTGAGAAACATTTGAAAGCCACTGCTCTGGACAGAGTGTGGTCCTAGATGAACTGTAGTTGAATCACTTGGGATGCTCATTATAAATGCAGATTTCTGGACCCTACCAAGATCTGCTGTGTAAGGATCTTGGTTCTGGGGCACGGGAATATTTAACATGTTTAACTAACTCCACAGATAAACCTTATGAACACTCAAGTTTAAAGAGCACTTTGGCCCCAGCATTGGTAGAAACATATTTTCTTGTCAACCCTGGGGCTGGATAAGCTTTATACCTATTTTCTTTGGTCACTGTTGGAAGTGTGAGTCTCTCCCTACTCCCCACTCTATCTATAGTCTCTATATAATCTTATTACAATAATGGTCTGTGCTGATTCACATAATCCTTTTCTAAGAACATTTCCCACTCCTCCCCTCCTTCATAAACACTTTAACTGTCCTCCAAAAAACCTGCTGTGTAATTAACAAATGCCCCTATGCCTACAAACTCTTCCCCAGACATTTTCTTAATCTTCTGGCTCTCCCCTGAGTTATCTGTTCTTCTCCCCATTCAAATGGGAGCTGTTCATTTTCCACATGTTATGTACTGTGCATTCTCAGGGCTGGAAAGTAGGGCAAGTCCCTTCCTCAGTACTCAACTGCTGTTTCCCAACCATGACTGCCCCCATCCTTTTGGACAGGCCTGTACTAATTAACATGCCTTTGGCTACAAGTAACAGAATATCCAACTAGAAGAGCCATAAACAATAAGGAAATTCATGATCTCACATTATAAGAAATCTAATACTTGAGTGATAACTGGCTAATTCAGCAGCTCTTTCCATGTTTCTACTTTGTCTTCTCCAGCATGTTTATCCTCTGGCTTGTTTCTTCATGGTCACAAGATGGCCACCACAACTCCAGCTATCACACCCCTCACAGCTATGTCAGTATGAATTTCCTATGGCTACTGTAACAAATTGTCGCAAATGTGGTGACTTAAGTGATAATAATTTATTCTCTCACTGGTTGGAGGCCAGAAGTCTGAAATCAGTATCGCTGAGCTGAAATCAAGGTGTTGGCAGGGCCATACTCCCTCCAAATGCTCTAGGTGAGAATCTGTTTCTTGCCTCTTCCAGCTTCTGGCTGCTGTCAGTATTCCATGGCTTGTGGCTCCATTACTCCAGTCTCTGCCTCCATAGTCACACTGCCTTTTCTTCTGTGTGTGTCTTCTGTCTGTATCAAATTTCCTTCTGCCTCTTTCTTGGAAGTGACATTTAGGACACGTGTGATTGCATTTAGGGCCCACCTAGATAATCCAGGATAATCTCCCCATCTCATGTCCTAACCTTAATCATATCTGCAAAGACTCTTTGCCCATACAAAGTGACATTTATAAATTCCAGGGATTAGCACCTGATATCTCTGAATATCATTATTCAGCTTACTACAACGTCTAAAGGTAGAAAGGGCAATATCTCCTCGTCTACAATTTCCGAACAGGGAGAAAGTCTTTCCCAGAAGTCCCCTGTCTTAGCCAGTTCAGACTGTTACAACAGAATACTATAGACTGGATGGCTTAAACAACAAACATTTATTTCTCACAGCTCTGGAGGCTGGAAAGTCCAAGATCAAAGCACTGGCAGACCCAGTGTCTGGTGAGATCACTTCCTGGTTTACAAATGGTTGAATCTTATCATGTCTTCACGTGGCTGAGAGAAAATTTCTCTCAATCGCATTTTTTCTTATAAGAGCACTAACCCTATTTATAAATTTCTGACCTAATTACCTCTGAAAGGCTTCACTTCCTAATACTATCACCTGGCAGTGGTGGCAGGGGTGGGGGGGGGGTGTAGAATTTATACATAGAAAATTTGAGGGAGCACACACCTTCAGTCAGTAACACCGTCACCCCCAGCATATTGCCTGCTCATCTTACTGGCTGGGTTTGGGTCATAAACTCACGTATGTGGTCTCTATGGGGGAGAAAGGTCTCTATGGGGGAGAAAGGAAGGATGAGGGAAGACTTCTGGTTAGATCATCAGTATCTGTCTCAGGATTCCTGTTCCTTCAAGGTTCATATCTAATGATATGCCCTTCCATGATGCTCTTCTCTTTCGGTTTTCTGCTCACCCCTCCTCAGTCACTGAAAACTTTGGCATTTGTCCCATAGTCTTTCTATGTGGCCTATCTAACCACTGACCATTCAGTTCTTTGACCTCTTCATCTTCCAGTGACCTCCCTGCTCTATTCCATTGCCACAGCTTCACCCTGAATCTGAACATCACCTGAAACTTCTCCTTCTCTGAAATAGCAACTACAGACAACTGGCCCTCTGGCCACGTCCTCCCATCCTCCTTCCAGCTTACTCATTTCCCTCCTCCTCTCTCCTTTCTGCCTATCCATCAGCAACTCTTCTCTTGAGTTTCCTCCTATCCAGAATATATTGCCCATATTGTAAATTCCCTTGACCCTTGGTCCTTCCATTGAAGTTATCTAGCAAAACCCCAATCCTGGATGAACCCACTATCTGTTTGCTCAAACTTCTTCCTTGTCTTTAATTCTCACCCCTTCACTGTCAGCAGATAACTTTACTTCATCATTAATTAAAATAGAAGATATCTGATGGAAACTCCTCAGCTTCCCATCACTATATTTACTTGTCTGTGTACTGAGATGTTTAATCTTCCAGCCTTGTTACAGTGGAGTAGGATTCTTCTGCTAGAGGCCAATCCATCTGCTTGTTCTATGGAAATACGACTAAGTTCTGGTCAGTGAGATATAAGTGGAAGTGTAGTACAGAAGCATTTAGAAAGCTTCTTTAAAAGACAGTGGGGGCTTCCCTGGTGGTGCAGTGGTTGAGAGTCTGCCTGCCAATGCAGGGGACACGGGTTCGAGCCCTGGTCTGGGAAGATCCCACATGCCGCGGAGCAACTAGGCCCGTGAGCCACAACTACTGAGCCTGCACTTCTGGAGCCTGTGCTCCGCAACAAGAGAGGCCGCGACAGTGAGAGGCCCGAGCACCGCGATTGAAGAGTGGCCCCCGCTTGCCACAACTAGAGAAAGTCCTCGCACAGAAACGAAGACCCAACACAGCCATAAATAAATAAATTAATAAATTAAAAAAAAAAAAAAAAGACAATGGACACATATCCTTTGCCCTATTCTTCTAGCTCGTTCCTCCATCCAGATTCCTGGAGTATGAATGTGATCACTGGACCTCCTGCAGTTGTATTATAAGAATAATGCCCATGAAATGGCAGAAGAGTTAGACAGAACTTCTTTAAATCATTTTACCTTCTTTAAATCATTCCAATTTCTAATCCCCACAGGTACACCTCTTCTCTCACATTCTAAAACCACACTCTGCGGATGTGTTTAAAATTTTTCTATGCTAAAGTAACTTAATTTTTATGCTAAAAGAACTTCTATCTTCTTCCCGACCTTGATATATATTATCAAATCTGCTTCCATTAATTTAACTCTGGAAGATTCCATGTCCCATTGTCCTTTCCCAATTCCTGGCTTTCCTCTTCCTCACAGAGGTGATAGATGTTGGGGGGAGGGGGAGGGTTGCGTATGAAAAGAAGAAAAGGTTGCCCTATTACCCCTATGTAATTCCAGTCAGTTTTTGGTAAAATTTGTATCATCTTCTCTTTCCTTATTTTTCTCCCTCTCCTTCTTCTCTTGTGCTTCAATTTCTATGCTCCTTTTACCTTGTTTAGAAGTTGACCCAGAGCAGGAAATATACTCAAACTATACATCACCATGATCAAGCTTTCATTCCTGTCTCCTGTATTTTCTTCTGGGTTTCTGTTTTAGATGAAAATATTAAAAATAAAAAGAGGGCTTTTTGTGTGATTGCATTCCACAGGGGCACAGGAAACACCTTCTTGAGGGAAAATATAGCCTGATTGTCTCGGAGTCTGAGTTGAACAGAGAAAAGGTTCTTGCAAAAGGTGGCCAAAAAAGAAATGGGGGTAGCTGGTTTTCCTCCCCTCGCACCCCACTTCCACTTTGCTGCCCAAGTGGCAATTCTGAGAGGCAAACCTGATTGTTTACTCTCCTACTTAAAGCCCCTCAGTGGCTGATCCTAACGTCATCTTTCACCTCTGGTCTGCCTCGTGCCCGGTGCCTCCAGCTGCCCCGAATTACTTGCAGTAACCTGTGCTATTTCACTTCTTTGTACCTTCTTTCTGTTGCTCTTTTCTGGACTGACTTCCCACCTCATTCTTCTAGCCAATACCCATTCACCTTCAAGGCCCAGTTCAAGAAACTTGTCATTTGAGAGGCTTCCGGTCCCCCTTTACCTCCCTTCTCTAAACTGACCTCTTCCTTCATTTTGTCCTCCTCTAAAAAAAAGTGTCATAACATGCACCACACTTTATTGCGAAATTATTTGATGTGTTTGTGTCTTTCTATATGACTAAAAGCTCACTGAAGGCTTATTCATTCTTTCATTGCCCAAGTAATTCATAAACATTTTCTTTTTGTAAAAGAATCAATTAATACAGAAATATAACATGAACATCTCTTTTCACTTCTCACCCCCCAGTCTCCCTCCCCCTGCCATCTTATTCATATTTGAACCCTCAGTGCCTAGTTCAGTGTCTGGCACATAGAAGCCCCACAACTGTGTTTTCCAGTTGGTTTTTTAATTTTTTTTTTTTTTTGGCCACACCGCACGGCCTGTGGGATTTTAGTTCCCTGACTAGGAATTGAACCTGGGCCCTCGGCAGTGAGAGCGTGGAGCCCTAACCACTGGACCTCCAGGGAATTCCTCACAACTGTGTTTTGAAGGAATGGATGAATGGATGAATGAAAGAATAACTATCCTTTCAAGGTTGTTCTTGACCAGTGACACATCTGACATAAATCTGAGTGTAAATACCCGTTCCCAGTGTGCAGCTTTCTCACTCCAAGGTAACGTCATGTATGTGCTCTGCTGTGGTTTATTTTTGCTAACTCACTGTCTGAGTCTTCAGCCTCCTCCAGGTCCTGTTTACTTTAACTATTCAAAGCTCTGCTCTCTGCCGGAGCAGTGGACACTGGAAGTTTTCCCACTGCCCGTGCAGTGTAAATTGGTTTCTAAACAATCTTGCCCACGTTCTCCATTAATACAGTACTATAGAGCAAGGCAGGATAAAGTATTCAAAGTAGCAGGAGTTACTTTTTAGGACGACTGAATATGATGAAGGAGCCAAGGACAAAGGGTAATTTATTCCAAAGGAAGTCAACACCTTTGCTTTGCACTAGCTCTTGCGGTTAAAAAATAGGGCTGGTAATTGGACTTGCTTTATGAAAATCTCATTAGCATTAGCATATAACTAAAATGCACAGCTCCATAGTTAATTGCAATCCTGCACTACGGTTAACAACTACAGTGATGACATTTGCATATTGCACATAAAATTAAAAATGCATGTCAGATAGGTGCTCTTTCAGAAAAAAAATCCTTGAATAACATTGCATTCACTACAATAATTGGAAAGATTTTGAATTTGAATGGAAATTATATGTATAGTATGAGCTTTAGAAAGACAGAGGAGCCTGATCAAAGAGGAGGAGAAGCTAAATATGAAACATCGCATAGGCAAAACTCCAGCAGCTGGGATCTTCTTCTAGGGTAGGGACCTGTAATACTGAACTGTGTGTGCTTTGTGTAAATACAGCCCTTTGTTCTGAGAGTCTCATTTCACTTCCGAGGCATCAGTCTCATCTTGATGCTTTTCCTCTAGACTGTAAGCTCCTTGAGATCATAGACTTGATCTTTTTAAATCTTTGAATCCCACAATGCTTAGCATGTACAGGCACTCAATGATTTGTAGGTGTGAACCGACTCAAGCTCTCTAGAACTGAATCTAGTAGGCATGAGAGGCTGTGCAGTGAGGTGGTTAAGAGCGGATGTTTTGACTTCTACGTCCTGGAGCCGGTTACCCTGAGCCAGTAACTTCAACCTCCCTAAGCCTCTATTTCCTCTGCTATAAAATGTTTTCTGCCTTATAAGGTTTTTGAGAAGATTCAGAAAGATAATGCACATATGATACTTAGCACAGCACCGTGCCTGGCACATAGCAAGTGCTGTTACTGTTGTTGTTGCTGTGGCTTTGGGGTTAAAGATCATGAGAAAGGGCATGTTGAGGCTGAGGTATAAATCACTTTCAACGTCAGTCCCAGCGCCAGTCAGCCACAAGACAGAACGTTACCGTAAGTAATGTACTTACCACAAGGGCTGATAACTTCTGTTCTATTTCACCAAGAAAGAAAACGAGTTCCTGAAAAGAGAATGGAGGGGCGTAAGACAACAATACCACTCTCCAGTGATGCAAAGATCCATTACCAGGCTTTGTACATGAGACTCTTCTGTGACCGTAACTGTCTGCTTCTCGGAAGACAACAGTGAGCCAGGAACCAGTCAGGGAGGAAGGCAAGGTCGGGCTTTCTGTAGTGCACTGGGCTATTTCTCTTCTTTCTTTCCTTCTTTCTTTCTTTCTTTCCTTTTCCTTCTTCCTTCCTTCCTTCCTTTCTTTTTCTTTCTCTCTTTCTCTTTCTTCCTTCCTTCCTTCCTTCCTTCCTTCCTTCCTTCCTTCCTTCCTTCCTTTCTTTCTTTCTTTCTTTCTTTCTTTCTTTCTTCCTTCCTTCCTTCCTTCCTTCCTTCCTTCCTTCCTTCCTTCCTTCCTTCCTTCCTTCCTTCCTTCCTTCCTTCCTTCCTTCCTTCCTTCCTTCCTTCCTTCCTTCCTTCCTTCCTTCCTTCCTTCCTTTCTTTCTTTCTTTCTTTCTTTCTTTCTTTCTTTCTTTCTTTCTTTCTTTCTTTCTTTCTTTCTTTCTTTCTCTCTCCCTCTTTCTTTCTTTCCTCATTCAGCTAATATTATTTTTGTGCTCATACACAAAAGGAGAGGAAAGTTTCAACTTGTAGGGTGGTAGTTGCCAGAGTCAGCTCTGTGTCAGGTGAGTGAATGTCATCGGATTTGGTGATAAGGAGGTCACTGGTGATTCTTCTCCAAGTGTGGGGGGGTACTGTAAAGGGGTGTGGGTGAGAACTTGACATCTAGGGTAGGTAGAGAATGACAGGGTGGGAAGAAAATGTAGGAAAATATAGGCTATGCTTTGGCAGTAAAAGAATAAAGCTTAGCCAGTAGCTTGAGGGCACAGCAGAGTTGAAAAAGAACATGTATAGTGTTGGAGAAACCTAAAGTAGGAGCCAGTGAGAAAGGAGAGAGACAAGATATGAGACAACTGGTGGTGGTGATACCACTGGAATCAGCCCAAGTGATATGCTGCACAGGTACCTTGTGAGCAGTTCTGTTCTGTGGAACTGAGGCCAGCACCTTCTCATTTGGGTGAGGTGCCTCTTTTCCTTGGCCTGCAGCCTTGGTCCTTACCTGTATCCCAATGCATCGTATTGAATTGTAATTTTCAGTTTATTCATCTGTCTCCTCCTTTGATGGTGAGCTCCTCAACTGCAGGAACCATGTCTTATTCATCTGAACATCCCCACTGCCTAGTTCAGGGTCTGGCACAGTCAGTAAGGATTATTTAATTCAACAACATAGTCACTCAGAGCCAGTCTGTTCCATCAACTGGAGTTCCCGGTAATTACACAGCCCCTTTATAAATTGTCTCCTTCTTGGAAGATAACAACGGGCCAGGAACCAGAGTCAGGAAAAAAAGGAAAGGTAGGACTGGGCTATTTCTTTCATTCATTCATTCATTCATTCATCATTCAGCAAATATTATTTATTGTACCCATACCTATGCAATGCACCATGCTAGGAACTCAGAGACACAGATGATCATGGATGTGGACCTGATTGGTACTCAGTTGGAAATTCTGGGCTAGAAATAAAGTGAAGGATCAGAATTAAAGATAAAGATATGACCACCTCTGCCCCCATCTTACATATTTCTGATACTAAGGTAAGAGCTGTAAGAAGGCTGTGTACAGTTGACTCACCTCCCCATGCTTGGGGGAGCAAAACAGAAGGCAGGGGAGCCCCATCTCACCATACGCTAAATGAATTGTGTGAGGCACTAACTGGAATGAAGCTAAGAAACCACGATCCTGTTCTCTCATAGCTGTTCCTTAGACAGTCTCTGCCCTGGAGTCTTTCTACTTCTCTCTCTACTCTTTCCATTCTGGCTAGTATGTTTTTACAACTCTCCATTTCCTGTATCCTATTTCTACTTTTGGAAGCCTGTTTTTCGACCCAAGCCTTTCATTTGCCTTTACTCAAAGTTTTCTGCAGACTCACTATCTCTAAGAAAATGATTTTGAACCATCATCTGACGATTGAGGTTGAACCAACATTTTTCACCCCTCCCGATTCCATGTGGGTCCAACTCAGACAAGACCCCAAAACATAACAGCTTTTGTTTAACGGCTGACTCTGGGGCCTCCGATGTAGAGCAATAGGCCTTCGTGGAAAGCGACCGTCACTACCACGTAGTCAAAGCTGTGTACCAGACTGTCCTGATTTCCTCAGTAATCCAATACTTGCAAAGCTTTCCAATTAGCAACAAAGAAACTTTTCCTTTTTCTCTCATGCTTAAAACATATTTTTTTTTTTCTATTTTCAGAAAATGTTTTACTAGTAATCTGTTTAGGTCTAATCCCCTACTATTCAGTCCGAACATGTTGTCTTTCCACATGTTGGGGGATTAGGACAGGCCTGGCAGTGACCCAGGGGCACAAAGGGGCCGGCAAAGTGGGGTGTAATTCTACTCCCGTCACTGACCCCCTCCTGCCTCTCCGGGCCGCTGCACACCCCCTCCTGTGAGTCATAGCTTGTGGAGCCTGGGGTCTAAGAAAAGGAAGTATTGTCTCACAGCTGTAAATCAAGAGTTGTGTTTGTGGATTTTGTTTTCCTGCTTCTCGCTCATGCTTGTTCTTGTTTTCCTGGCACAAGGGCATCTGCACCCGGAACAGCCGCTTATCTCAGCTGGCTGCTGTTTGCCGATACCTGGCTCATTCTGTTGTTCTGAAAAGCCACACAAAGGAAAATGTGGGGACCTCTTTCTGATGCTACATTAAACTTATCTGTGCTAAATATGTCTCAAACACCCAAATTGCCTTAAAACCTAAACCAAGTTCCACAAGTGACTCACTCTCAGGCATGCAGGGGGCGGGGAAGGACGGCAGAGGGGGAGTCGGGGAGAAAAACACACATGCCCTGATCGCCTAATTTTACAGCTCTTGTCTGTTTCCCTCTACCACAGACTTATACCCTCAGCTTCTCTCCATCTTGAGTCTCTGAGCTCCTGACTGACGCAGGGTCTCTCCTTGCTGGGTGGGGTTCGGAATTCAGCGGGAAGTGGCTTGGGTGGTGAGGGAGTGGCCACACACAGCGCCTCCTACCGCCTCTGAGTGGGACTACAGGACACTGCGAGGCATCTAACCAGCCTGCTCTCACACTTGATATTTCCACATAGAGCCCTTCCTTGGCTGGCTCTGTGGGCCAGCACAGTTTGCCATTCGGCCTCTTTCTCCCTGCTGGTGCCTTGGCTGGAGGAGAGCCTCCAAAGCTGCCATGTTGATGTCCCTGTCTGAGGCTGTTTTCTAGCAGCCTGTAGCAACACAGAGTCATCTGAAGCATATACCTAAAGAATTTATTCTATCCACTCTGCTTCCGCTGGAGCTCACCAAAAAAGGAGCTGCTTGTTTATCCAGCTGTCAGCCATTTCCCATAAATGTCTGGCCCAGCTTGCTACACCGTGGCAGGCATTGCGTTAGGAGCAATAGGCTGGCCCTCTGCCAGGTCTTCATTGTTGGAGACTCCATCTTGCTATTGAATGCTAAGTGTGAGTCAGAGGTGATGCTGATAAAACCCTGGATAGGTCCTGACAACAGGGGCAGACCAAACCACACAGGGAGAATGGGCCTGACCTCTGCTCTGCAGAGCCGTGGTTAGTTCTGAAGCTTGGTGCCACGTTAGTGCAAACAATGTGAAATGCAATGCAACTACTCCTGTGCACTCATCACCGGGCTGGGCTGTCGGAGGCACAGAAGAAGTATATGTTGGTTTCTGTAAGAATTATGGCCAACAGTCCAGCTTCTTAATTGGGTTTAGTTTGAAAATAAATGCCTCACTGGACGGTGACACTTATCAACTCTTTTTTTTTGGAAGGAAATTGTTGCTTTGTGTAGGCTGATGTGTAGCTTTAATAATCGTATCATTAGTCCCAAGTACTGTGCTAATTATTCATAGCTGTCCTTCATCTTTTGTATGTATTACTGTATGTATACAGCAGCAGCTGGTGAATGACTGTCATTAGATAATACCCATATTTTGAGAGGTTAAATTTCCTAGAAATCAGTTTCTAATTTTCATGTGTCCTTGCCTGTGCTCTTTAAGAGACTGAAAAAGAATGTTCTACAAAATCCTGTCTTGCTCTGCGGTGATGAGGTCAGACAGACCTCCCCATGAGGCTGCTTTGGAAACTTGGAGACATTTGGGGCTTGCTTAGTCACCACCACAGCTCAGTCCCATGGCTCCTGTCACCACTTTGGTGAGTTGGTGGTACAATAGAGATGTCTTCATGGTAGGGCCTGGAATGAGGGCAGTCACAGGGCAGTTTTCCTGGTAAAAAATAAGTTGTTTCTGGTTATTTCTTATTAGAAGGAATTTCCTAATGGAAAATTCTCCTCCACTAAATAGGATTTTATCTGTACAAAATTTTATTGCTTATGACTATCAGGGTCAATTCCCATTGCCATCTGAGAGTTAGAAAATGACATCTATCATTACATAGAAAGAAGTATTTTTTTCCTATGTTGGTCAAAAGCCAAGTCATTAATTGCCAACTGATGAAGGTACAAGGGGAAAAAAGAATTAAGGGTTTTAATTGCCCCAGAAATTCCAGATATAAAGTTTTACATTCAGTTACACCTGAGGTAGCAGAAAACGCCAAGGGACTGTTTAAATTCTTTGGCCAAACCAGAATTTGGTTTATATAGCATTCCTTAGACATGGATCACTGGGACTTGTACATATGTTTGTGATATAGAGATTTTTTTCTCAGTATAACTTCAGGTGGATTATAATTATATATATATCAGTCTGATGTATTAATCTTAAGATACCAAATTATTCAAATTATTTTCAAAGCCACAAACTTTATGTGAGGGTAAAGGTATTGTCATGTAAAATGCAAAAATACTTCCTAGCTATGCAGGTATTTTATGCCAACTGAATACAGAATTTAGCTTAAGAAAATCATAAATTTGTAAATTACAATGAGATGAAAAAAGGTTGACCAGCTATATAAAAAGGGCAGCCATTCAAGTTGTGGAACCTAGGTTCTTTCTTTTTTCACTGCCCACGATTTTGTTTATAGTGTTAATGTTAAAAAGTCAGGGTTTTCCCCACACTATAAAGCACTGATACTATTTTCAATCTAATTCCTACCTACTGGAGTATAATGTAAATTCTTGTGTGTGCTTTAATAATTCTTTAGAAATCATTCTTTGGATTGCCATTCATAGAGTGAGAAGGAATTACTTGATGTATTCCATGTGTTTTTATTGAAGCTAAGATTTTAAAAAAATAAGGACTAGAAAAGTCTGGAGTCACCTCAGATTTTGGTCAGAGGAGGCAGGAGAAGAGTAGTGTAGGGTGACACAATGGTAGTTGTGGTGGAAGCCGTCACCTGGCATAGCGCCGCAGATTGCTTCACAGGATGACACTCAGAGGTTGTCTTTGATTTTAGTTTACATATTAAAGAAAATTTTACACTGTTGCAGACAAATAGCTTGACAACTTATACTTCACAATATAGTGTGTGCAAAGCACTTAACACCATTCCTGGGACATGTTGACTTCACATTGGGATGCTGGGAAAGGAGGTGACACAATAACGTGGAAGGCAGCATTCCCCATACCTGTAAATGCTGTGGTTACAGAAAAGAGATCTGAGCCTTTGGTTTACCCATCCAAGACTGTAAATTAATTCATTAATTCGTTCAACAAATAGTTATTGAGTACCCATAATGCTGTAAGAGTCTGAAATAGTCTTTTGTTTGTTCCTTTGGCCACACTCTGCAGTTTGTGGGATCTCAGTTCCCCAACCAGGGATTGAACCTGGGCCACAACAGTGAAAGCACCGAATCCTAACCACCAGGCCACCAGGGAACTCCCTGGGGAATAGTCTTTTATGAGTTGTGATATGCAACAGATTAGTATTAACTGTTGAATTAACAGAGGAACCTGAATTATCCATCAATATAAAGGACTCAGGAGTAGCTCAGAGCTCTCCCTGTGGCATGCCATATAACCTGGCTGTATAGAAATTAAAGGGACATGCATTTTGCTGTCTGGACAGTTGCTGCTGGTCAAATTGACACTGTGTGTCTTGGAGGATGAATAGGCAAAGAATTCTATCAGTAAAATGTAAGTCTTCAAAACTAGGGTGCTATCATCTTGGGAATATAGACAAAATGGATTTTTTTGTAAAGGGCTTGAATCAGGAAGGACCACAAGATAGGGACCTACCTTGAGCATCACGAGTTTACATGATCAAGGGGGAGGGGAGCTTATGATTCAGGAGTTCAGAGTCAGCACAATCTAAATAAACCTGGTCTTAGAGGAGCAACTGTTTCTCTATGACTCATTTAAGATGCCTTACAAAACCAGAAGCTCTAGAGCTAGAGCTTGAAGATACAGAAAAATTAACTACAAACGGAGCAACACTTAATAGCACAGCCCTATGAGTACTGTACAAAGGAAGTTTGCTTTTTTGTTCTCATCTAGGTACATTTCTATTGAAATACAAATGCAGTGTACCACATTTTGCAAAACCCAAAAAACTCCTAAAATGGGGAACTTTTCAGGATGTTGTTCTCATGAATCAATCACTCACTGCTGTTATGCTTATCATAACTAGGTAGGTGGGGATGGAGTTCTTCTAAGAAAGAAGGCATTTACATGCAAAAACCAGATTGATATAAACCATTATCATAAAAAGACTGGAAGAAATGTCATGAGGAAATGCCCGTGGCTAAAGTACGATTTGAATCAGTAAAAGGCTACTGTCTAGGAAATGATCTGATAGGCTGGTCTATTGTGAAATAGACACTGACTGACTAGATTTTTGTTCCCCTTAACACACTTATAAAGTAGTGGAAATTGAAAATTTTCGATGGCAATAGTCATAACTGCAGAGATAATACTGTTATTTTCCAAATATGTTAAAACTAATGTAAAATAGTAGCATTGTTTCATTGCTGAATGCCCCTAAATCATCCAGCTATTTCTATTATGAATCATTTAGATACAATTCTATTGCATTGTAGGAAACAGCTCAGATAAACCCTTGGAATGTCTCCAAGGTCTATAATTCCCTTGTGAAAAGTACATATAATAGGCAAAAAAAAATTTTTTTTGCATTTTGCCTAAGACTGTCTCTGCTCAGTGATTCCATTTTCCTCTTTATTCCATTTTCTGAGATATTGAACCACCAAATATATAACAGAAACAAAATATGCTTAAAATTCTTTCCTAATGGTCCCCCACCTAAGGGCTGCGAACTGTGGTAGAAATACTGGAGTAGGGGAGCAAGTGTGTGTTTTCACTAAAAACATTATTTATACATAAATAATTAATATGCATAAATTTTTACTCTTATTTTTTTTAAGTATATGTAAGCACTGTGGTGATTATTCATTTCAGAACATTACTGGGTTTACAGAAGCCTTTATCACTGTATGTTTTCTCACCCAACTGGTCGCTAAAAATATAAATACGATAAAATGGAGCATCCTCAAGAATTTTTGACTTTAGGAAGGAATTCTCAAACTTGTCACTGGAAGAATTAAGGTGTTAGATGTGGAAGGACCTCCTTGAAGTTAATTTTTTCCTGAGGAGAATATCAGATGCAGCAGGAATATTTTAGGATGTTCTAGATGATATTATATCTGCTTCCACAAAAATTACATGCCTACATTTAATTATGTAACCCTTAAATAGGGGAAATTATAATTCTATCCATTTGAGGATGTATAATCTTTTTCAAACACATTTAGATATAAGCCATATGTTAAATTGAGTATATCAGGTGTTGAAATAATGTGCTTTACTTTCGAATATATTACCCCAGTATTTTTTAAATTATGAAAAGTCAGTCACAGCCTAAGTATATCAGAATAAATTATCAGGCTCATAGCTCTTCTGGAAGAGGATATTGTTTTGACAGTTGAAATTTGGCAGTTGGTAACCTGATAGGTGGTGGAAAATGAGATGATACCTATAGTTTGAGAGCAAGTAGCTTGCCTTCATCCTGTCAGGATTATCTGTCCTTGTATCCACTGGCACCAGTGCTGGTCAATTGACATGGGACATGCGTTAACCAGTTGACTCGTTAGTGCCACCCCTAACTCCAGTAGCATGGTCATCTTTCTTTGGAAAGGATTATCCATTGAAGATTATTGGCAGCAATTTTAATCTGCACCCTCTCTTCTTCCCCTCACAATGTCCATTCATTTATATATTGAAAAATATTTTTGGTGTGCCAGGAGCTGTGCTAGATGCTGGGATATAATGGTGAGCAAATATAGCCACAATCAAATAATCTGGCAATGAATATACAATTACAGAGTAAGATAAGTGTTGTAGGAAAGGATAAGGGTCATGAGGAAGAGGACTCTGAACCCAGAGGGGGACTTAGAGAAGGCTGCCCTAAGAAAGTTTGGCTTGAGTAAGACCTAAAGCTCCGCCAACAAAAATGGTAGCCACAAACTGTGTGATTATTTAAATTAATTAAAATTAAATAACTTTTAAAATTCAGTTTCTCAATCACACAAGCCACATTCAATGTGTAACATTGGTCTCAGAGGCTTTAACTTCAATACCTGATGGAGTGTTGGTTGTCTCAGAGGTTGGGTGTTAAGAACCCCACAGATTAGGGTGAAGGATTCCACGTGAGCTGTTAGGAAACTCAGAGGTTTGGTGTTCGTCCAGTCTCAGAGAATGGAGTATTGGCAATTCTATATATATGGCATATATCACTTGCTGTTCAGGTAAAGACATGCATTTCCTAGGAGATACGTGTATTTTATATATATATATAAATATATATATATATATATATATATATTTATATATATATATATATATATATATATATATATATATATATTTAGTGCTGTGGCTTATTACTAGAACTCAAGGAGTTAGAATTTACTCTGGGTCATTACATACAAGCTTCTCAACTTTTTAACACAGCAGCATGTCCTCCTAAGTCTCTAACTATAGATCAGAGGATCTTATAGCAAGTATAATCATTGAGCCCTGTAAATCAAGAACTCTGGTTGCAGCCCATCCTCAGTTTTTAAATTGTGAAAAGTCGTAGGAGCTGCACCTTATGTGCTATTTTAAATTTACTTCTAACAAAATATAGCTGGAGGTTTTGTCACAGATTAACAAACACAAATTATTAAGGAGATTTTTTTATTATTTTAATTATGTGACATTATCTTTCCCACTGACAAAAGCAATCAAAATGACTAAAATTGAATCAGTGAAAATGAATAGATTCCTAAAGGCTATAAGTGTTGTTGAAAAACAGCATGCATTTATTAAATTTCTTACATGTTACCCCAAAAGGGTTAGTGAGGTAAATACATAGTGACTGCTTCCTTGCGGGTTCAGAACGTGGCTAGAAGTAGACGTAATTCTGGAGATCATTTCATCAATCCTCTCACTCTCTAGATCAGGAAACTGACATTTAGGTTAGGTGCACTGACCATTTTCGGTGACTTTAACCTATACTGATAAAAATGTGAGGCAAGACTTTGATAGTAACAGGAACTAGACTGAATGACAATAATATTGTAAGCATTAAATCTCCAGTGTTGCAGAATTATAGAGTTTTAGACTTTGAATTACTATAGCAGTGTCTGGTCCAGTGTTAGAATCCCCTTGACAACAGCCTTGCAGGTGGTCACTTGCCACTACTTGAACGCTTACCCTGATGAGAAGCTGGGTAGCAACCCATTCTATTATGTGGTAGCTTTTAATATTGGAAAGTTTTTACACTGAGTTGGTATTGTTATCCCTATGAATTCCACCCATGGGCTTTGCCCTCTGGAGCCAAGAACTGCAAAGTGTTTGCCGACAGCAATTATGTTTGCTCTAATTCTCTTCTTTTCCAGGAAAGACATCTCTAGTTCTGAGTTATATGTCATATGTGGGGCAAAGGTGAAGTGAAAGAAAGAGAGAGAAAATAATGTGCTGTGGTTTATTATTAGAACTCAAGGAGTTAGAATTTATCCTGGGTCAACAAATACAAGCTTCCCAACCTTTCTGAGTCAATAGCATGTCCTCATTAGTCCCTAATTGTAGATTAGAGGATCTTGTATCAAATATAATCATTGAGCTTTGTAATTCAAGAACTCTGGTTGCAGCACATCTTTAATTTTTAGCTTGTGAAAAGACTAGCTACACTGCAAAGAAATCAAATGCCATGAATTGCAACATGGAGGGGAAATCCAATGAAATAAGAGGTGAGACCTTTTACTTACAAAGACTGTGGTCTGAGACACCTAAATTAATATCAGAATCTGTAGACTTCATGTTCACTAAAACACAATAATACTCAAAATATTATAGCTTTGTTATAAAAAATAAAATTCTTAACAGTTATTTAAGTCCGTCCTTAAAAAAAGAAAATGTCTCTTCCCATCTCTTCCAATATTAGTTAAAATTCCAGGAAACAACTGATATGCTAGGATATTCTTAGCTATTATTTAAATTAGATTTGGGACAGTTGTATCATTTTCAAATGGTTTGTGGACAATAAAATATAAATTTACTTTGATTTTTAATTTTAATTTAAATCCTAGAAAGCACTCTTTTCTCTAGAAAACCTAGTACATGGATGGTGCTTATTTAAATATAATTGTCCTCGTGAATTCAAAGTATAAAATCACTTATTTTCTAAATAGAGAGGCAGATGAATACCCACATTTATCTGGCAAATCTAGCTACATAGACGTTGATGTTTGTTCAAAAACTGATTTACCTACAGACGGAAATATTTTTAAAACAGTCTAAGAAACCAAAGACAAACAGACTTGAAATGGAATTTTGTTGCAAATTGCTTTGAGTCTGGTGGGATTTTTGAATTCTGACCATAACTAGATTTGGCTCTATGTAAATTTGCTCTTAAAATGTTTCACTGTGTACAGGCCTATAGCCATTTATTCACTTACCCATTATACGTCATTTTGCATAGTGAGAACTGGCGAAAAGTGGATTCTGTTTATTAGATTGCCCATGGGAAGGAGTAGGTCCAGTGAAAACATTTTTGCAAAGTGTTTGCTATTTATTTGCTAGAATGATAGCAATGTTAAACTTGGGGGATGTGTGTATATGCATGTTAAAATTAAATTTGGTGATTAGGTTGTTTTACACAGTGACTATTCAATTTATTTAGGGTCCTCTACATCCTAGGCATCTTGCCAAATGTTAGAGGGGATATAATGAGGAATAAGACAGTTCCCACCCCACATTGTGACTGGTGAAACCAATGCCCAAAGAAATAATGATATAGCATGCTGTCTTATAGGATGTACAGAATGTTGTTGTAATATATTGGGTTGGCCAAAATGTTTGTTCGGGCTTTTAGTAACAGCTTACAGAGCAACCCGAACGAACTTTTTGGCCAGCCCAATAAAATAACAGATTGTGACGTAGAAAATTTCAAATACAAGTTCCACGTTGAATGAAGACTTTGAAGCTATGTACACTGAATCATGCAGAAAGTTTTTTAAATTGTAAAATGTAATTGTCCAACTCTCTCAAAATCTTTTATTTTCCACGTTTCTTCTTTTAAACAAAATATATTGCTTATTTCTTCCTGGCATTCTGAGCATCTTACCTTTGTCTAAAAGCTTTCCATGAGATTTTTTAGAGAATTTCCTGGGAGAAAAGATAATTTTGATCTGGGGCTTGAGGAAATGAAGATTTTCTGAGCAGGAAGGAGCAGAATCACACTCTAGGCCTAGGGACTTGCATGTGCAAAGGCGGGAAGCTGTGATCTGAATTTGGGGATTGGGAAACACTGGGCTGCTTATTGGGGTATGAGAGGGGAAATGGTAGCAGATGCAACTAGAAAGACATCGAAGCCAGGTTACTAAGCGTCTAATGTACATCCTCAGGTAGTGGAGAAACAGCAGAGGGTTTTTACATTTTGTTTTATTCTTAATTATTTGTAAATAATTTCAAATTTACAGAAAGTTGTGAGTATAAATAATATAAGGAACACCTGTGTATATATCCTTTACCCAGGTTCACTTATTGTTAATATTTTGTTCCATTTGCTTTTTCATTTGATCTCTCTCTCTCCTTCTCATTATACACACATACATACATATATGTGTGTGTGCACATATACACACACACACATAATATGTTTTCCTGTACCACCTGAGAGTAAGTTGAATCATGGTCCTCTTCTCCTAAATACCTCTGTGTGTTTTTCCTATAAATATGAATGTTCTCTTCATAACCACACAACAGTTATCAGATTTAGTAAATTGAACCCTGATATAACAACTTTTAATCTAACCTGGAATTTATATGCCAGTTTTGTCTACTGAAGGAATAACATCTTTTAATAGCATTTTGCCCCTTCCAGTACAGGATCCAGTCTAAGATAAAGTATCACATTTAGTTTTTATGTCCTTTTACTCTTTTAATCTAGAACACTCTACAGCCTTTCTTTGACTTTTATGACACTGATATTTTTTAATATAGCCCCTTCTCTTTTTTCAGTAGAACAGTCTTCATTTTCACGAAGGGGATTTTATATAGGGGGTGACATAATCAGATCTGAATTTTAGAAAATGTCATTCTAGAGGCAATGTTAAGGATGGACCCGAAGGCAAGGGACTATTGATATGGCAATGAAATAGGCTATTGTTGGCCAATATTCCCTTCTGGGCAGGCAGGGATACAGGGTCAGAGCCTGGCCAGGATCCCTGAAAGTTGGGGCAGGCATAGTAATGGAGAGAAAGGGATTCAAAATGTCTGAGTCCTGGGTAAGTCTGCTTCAGAAAGAAAAGAGCAGTCTGAAATGCCAGGGAGTTGGTGGAGAAGCAGGACCCAGATCTAAAACAGTGGACTTGAATTTCAGATCGGAGCATAAAGCAAATCACATAATGTGAGGATCCTTCTGAAAAAATAGCATTACATGCACAGTTGAGCTTACAATAATGGAAAGTAAATCCTCATGAACTAAAAATTAAGATGGAAGAAAAAACAAAAAGCTAGGCATAAACTGAATTCTAGCAAACTTGAAGGGAGATTTCTGGCAGATGCAGGAAGTTAAGCCTTGAGTGCCAGTGAAGCAGGGAATGGAAAAGGGGTCCATGCATAAAGCCAAGATTGTTGAGGGCTATACCCTCCATAAAAGAAAACAAAAATAAAAACAAAACAACTATGGGCACTGTGAGGTGATAAGGAAGCTTGCCTGTCTTGGCCTGGACTTTGGGTAGAGGGAAAAAAAAGTCTCATGTCAGTTTGGATTTTAGTTTATACTGCTTGAGTGGTCTAGAAATTTTTCAGCCTAGAAATCTACATAAAAAGAAGCCAGAGATAACACAGATTTGCCCAATAGAAGCAAATGAAAAACTGCTTGGGAGAGACATACCTTCAATGTAACCTACGCAAAGATTCCTACAGATAAAGCCTTGATGAAGATGAGTTCAATCAAAAACTATAAAACACATGTGGAGGAGGAGGGACTCCACTGTGAGCAAGAATCCACAGAGACAACTAAACAGCAGAGTTAAATTCCCAGGAAGTTGAGATAATAGAACCACTGACTTAAGGCTATAAAATAAGCATTTAAAAATGGTTAAAGACCTAAAAGAGTTAATCTAAACCATAAGAAAAGAATAAGATACTTGGGGGAAAAAGAAAATTTTGAAAAATAAACAAGATAGAACTTCTAGAAATACAGAATACAGTTAATTTAAAAATTCGGTTAAATAGAAAATTGGTTACAATAAAAGGAAAATGAGTAAATTGGGAGACAGAAAAGATATTTAAAAGAGTAAGAGATATGGAGGAATGAGAAGAATTATTTGGAATACGAGAAAGAGAGTAGAGATAATCATGGAGACACAATATTCAAAGAAATAAGGGCTGAGAATTTTCCAGAATAAATGAAATATATGAATCATCAGATTCTAAAGGCACAAGGGGACCCAAATGAAAATAAATACAGACCTAGGCACATTGTGGGGGAATTATGAGCAAAAATAATCAAAGGAAAGAAAAGATATTAAAAGTAAACAGAGGAAAAAAAGACATTGTCTTTATTTTTTTTTAATTTTCATTGAAATACAGTTGACTTACAATGTTGTGGTAGTTTCAGGTGTACAACAAAGTGATTTAGTTATATATTATATGTATATTTTCTTTTTTAGATTCTTTTCCATTATAGGTTATTATAAAATATTGAGTATAGTTAAGACATTATCTTTAAATGTTAATTACACTGATAGCAACAATAGAAGCCAAGAGACAATAAAATAATATTTTCAAAATGCTAAGAGAAAATAACTGTTAACTACAAAGTCATACCCTGATAACCATTAAAGAACATGAGGGACATAAGAAACATTTCTGGATATATAAACACCCAACACACAAATACACGTATATCTACACTTGAATACAATCAACTCTTTTTTAATAGGAGACATCTATTTTATTCTTATTTATTTATTAATTTTTCGTGGCCACACTGTGCAACTTGCAGGAGCCTAGTTCCCGGCAGGGACGGACCTGTGCCCCCTGCAGTGGAAGCACAGAGCCTTAACCACTGGACCGCCAGGGAATTCCCTACAATCAACTCTTTTGGGTTTTTTTTTTTGATGTGGACCATTTTTAAAGTCTTTATTGAATTTGTTACAATATTGCTTCTGTTTTATGTTTTGGTTTTTGGCCCCGAGGCATGTGGGATCCTAGCTCCTCGACCGGGGATTGAACCCGCACCCCCTGCACTGGAAGGCGAAGTCCCAACCACTGGACCACCAGGGAAGTCCCTACGATCAACTCTTAATAAAAGAATTTCTAGGGACATATCTGGTTGTCCAGTGGTTAAGACGCTGAGCTCCCAAATGCCGGGGGCCTGGGTTTGATCCCTGATCAGGGAACTAGATCCCGCATGCTGCAACTGAAGATCCTGCATGCAGCAACGAAGATCCCGCGTGCCACAACGAAGACCCGGCGCCGAGGAAGGAAGGAAAGAAGAAAGGGAGGGAGGGAGGGAGGAAGGAAGGGAGGAAGGAAGGGAGGAAGGAAGGAGAAGGAAGGAAGGGAGGGAGGGAGGGAGGAAGGGAGGAAGAATTTCTAAAGGATGTACTTCAGGAAAGGAAAAATTTTACCCAGAAGGTTTAAGTGCAAGAAAGAATGATGAGCAAACGAATTGTTAAATATGTAACCGAATAAACAGGCAATTGAATAAATCACTAAAATTACAATGTCTAATTTCAGGTTAATAGAAAGAAAGAACTAAAATGTGGGCAACAATTACATGTAACATGAAGGAGGGATGATCAAAGGGATGTTAAAGGGATCTAAGGTTCTTGTGTTTAAAAATAGGTAGAGCAATTGTTTAATTTTAATATAATTTTTTTAAAAGTTAAGGATAATCACTAAGAGAATAGTTATAGGGTATATACTGTCCAAAACATCAGTGAAGGGAAATAGGAAAAAGCTGTGCTTGATCCAAAAGAAGGCTAGAAAGAAGTTTTTTAACAAAAAGAACAACAACAACAAAAGAAAGGCAAAGAGAAGATCCAAAATAAGAGAAATGACTCCAAATATATCAGAAATTATAATACATACAAGTGGACTAAATGCTTCCATTAAAAGATTGAGATTCTCAATTGAATTGAGGAAAAATAATCATCTTTACCGTCTTTATAATAGAAATACCTAAAACTTAAGAGCATATTTGAAGTAAAAGGGTTAAAGATGAAATGGACAAATTCTAAACAGCTGTAGTCTCTATAGTAATATCAAACAAAATATTTTTTAAGGAATGAAGTATAATTAGGGAATAAATAATTAAAGGAACAATTCCCAAGACAATATAACAACTTTTAACTTAAATAGGGCTAATAACATAGCTTTAAATTATATAACAAAAAGTGACAGAGTTGTATTGGGAGAGATGCGTGTAGAAAGAAGTAATAACAAGTTAAGTTTGAGGTGAGTACCTGTGAAACCTCCAGTGAGAGATCTTAAAGGCAGTTGGACATAACTGGTCTGTATCTCTAGAGAGAGGCCAGATTTAAGTCTAGAAATTTGAAAGTACAGACTGTATTACTCCAAGTTCAATAGATTCTGAGCTTCTTGAGGAGAAGAATTACATATTCAACTTTGTAAGGCCCTTGTGCCTATCACAGTGCCTTATACAAGTGCTCAATAAAGGTTAAATTGAACATAATCTAATAGATATTGACTTTTTTAGAATGTATACATTTTTAGTACTAGAGATTAATATTTACTGAATGAATACTATGGGGACTGTAAGAAGGTTTGAGACATAGTTCCTTCCTTTAGGAATATGGTAATTTCAGTTGAAAGATTTTTTTTAAAAACCCAGTTACTTGAGAAATTAAAGAGCAATAATCAGTTGTCCATAATCAAGGTTTAATTGCTGCAGTATTTGGGTGAAAAGAGAAATTTCACCAGAGATTTGAGACATTGGAGAAAGCTGTAAATAGGTGAAATTTTAGTTGGTCCTTGAAAAATGGGCATCTTTGGTTGAAAAAAAAGAGGGAAGAGAACATTTTGGTTTGAAGAAATAGCATAAATAAAGGTTTAGAGGTAGAAATTATTGTACCTATTTGTGTAACATTGATGATGCTAATTTCACTGTAGTATAAGTGCTGAGGAATGGTAAGAGAGAAGGCTGGAGAGATGGTCATATGAAGTTATGGAGGACCTTAAACTTGTTAGGGGTATTGGGATTGCTTACCAGGTAATATAGAATCATGGGTTCATAAGTTGGTCTGATAATTTTTGTAAGTTATTTCTGTGAATAATCTGGAAGTAATGTGTGAGAGGGCTTGAAGAAAGAAGGGAATGGGGAAGCAGGAAAATCTGTTAAAATGTATTTAAAGTAATCCAGGTATAAACTCATTAGGTCCAGGGCTAAAATAAAACCAGGGGAATGGAAAAATAGGGTAAATTTGAGAGACACTTCAAAAAAAGAAGTGACAAAATTTGGTTTGATTGGGTATAAGCAAACAAAATTAGAAATGTCAACGTTAAACCTAGAGTAATGATGGTATCCTGGACAAGCAACTAATGTGAAGAAGAGTCAATAATTCATAAATTCATAGAAATTTAGAGATGGTAAGGACCTTAGAAATTATATCCATAGACCCTTCTTTTCAAAGACGAGGAAACTGACATCAGAGAGTTTATGTAATTAGTTCATGGTTACCCCAGTGGTTAACTTTGAGAAAATGGCTAGAATCCAAGGAGAGATACCCTGAGCAGTTGGGATTGTGCTACTGGTGGGAAATCATCGTTGGATGTATTGATCTGGGGAGTCATCTGAAAGGCAATTGGAGACATAAAAGTGGATGTGCTCTTCAAGGAGAGGTTATGTAGGGATGAGAGAAGAGAAACAATGATAAAGTCACAGGGAATTTCCACTATTAGGAATTCAAACTAGAAGGGAGATGGCTCCCAAAGGAGTTTGGGAAGAATAGATTAAATATGAAGACAATCAGAAGTGGCCAGATCCAGATCCTGTCGTATGTTGCCCTTATGATTTCAGTTTTTTGTTACTTATTTTATTTTACACAAAACTCAGTATCCTACTGCATTTTTATGTAACCATCACTACATGTTCTGTCAATACTTTATTTCATGTTGATTTTCCTCCCATGCATGTCCCTTTCTTTATTAATGTTTAATAATATAATAAACAAACATGGACTAACATTTCATGTTTGAAACATTGACAATAATATACCTGTGTACTACTCTTCCATCCCATTTCTCTGACTCACCACACCTAATATAAGCACAATTCTTTGCATTTTCATATAGTTTTATCACTATATGTATACATATACCTGCTAAATGAATTTTGTAGTAACTTTTTTACTTTAAAGGGGCTGTAAGTAATCTTTGGAACTTGCTTTTGCACACAGAATTATGTTGTTAAGATTCATCCATATTGTTGTATGTAGCTGTAGTCCGTTCAGTTTTACTGCTCTATAATATTCCGTATATGACTATGCCACACTTTATTTTCCTGTCAAAGGTCATTTAGCCTATTTCCAAATAGTTCAGTCTATTTTGAATAGTGCTTCTATGAACATTTTCGTACATGTCTCCTGGTATATATTGCAAGGACTTCTATTGGGTATATATCTACTTATATTGATTTAAAACTCTTTCTGGGGACTTCCCTGGCAGTCCTGTGGTTAAAACTGTGCTTCCACTGCAGCGGGCATGGGTTTGATCCCTGGTCGGGGAACTAAGATCCCACATGCTGCGCCATGCGGCCAAACAAACAAACAAACAAACACTCTTTCTGTGAAGCATAGCACATTAGAATGGCATTAGGTGAATTCTGGTTGTGGAAATTCAAGTCTAAAATAATCAACATCTTTTCCTAAAGTGAACAGATTCACATACCACGCTAGGAGCCTTATAAAGTGCCCACATCTAGGTAAGGGATATTTACCAAATGTTTTCTTGGGGAGCAAAATTATAAGCTGGAGTTGGTCACTGATTTTTTTCCACTGACCCAATTTAATGTCAATGCTATTTTCGGGATACAAAAGGAAAACTGAGGGCCAGAGGCAAGGAAGAGAGGTAACAGGTTAACTGAAGCTTAGCACTGCTTGGCAGCTGGTCCAGAAAAATTCACCTTCATCTCGTTTGAGGGTCCTCTTACCCTCCCTAGCAGCCCTCCTTGTGTGAGAGTGAACAATATGAACAAAAAGAACCAAGGAAAAGGGCTCTGTCAGATTTGTTCACTCAGAATCAGTTGATTGTCTGCCAAGAAAAGTTTCTCATCTTCAAGAGGTTCTGAGCTTAAAATTCTCATCTCTTTGTGAACACACAAGAAAGAACTCTTCTCTGGTCAGGGATCCTGCATGTGTGTATGTGTGTGCGCACAGGCACAGACAGACGTGCAAAGGAAAAGTGAACACTGGACAGACACAGAAGCTACACTGCCATTCTCTTTATTATTGTCTTCTATTTTCTGAGGTGTTACAAATATATTTTCACTTAAATAGAAATTGTTACTATAACCTAAATAGCAATAACCTTGTTGCTGAAACTTCCCACTCATTTTTACTTGTAGTAACCATACCTTGAAAATCTATGTACATTTTTAAGTCAAGCCTCCTAATTTCCTGCTTTAACCAAGCATCTTTGCCTTTGTGCCCAATGACGATTTGCTCCCTTTCACACCCATCTCGAAGGGTGTCATGATGAAAGGGAAAGAATGGTTATCTGGTTATAAATGGCTGCAGAAACAGAGGACCATCCAAAGGGGCCAATGGAATTAGCAGTGTGATGTGAACCATAATACCTTACAGTGAGGTCTTCTTTGACAGGACCTTAGGGAAGAATCTTGTGGTCTCTAATTTCTAGTCATTTGCTGTACTCCTTTTCTTCTTGGAAAATAGATTTTTTAAAAAGTTGAATAGTATACGAATAGCATGCATTTAGGTGGAACACAGTGCCAAAGCATTACCAATTATTCCAAGCCCACACACAAAACATACGTAATGAAAGTATTGTTTCTGAATTGCCATGTGCATTCTACAAGGAGATATCTAAATCAAGATGGAAACAGCAGAGGTTTCTTCCTTCTTTGGACAGTACTGTAGGGCATAAGAAGCAACTATAGCTCTTTTCCTTACTATGTCAAACGAGGATGCATTTCCCAATTTTTTTTTAATACCCCCATCAAAAGGGCTAGATGTAAATTGTACCCAATTAAGGTCTGTGCTTATAGGTACGTTCCTGTAAAGTGGATATTATTTGGAAATTCTTTATGTAACCCCTACTCAGCATTTATCTAAATATATTGTTAATATTTAAAGTTTTTAGACTCAGTCCTATGAAATAATATTATCGTTGCATGTTCACCCACCTCCAGTTTCCTGTAACAAAATATGAAAATTTGACTGCAAATATGTAGAGTAGAAAAGGTGAATTCCTCTTGTAGAAAGAGCATTAACTGGAGCATTCTGATTCTCGTTGAGAATTAGTACAGCAATTTTTTTTTACAGATAAAAGAACCTCTTATCTTATGAAGAGCTGCATTAATTACAGCCTGAAATTCTGTTTCACACATCCTGTTTCAGAGCCAAGGAGAGAGCAGAAAAGATGTTTGCTGTTAGAAGTCTATACTCCCATTTTCTTTTTCTTCTTGTAAAATAGCTTTCTGAAAGGTAAATAGTACACAAATGCCATGAGTTTAGGTGGAACACAGTGCCAAAGCAATACTAATTATTCCAACAACAGCAGTAGCTATAACTTTAAAAACAAAAAACAAATTCCAATGTTATGAGTAACTTTGCTGATCATAATAAAAGAAGATGAAATTTAATGTCAATAGCAGTAAGAGTGTAGGAGGTAATTCTATTTCATTTTCTTTTCAGACAAAACAGAAACAGGACGCGGTGGTACAAGCAAATGGAAAAATCCAGGTAATAAAGAGTATAGACGTATCTTTGATCTACCTTGAGGCCAAAAGCTTTGGATTTAGAGCTATAAAAGGAAGTTAGGAAGTTTTCATTTTCTGGAATTATGTTAAGACCTATATAGTTCTTCTTATTTCCTCACATTACCCTTATTGGGTGATAATGATCAACCAAACAAATGGATATATAGGAGGGATGTGAGAATAATCTATTGAGCTGATGTTCTCTAAGACAGTGATACTATTGTACATGCCAAGTTCACCAATACCTACTTCCTGTTTTCTTTGCACCTCTTCTTGAACTTTGTCCCCTTTCCTATTTACCTCCAATGATTGGTTTAAGTCCAACTTGGTGTGCATACAAGCCTGCTGTATAGTGGCGCTGCCTACATGCTCAGGGTTGGGGAAAAATTCTTTCCTCATTTATTTACACATCTATAAAGAAGCCAGGATATTCTTATGCACTGTTACTATAGACCACATTTTCTATAACACATCCAGGAAAAGGATCAGGTCAAATGGAATACTTATAAGATATGAAGGAATTTAAAGTAGCAGCAGGCAAGCCTAATTCTATCGGATAAAACACAAATAACAATCGTATTACTCTTCTGTAAAAGTCCTAGGTAAATAAACATGTTGAGTCCCGGTAAAATAACCAAGTCCAATATGGGATTGAGAGTCACCATAGTAAAGCCAGTGCCCTGAGGCGCTCAGAATGAGTTCACATTTACAAATGGTGTCGCCTGATGTAGTAGAAAGAGCCCCACAAACCTAGATTTGAGTTTCAGATCTGCCATTGATTGGCTGGTGACCTTGGCCAAGTGACCTTCTGATCCTCAGTACTCCCCCACAAAGGGGAAAACGATACTTAGCTTGCTGAGCCATTGGTAAGGGTAGATATATTGTACAAAGTGTCTGGAAGAGTGCCTGGCACATATGGGCTCAAAAGTAAGCTGCTTTTGTTGTTACTGTTATTAAGCATCTTGGCACACTGCTTTTCTATCAAATGCCTCTAATATTATACTGAACATAAAGACCCCACTGAACCTGAAATAATAACTAAAATAATAAAATGCCTTACATTCAGAGAACAGTTCTGATCCAAAGCACTTAAAACCCTCCTCTCTATTTCTCCTCTGATTAGTTTTGTAAAGTGAAAGGAATGAGGACATCCAAGTACCGGTGCAGGGGTAGGATAGGATATCACTGCCTGGCCACTTTCTAGCTGCACCACTTTTACCAGCCAAGCCAGGCTAAGTGAAGGAACAAAATGGCACCAAGAGGAAGGTGGGCAAAAGGAAATAAGGAGTGAACTCTTCACATCTTAGGCCACCAGGGATGTCTCAAAGGATCCCATCCACTACAAAAAATGCAAATGAATTGGAGTCACCTGAAAAAAAAAAATAAAGAATTTGGAAAATGAGCAATTTACACAGAAGCTAAGAATTGAGGCAAAGATGTGGATTCCTCTCAAATATCATTAAAAAAAATTTTGTCCAGAATTAGCCCAGTCATTGCTTCCGTTCTCAGCTTTTCTCAAGCTGTCAAAAGCGAGCCAAACTTAGTGCTTAGTTCCTTCAGGTTTCTTGCTGGGTGCAAAATGATAGGAAGCCCTTCATCTCCTTCCTGGTGTTGCAATCCTTCTCTTTGCGATAGCTTCATCCACTAACGGCCTCACGCCAACACTTTGCCTACTATTTTCTTCTCTGTTTCTCCTTCCCCTGTGGCCACTTGGCCAGCTTGCCAGCAGTGGATTGGCCCGGAGCAGTGAGCCGTCACGTGCTCGACTCCCAGCCTCTGCGAAGCACCCACGTCTGAGTTTTCCATGACGCACCTCCTGCCGTCACACTGGCTCTCAAGTAAGTCAATGGTCAAATCTTTTCCAAAAGTGGTTTTGACAAAGAACAGCTTAAATCGCCCAAGATGTTGACAAATGGGCTGTTATCTAGGAGAGCGAGTAAAGCAACCCATTTGAACGACAAGAACAGATAGGCCCACCTCTTTGTCTCCTTGCCTTTTTTACACTGATATTCCTGTGGAGACAAAGGAAAAGAAGAAAAGGAAACAAAGGCAAATCTTTAGCGCTGGCTGTCCCAGGGTTGATTAGGATGCTGATCTGTGTGGCAGGTTTCTAGGTTCTCACCCAACTTCTTGGCTGCTATTCAAAGGATTTAACAGTGCGCTTTGTAAATAGTGGTGTACAAAGCCAGTCTAAAAATAGTACATTTCCAGGGTCTGAATTGGGTGAGTGGAATGAGTGGCAACGGCTGTATTGTACAAGACAGATTACAAACAAATTACTCGATGGTGCTTGATATGCAGGGTTATTCACATGCTTCATCTGGCTTCGTTAAATAATGCAAACACATTTACCAACGTGCTTGATCGTTTTGTTTATTTGTGCTCTGGAGAGCTTGTGTGTGTTTATGACCGACAAATGTACATGTTCTATTTTCTGACAATCAAACAAAGCTCTCCCGATGAGGTAAACAGCTGAGTTAAATAGTGGAGCCGACAGTACTGAGAATCGCTGATGTGACACTATGGTGGTTGTTAATGACAGGTTTCCTGCTGCGCTTGCTGCCCTAAAGGATTTTTGCTGAAGGTGGGAATCAACACGAGGGTCTGATGACTAGGGGGACTGTGGGTCTGACTGAAATCTCTCTGGAAACCATGTGCGTGAACGCTTGCGCCTCGCTAGTAATTTTTCACCGAGGAAGCTACTGCGCTTGTTCTTCCTCGCCCTCGCTCCTGTGGACGGGCTGTGGGGACCACCGAGGGTAGAACAGTCCTTGCTGTTGCCGACTGCAGAAGGCAGGTCCCAGGTACCTTTCACAGAAGACTCAGGCTCAGGGAGAATCCCAAAGGAACTTTCAATAAAAACTTAATTTTCTGAAATGAGATGCTGGCAATGTGTTTTGCAGTCATCTGAAAGCAAAAGACCCCGCTTCTATTTTCAGCTGTAAGTGGTGGTTGTTCCTATATATGTTGAGGAGAGAAACGTTCTCTTACCAAACTACAACGTAATTATTGCCTCCATAAATAATTGTCTTCCAGGCAGTTTGGAGATGCTTTTATTTAATACAGTGTGGTAACTCTTAGGTGAAGTCCTTGATTGTTCTGGCAGGTCGATTTCCTCGTAGAAGACAGAAACTTAGAATAGGGACAGCTCTTGAAGGAACTGGACCAGAGAAATACATTAAAGAGGATTAAAACAAAAGTGAAAAAAAAACCCAGGCTGTCACTTTAGCAAACATTTCTCCTACCCAAATTTCATGCCTCTAACTTGATACAGTCTTGGGTAGATTGGGTCTGATGGTCTGGGAGTGTACATTTTGACACTCCGCTCTCCCCTACTTATGTATGACTTGGGAAGGGTACAGAAATGCTTTGACCCTCCAGTTTTCTCCTCCATAAAATGGTGAGAGTAATACCCATCTCATTGTGAGGACTGAATCAGGTAATGTAAGCAAAGCACTTGGCCCATGATAGTAAATGCGAGGCAATTAGACAGCATTCCTGGACATGACCTCCCACCTGCCTAATAACATCCTAGTCTCCCTCAAAATACGTATCATCTCATAGGCTGAACACAATGCAAATGTCTAATTCCTTTTGAGAATTACCACCATCATCATTGTTATTATCCTCTTTGTTGAATGAACAGTCCAGACAGCATTAAATCAGAATTTCCTGGCATTTCCCTCTTTATCAATAGCTACGTGATATTGGGTGTTAATATTTCTTTAGAGCTGCCGTGGGAGGTAACATAAACCATGATTTGGGCCATTCTGGAATTTCCTCAACCTGGCTTTTTATTTCTTATGCAAAGGAATTATGCTTTTTTTCCAATAAGGCAAATATTTGTTTACATCCCTAAAGAGTCAGAAAAACAACATAGATTTCATCTCTTGTTTGAGACTGAATTTTCCAAACGATTGAAAGACTATAACTGAGTAGACTTTTGGGGGGCACACCCTCAGGCATGAGCAAAGTGAGCTCTGAAAGAACCTGATGAGTTATGGAAACATGAAGAGCCAAATAACATCCTAAAAGTCGTGGTCACAGCAAAAATATTTACCCACAATGTTTGTGAAGTTAAGAAGGACATATGAGGTAGCTCTATAAATGGAAAAATCAAACTGTATAATGTAGATGGTACCTCTGCTAGTAACTACTTTCAAGATTGGCTTTCAGTATCTATGCTACAGTGTTCTAAACTTATTCTACAAAGAAGGATCACTTTATTTATAGTGATCATTATCCAAAGTTAACTAAGTTCCTTATAAACAAAATCTCAGGCAAATATGTGAAAATATTGGAATTGACCTTTTTTATAAAATTTCACATCACTATACTTAAAAATCATACTGAAAAGACAAAGGATTTTGAAAATTGTCCAAATTTCATTTTCACTGGCCAAATTGAATTACTTCCTCTGTTTTCTCTTCAGAGGGGCACAGTTGTGCCTCTAAGGGGCTTCTCTTCTCAAAGGGATAAAAATGCACAAACACAGCAACTAAAAGAATGACATTCAATTCATCTGAGATTTGTTTTGCTTTTCTGTTTTATTGTAAGCCTATCTACTAATGTGCTGACCGTGTTCTAGGCATTGAGAGGGATTAAAAGCTGTCACTGTGCTCATGGATCTTGTTGAGGGAGAAATGACTCTCATCTAAAAACTACTCAAGGCACTGTCCATAAGTCCCCAATTAAATTGAATCAGCCACTAATATGATGGCAGAGATCAACAAGGCTGTGTATGGTTAACAGCAGGTAGGCTGGTGTGGCAGAGAAGTGGAACTTAGTAAAGGTAGATGAGGGTGGCTATTATGGGCTGAATTATGTGCCCCCCAATTCATATGTTGAAGTTCTAACCCTTATACCTCAGAATGTGGCTGTATTTGTATATAGGGTCTTTAAAGAAGTAATTAAGTTTAAATGAGGTCATTAGGATGGGCCCTAATCCAATATGATTGGTATCCTTCTAAGAGGAGATTAGGACACAGACACACACAGAGGAGAGATCACGTGAAGACACAGGGAGAAGATGGTAATCTGCAAGCCCTGAGGAGAGGTCTCCAAAGAAACCAACTCTGCTGACACCTTGATCTCGGACTTCTAGCATCCAGAATTGCAAGAAAATAAGTTTCTACTGTGTGAGCCACCCAGTCTGTGGTACTCTGTTATGGGAGCCCATGTAGACTAATACAGTGGTCTTGAAGGATGAATGAGATTTATTTAGGTCGAGAAAAGAGGGAAAGTGGGTGCTACACTTCTGTCTCTCCTGTTATTCAATATTTGCATTTTATTTTCCTTGTTCATGTCCTTGTCCTACTATTAGCTGTAGAAGTTAGAAGATAGTGGGGAGAAGGGAGATGGGAAAGGAATTCGGGAAGGGAGAAGTGAAAGCAGAGAAAAGAGACTCTTTGGTACCAGACTTGTGTTTTACTAGAGACCATCAGGTATGGAAAAGCAACAAAAAGCAGCAACTATAAAAGCAGTGAGCAGTTTTAAAACTAAGGGATGGCGTTAAGAATAAGGAACTGTAGAGTGTTTAACAAGGTTATCAAAAGTCTGAAATTTATCTGCACTCAATAAGGAGGTCTTTATTGCTCACTTGTGGCATCTTGATAAGTTCAACCTCCATCTTCTAATGATAAATTCCAATATTATCATTACAGTTATGACTCATTTGATATTTATAACACCCCAGGGTTGCCTTCTTGCCACATTATTTTTGTACTGTTGAGATACATTTTTTTTACAATGGATATAAATGATGTAAATGTAATATGGAAGCATTTATATCAATAGTAAAGACATGGCTGGGCTACTTAGTCAAATAGGACTTGTCACTCAAGCAGTTCTCATTACCCATTAAATATTTCCCAGTGATTGAAGGGTTTTCAGTTGGTTGAGAAACATAATAGAGACAAATGCCAGTTTGTGAAGATAAAATGCTGCCTCAAATCTAAGCTGTTAATGTAGGAAGACCCTGAAACTTATCTAATATATTCTACCACCTGGACACAATTTGTTTTCAGTGATGATGTCAAGAAATTTGTGTTTAAATGGCCATGTGCACGTTGTTGTTTCTTAAGGAAAGAGCTTATGTTTGGCCTAAGCTCCTGTGAGTACTTTAGTCTCAGTAGTAAATTTAGAGAAATGTTTCTTTCTTAACAATTTTGCAAGTTGTATTGGGGGATGGGCAGGAAATAGAATTACTGAGGAAGGGTTTTATACTCTGATCTACACTATGAGGCAAATATTTGGTATGGTGAACATTTCTCCCTTCAGAACTCTCTTTTCGTTCTCCTAAGGATCAAAAGGCCTGGGTGCTTTCAGAGGTCCCTTTCTGGCCAAGGCCTGTGGGCTTCCCGTAAGAAGTTCTTGCCGTGGGCGGCTTGCAGCCTCTGGGGGTCACGCGAGGCCCTGCCTCAACCTGCTAGCTCTGCCTTGCATGCCCACTGTTGTCCTCCCTTTGGTCCAGATTCATGCTCTCCACTCATGGAGAGCTTTGGTCTGGATACTTTGACCTTCTTCAGTTTCTGGGCTGAAGCGCCACTTAAATCAGCTTCCTATAATCAGGGACAGTATTCTTTACTCTCGTGCCCAGCTGCAGTTCCAGAAATTCCTGGCTGAGCCACTGCTTTCCCAGGAGAAAGAGGTGATCATATAAAACATTTGAGTGCTTTTCTTTGTGTCTCTGTCAATAGTAAAATGCTCAGTAAACATTTGCTGCATGAAAGAAAAAAAAAAAGATAAGAAGGAAGGAAGGGAAAGGAAGGGGGAAAGGAAGTTAGAAAGGAAGAAAGAAGGAAGGAATAAATGTTGCCTTTTTGCACAATTGCCACACTTGGGAATGTGGTCTGCAGCGGTAGGAAAAAGCCAGCTAAGCTTCTGTAGCAATTCTGTTCTTAATATTCTCTTTGCCCACTAGCCTCAACCGTTACCTCCTAACCCACCCACTTCTGTAGGGAGTACTTTTCTCCATAGAAGGATTGTTCCTGTCATCATATCACCAGATACAAGGGATTTTCCAAGGGTAGAAAGAAACATTTCAGAGAATACAGCAAGAAGTCAAATTTAGGAAGAGAAGGGAAGTCTAAAAAGTACACGGCCTGCCTTACTTATCCTAGTGGTATTATTATTGCCAGATCCTGTGTTAATCCTAATGATTTCATTTCAGTTATCAAAGGGCCCTACATGCCACAGAATATCTGAGTAATTTTCCCCAACTCTTCTCTTAGATTCATCATATCTGATATGAGAGGAAGGAAAAAGAAAAATAATACCCCCATTATGTGGCAGATACTGAGCTAGGTACCTGTGGAAAACACATTTTGGAATGTCTACACAGTCCACAAGGATCCCCTGAGTACACTGCTCACCACGGGGTCAGCCCCTTCAGCCCTGTTTAGGCTGAGTCTACACTCCACGGTCCCAGCCACCGTCCACTCATGCCACAGGGAACTCTTGGCATAAGGTAAAGGATCAGATTCCCTTGTGAGACTTTAGAATTGGAATTATGGATTCCCACTACCTCTGTGTTGGTGTCTTGGAAAGAGATACATAAACTCAAAAGCTATGGGTCTGTCAGTTCTGTTGGCTTAGTGGAGAGAAAGCCAATCCTCACAAAAGGAGAAAAAAAATCAAACATACGAAGAGAAGCTACAATGGTTCCTGATGATTTTTTATGTCTCGGCTACAGCCTCATTATAAGGCTTAGCTGAATTCTTGACTTTAAGAACGAGGGGATATCAGTATAACCTTATAATTAATTTTCTCTCTGTCTCAATCTCTCTCACTTTTTTCCTTAAACCAGCTCAGGTTGGTTTCTGTTACCTGGAATGAAAGGAATCCTAACTAATAAAGCGATGCACATGCTTTACCTTATTTAACATGATTTTCACAACAGATCTGTGAGGTGTTTTCTTTCTCTATTTTACTGATGAGGGAACAGGAATTAATAACTAAGTTGCCTAGGCTTTATGCCTCATGAATTTCAGGGATGACATTCAAACCCAAAGTTTGTGGACTCCAAAACCTGAACTTTTTCCACTGGGCCCTTATTCCTTTGGAGGTGCTCTGGCGGCTGGGAAGATCTTCCGCCATGACCTCAGAAAGCCACTAAAGTTTTGTAAACCTTGAGGTAACAAAGATTCCGAGGATCACAATTGCCCCCTGGCTCCTGAGTCCCTGGCAGGACACCAGTTTCTGCCTGTTCTGCCTGCCCCTCCACGGCGGGAACACAGACTGTGCATTCTTCTAGGGCTGGAGGAGAAGCTCCCAGGCTCCACGGGGAGCAGGATAGCCCACTCCTGACCCCACAAAAGAAAAAAAATCAAGTCTACAAGGTTGTCTGTCCTTTGGACATGTCTTCTGACCTCTAATAGTCAGCAGGGTGCTACAGCACCAGGCGTGTGCCCTGCAAGGTGTCTCCCCTTGTATAAAGCTCAGAACACTCCTTCCACTGGAAAATGTGGCCAGGATGTGTCAGTCTATTCTTTCCCAGGAACATAGGGTCCTTTTTCCTTCCACTGAAAGCTGTTTTCTGATTCATTTGGTGATTAATTGTTTGGAATTCATCATTCAGATCCTGTTGGGGAGGTGAGAACGCTGCCCTTCTGGGCCCTGGGGCCTGTGTCTGGCCAGGGAAGTGCTCTGGGGCTCCTGTCTTGACCAGGGCCTTTGATACCTTGCTATTGGCTTAAGAACCTGTTAAAGACATGGACATAGTTCCCCGGTCTTCCTAATGACTTGAGTGATCATTAAATGACTATTTTGTGCTCAGAGTAGAAATAGAAATTATGATTCTCTTTCCATGGACCATAAGCCCATGTATCAGGGCCAAGTTCTTGGTGTTGGAATTCTCTCCTTTCTGAGGCAGATTGAGTGTAGCTCCATGAAGTTGGTAATTGATTTTTTTTTTTCCTCTGTGATGATTCACATGGCCATTTGATGATTGCTGGAATCACAGTAGCCTGGCTGAGGTTTACAGAAGGGGAATAATAATTAAAATTTGGAGATCACTCTCCACTCCCATCTTCATTTTCAATTCCCTCTATCTGACAAAAGTTTGTTGGCAAAGTGGTGGCCAGTTCAAGAATTTGGATTAGTTGTTAATGTTCCACTGATAGTTTTCTTAAGTACTTACAGGGAAAGGTAAAGCAGACTAAGATTAATGTTAGGTTAATCTCACTGTAGTACCTGGCAGAGAGTAGTCTCTGAATAAATGTTAGAAAGATGAATTACATAATAGATTATAAAACATTGAATAAAAAAAGAATCTATGGTACATCGTGGTGCTCAATGAGAGACAGAGATAGGGGAAGTGATAGAGAGAGAGAAGGAGAAAGAGGAAGAGAAAATTCTTATCTATAGAAGAATAACTGTTAATAAAAAAGAAGGGATTGGATTAGAAAAAATCACTATTTTGCAATCCCAGTGTAATATTTGGTCCAGGCAAGGATCATCAACAAATGCTAAAGCCACTGGGTGAAGGGTTGTTAGGAAAGAAGTTATTCACAAATCTCAAAATATCAACTACCAGATCACTTATTAATTACCAAGGGGAAAGCATATCTTTGTAACAGAAATATAGCAAATAACATTTTAACCATGCTGTTACTCAAGACATCACCAATAATGGGACAAAGTGACATTATGTCTCTCCTGATATGATGCAGTCTGAAATATGCAACCATATCACCTGTTAATTTTTTTTCAAAAATATTTCAACTGAAGCTAATTATGAGGAAACTATCACACAAATTTAAAATTTTAGACTTTCTACAAAATAAGCGACCTGGGCTTTTCCAGAAAGGTTGATCTCATGAGAAATGAACAAATTAGGGAGCTAGTTCTAGGTTAAAGAAGCCAAGGAGACATAACCAAATCTAATGTGTGAACCCTGAATGGATCCTAGAGTTTAAAAAAAATTGTAAAGAACATTTTGGGGTCGATTAGGGAAATTTAAATACAGAGTATACTTTCATGGTATTAATCAATGTTAAACTGCTTATGTGTAATAATGGTCCTGAGGTTGTGAAGAAGAATGCTCTTGTCTTACAAGATACATCTTTTTTCTATTTTTTATAAAATTTTCTTTTTATTTATTTATTTTTGGCTGCATTGGGTCTCTGTTGCTGCGCACGGGCTTTCTCTAGTTGTGACGAGTGGGGGCTACTCTTCGTTGCGGTGCGCAGGCTTCTCATTGCGGTGGCTTCTCTTGTTGCGGAGCACGGGCTCTAGGCACGTGGGCTTCAGTAGTTGCAGCACACGGGCTCAGTAGTTGTGGCTCGTGGGCTCTAGAACACAGGCTCAGTAGTTGTGGCCCATGGCTTAGTTGCTCCGCGGCATGTGGGATCTTCCCGGACCAGAGATTGTCCTCTGCAATGGCAGGCGAATTCTTAACCACTGCACCACCAAGGAAGTCAAAGATACATCTTAAAGTATTTAGGGATAAAGTGTCATGATGTCTGCAATTTATTTTCAAATGGTTCAGCAGTAAAATTATACATATGGTACGTATAGTGTGTGTGTGAGAGAGAGAGAAGGAGACAGAGGAAGAGACAGAGAGAGAGAAAGTAATTGGAGCAAAATGTTAACAGTTGTTGAATCTAAGTGAAGAGTATATATTGATTGTACTATTCTTTCAACTCTTCTGTGGGTTTGAAAATTTTCAAATAAATTACAGGGGAAAAAGGAGTAAAGAACAGACTGACTTTCACCTTATGAAGGAGTTAGAAAACCCAGGTAGTTCTTTTCCTGAAATAGGTGAGAGAAATTGGAAAGTTAGGCAGAATAAATAGGAAATAGAATCATAGAATGTTATCAGTTGAAGGATCTTTGAAGTCTAATGTTCAGACTGATTCTGAGAAATAATCTGCAAGAAAAAAATTTTTCTGGCTAAATAAATTGGGGAAATAAGGCATTACTCTATCTCTCTCTTTGGAGAATCACAATGAATATTATTAGGACGCTAAAGTTCTGAGTAAGGAAATGTGTTTAATATTGTTTAATGTCACAATTCCAAAACTTATTTGACCACAGAACCTCTTTTTTAAAGCATAACCCCCACTAATTTCCTCAGAAACAATGTTCCCCAGAATAGACCTAGAGAAATCCTGATCCAGATCAACACCCTAATTTAACAAGGAAAGAAACAGAGACTCGGAATAGCTGATTTTCTCAAGGTCACAGTGGAAGAGCTGGACCAAGAACTCAGGTTAGGAGAAAGGTGATACAAAGACACAAATGCTTGGTGGCATTCACGGAGAAGGGAAGAATGTTTCTTATAAAAATCTTGCTGACTGAAATAGTTAACATCATTTCAACCAATGAAAACCCCATATTTTATCCCATTTATAGAAGTTCTACATATAGGATCTGTTTTGCAAGCATGACACCTTTGTTTATAACCGTGGAGACACATGTTGTTTGCTCCTAATATCTTACCAGACGTGAGAAAAAGAATGATACAAATATAAGTTTCATTCTAGTGTATGGACTAAATATTACAGGGAATTGTGATAGAATCACCGTGTCTTAAGTTATACTGTTTAACAGTAGTGATGGGCTAAGCGGGGAAAAGCTCCATGTTTTATCGCTTTACAAGCCAACCACATTAAGAACATACATCTGCTTTAAGACTACACCATTTCTTTTCTAGTGCCCAAGCAGATTTGCTCTGGGCTCAAGCAGTTATCAAACCCGGCTCTGTCTCTGATAGCTGCAGTTTGCATTCGGATCATGAGCGCAGCCCTGGTGCAGGACGGCAGTCTCAGTCAACAGATGTCAGCTCCCCTTGGAAAGGCGCTGCTCTGTCTCACAACCAGCAAAGAGAACTGAAGGAGTTCCCTTCCCTTTAGGGCTTTTATCTCTCTAGTTAATAGGGGATGTTGCTTAGAGCAGGCAATTCTTGAGCAGTAAATCCAGACAGCAAATAAAGCAAGGGGAGAGGGAAGAAAATTACAGTGTAAGAAGTTTTCCTTTGTTTACTATGTTTAATTGGGATTCCACACGTGAACGAAGAAGAGAAGAGGTTCTCTCCCAGGGTGACTGGGAAGGAGAAGAAGGTGGGTTTCCTCTGCCTGTGTGCTTTTTAATGTGCAAATTAGTCAGAGCCTTTCTCAGCCTGGGAGAGTTTGTAGCTCTGAGTACAGGGCCAGTGTCTCAGTGGGTGCTCAGTAAATATTAACTGAAGAGGAGGATGGCTTTGAGGAGTGGGCTTAATTGTATTCTCTCAGGCGCAGCCCTCTAGATGCACACAAATGACCCCTTCAGTTAATGAGAAAGGTCTCTGTTCTCTCATTCATCTTCCACCTCATCTGCAGACTCCCTCCCAACCCACCCTGCCGTCTGTACTCAGAGACTGATGAGAACAAAAAGGGAAGCGTGGAAACAACAGCTGCTGCAGCCTCACTGCGTGTGTGGTCTCCTCCACACGACTCACCACTGAACCCTTCTTGAGCTGGCAGCAAGTGGAAGGGGCTGAAGGAATCAGCTGGAGAACTGGGTGGGGACTGCAAAAAGGAGCATGGTGTAGAGGATTGCGTTACCATTCCCAGCAACTTACACTCCTTCTAACAGGATCACACAACTTGCAGTGCCTCCTATGGGGGAGTAGACAGTTTCCGCACCTTTGATGTCAGGCTTGGGCATGTGAGTACTTTTGCTAATGGTATGTGGGTAACCTTGACTATGCCTCATCCAAGTGAAAGCTCTAAAAGCCTGCTATGAACTGAATGTTTGTTCTTCTCCCCCCAAATTCATATGTTGAAGCGCTAACCCCCAACGCAATGGTTTTAGGAAGTGATTAGGTCATGAGGGTGGAGGCTTCATGAATGGGATTAGTGCCCTTAGAAGAAGAGACATGAGAGAGATGATCTCTTTCTCTCAGCCATGTGAGGATACAATGAGAAGACAGGTGTCTATAAGCCAGGAAGCAGACCCTCACCAGACTCTGAATCTGCTGGTACCTTGATCTTGAACTTCCCCACCTCCAGAACTGGGAGAAATAAATGTTTGTGGTTTAAGCCATTCACTCTATGGTATTTTTGTTATAGCAGCCTTAATTGACATAGACAGACTCATTGTATATTTCCATCAGCTCTCTTGCTATTTTCTCTTTGTCATAGAGTGGCATGTCTAAAAATGGACTACTCTTTAAGCCTGGATCTAGAATGAAGAAAACACAAAGACAGTTTTGATGCACATGTCTTCTTCATTACAGATCCCAGAAAAAGCCTTTGCAGTTTTAACTAAAATTTGGGGTGGTGGGTGGATTGTTTGTATAGCAGCAGAGCTGACTGATTCATGCTATTTGAGTGGAATAGAAAGACGAAGTTAGTGACTTGAATATTCCAACAGTACTGGTCTTTACGTGTCAGGCTGCCAATCTGTGATGAATAATAAAAGCTCCTTCAGCCCTTGTACCTGCTCTATTGACACTGCCACCACAGCCTCCTTGAACTAAATAAAGTTGTATGATATTGCATTCCAACTGCCAACAGATCAAGCAAGGGGCTTCTGTATTAGAGTGTGCTTCTCAAAGGTTAGAGAAACCTTAACTTTCTCCAGAGACCTGCATGAAAGGCATTGTATCTTTCACTTTTCTGAACCGCAATCCAGATTAGCCTCAGTACCCTCCTCCAACACTAGGGGTACCAACAACCTTCCAGGAGAAGCAAAGGGGCCTATGGGAGAGTAGCATGATGACATGGATAACTTTGACTCATTTGTGCTTTGCCTTAGTATATATGTTCTTTCCCCAAAGCATTTGCCTAGTGTAAATTATAACTAAATACTGACTTAGGCTAAGGTCCTAAGCAGAGAACAGCTACCTAAAAATAAAACGTTTATGAATTTGAATTCAATTATAGCTTTGTGTTAATTTTATTAGGGATCATTATTTGTTGGTTTACGTTAGCACTATGCCTTTATAAAGATGGTTGGATGAAAATGTTGAATCATACAGCCTCTTTCAGGAACTCTTTGACTATAAAATTCTCATGCTCTTGCTAGATTTAATCGGATTACATATTACCAATAGGTTTTGATAGCTATCGTAAAATAAGGAGTTCAAACCAACAGATGATTGTAACTGACAACAGAAATGTCACTGGGAACTTTAAAAATATGCTAATGCTTATCCCTGTATAGAAATATTAGTCTAAGTTCTTTCTGTGACATATGTGTATGTGTTTATAATCTATTTTTGTAATAGGGTAAAAAAAAAAATCAGCTCCAAAAATATCACTCTCCCCTTTGACATTTATCAGTGATAGCAATAATGTCAGGGAACATTAGTATACTGAAGAAGTACAGATATAATGCCTAAAGCATACCTCTGGGTTTTACTTTAAAAGCATTTGATACATATCCTGAGCACTGGCCTAATTTTAATGATGTTTTAGATCAAATTCCTACATACTGGATGGTGCCTATATGTTGAGGTCTTGAATCTGGTCCTATTCATCTTTGCAGACTCAGGAACTAGCATAAAGCCACTAAATAAGAGGGCCTTAAAACATAATTTGGATAGACAGACAGATGCATGGATGGGTGGGTGGGTGGATGGAAGAATGAGTAGAAGAATAGATAGATGGGTCAACTTTCCTCCCCTAGATGGGTCGCCTTTCCTCCTCCCCCACCCCCAAAAAAAGTAATAGTTTCTATGTTGATATTAATTTAATCAATTTCAGAAAGAAGACCATGTATTCTTTTAATATAAGTAAGGTAAATCCAAATTAATATAAATTAAATTGTGATAATCGTTATCATAGTAATAAATGCTTACCTGAAGGCATCTTTTGCTTTTAAGTGCTCCTCTTTGTTACTCCTGGAGGCTCAATGGTGATGGGTAATTTTCTTCATGCCCTCAGAGGTTCTCCTTGAGAACCCTTCCACAGTGACCCCACAACAAGAAAGGACTTCATCATGTAAGGGCATGTGTTTTGGAGCTCTTACTCTAATGTAGCCACAACGTGTAGACAAAAGTTTCTATCTTATTCCTGCCATCCCTTTTATAAGGAAGAACAAGGAACTTCAGATTGGAATATGATTTTCCTGGTGAGATTTGATGAGATCTAATTGTCTTAATGAGAGGTTGGTTTTCATAGCCCCTAGACCCTTTAGGTTTTATTCATAACTATTTGTCTCATCCTTGTTAAAAACTTCTAACTTCTTGCTCTGTGTATCCATTCTCCTCCCGAGTTCTTTGATCATCTTTACAATCATCACTCTGAACTCTTTCTCAGGTAGATTACCTATCTCCACTTCACTTAGTTCTTCTTCTGGGGTTTTATCTTTTTCCCTCATCTGGAACATATTCCCCTGCTGCCTCATTTTGTCTAAGTTGCTATTTGTATTTTTATGTATGTGGTGGGTTAGTTATGTTTCTTGACCTTGGAGAAATGGCCTTCTTTAGGACATGTCCTATGTGTCCCAGCAGTGCACTCCCCTCTCATCACCCAAGCTATATGCTCTAGCGGTTCCCCCTAAGAGGGCTGCGTGTGTCCTGCTGTTGTGGCAGGCTGACTATGTGGGCAGTCTAGTAGGCTTGGTTGGCCCCTAGTCTGGTTGGTTGCCAGGCCCTGCCTTGTACAGGTGCTGCTGGCTGCTGTTTAGTGGGGCCAGGTCATGAGGCAGCTGGTTGCAGAACCCTAGGGGGCCGCGGGGCTAGTGCTGGCTCACTGATGGGCAGAGTTAGAGTCCTGACGACTCCGGGGCTCTTGCCCAACCACTGGCAGGTGAAGCCAGATACTGGGGTTAGTGCCAGACTACTAGCAGGCAGATCTGGTTCCTGGAGTCTGGCTGCAGGCCCAGGGATCCCAGAGCTCGTTTCAGATCACTGTTTGTGCAGGGATGGAGGGCTCCTTACACAGTTGGGTATGGGGTCCAAGGTGTCCTGAAGGTTGCATTGGCCTGCTAGTGGGCAGGGCCAGGGCCCAGCTGGTCCCAGGGTAGGGTCTGGCCTGCTGTTGGCCGACTTGGAATGCAGGCTGTGGGATCATAGTTTTCTTGTGTTTGGTGTCTGCTCCCTGGTGGGTGAGGCTGGTCTAGAGGCTTGTGCAGGCTTCCTGGTGGGAAGAGCTGGTGCCTACCCACTGGTGGGCGGAGCTGGGTCTTGGCCCTCTGATGGGCAGGGCCATGTCTAGGAGCATTTTTAGAGACGGCTGTGGGCTCAGGAAGTCTTTAGGAAGCCTGTCTGCTGATGGGTGGGGCTGTGTCCCTGCCCAGTTAGTTATTTGTCCTGAGGCATCCTAACACTGGCTCCGACAGGCTGTTGGGTGGGGCCAGGTCTTGGAGCTAGTGAGCCAAGATGGCAGCCGCCAGCAGATGTTCACATGGTTGAAAGTTCCCAAATATATCTGCCACCAGTGTCTATGTCCCCAGGGTGAGCCACAGCCACCCTCTCCCATCCCCTCCCCACCTCTCCAGCAGACTCTCCAAGACCCGCAGGTAAGTCTGACCCAGGCTCTTATCAAATTACTGCTTTTGCCCTGGGTCCCAGTGCACGTGAGATTTTTGTGTCCACCCTTTAAGAGTGAAGTCTATTTCCTCCAGTCCTGTGGGGCTCCTGCAGTTAATCCCTGCTGGCCTTCAAAGACAAATGCTCTGTGGGCTCATCTTCCTGGTGCCAGATCCCTGGGCTCAGAACTCTCACTCCTGTGGGAGAACCTCTGCAATATAATCATTCTCCAGTTTGTGGGTTGCCCACCCAGGGGGTATGGGATTTGATTATATCATGAGTCCACCCCTCCTACCTGTCTCGTTGGGGTTCCTTCTTTATGTCTTTAGTTGTAGAAGATCTTTTTGTGTATGATCCAGTCTTTTTCATCAATGGTTGTTTTGTAGATAGTTGTGATTTTGGTGTGCTCATGAGAGGAGGTGAGTTCTGGGTCTTTCTACTCTGCCATCTTGGCCACTCTCTCATCCTTGAAAGTAAGAACCTATCAAAGAACATTATCACTTCCCTCCTTTGCAAATTCTATATTGGCCTTGTACTTCTCTCTATGTGTTGCCCTAGTTCTGTAGCATTTGACCCCAGTCACCACTCTACCCTTCTTGAGCTTGAATCCTCCCTTAACTTCCATGACCTTCCGTCCTTCTTGTTCACCACCTGTTTCCAAATCATTCCTTCTCAGAGTCCTGTTCATCATTCTGCATCCTGTTCATCATTCATTCTTTTTTTTTTTTTAAAGCAAACTTTTTTTTGGCCACACCATGCGTCCTGTGGGATCTTAGTTCCCTGACCAGGGATCGAACCTGGGCCCCAGAAGTGAAAGCATGGAGTCCCAACCACTGGACCACCAGGAAATTCCCCCATCATTCATTCTTTTTTTTTTTTAGATTAATTTTATTTATTTATTTATTTTTGGCTGCTTTGGGTCTCCGTCACTACACGCGGGCTTTCTCTAGTTGCGGCAAGCAGGGACCACTCTTCGTTGTGGTGCACGGGCTTCTCATTGCGATGGCTTCCCTTGTTGTGGAGCACGGGCTCTAGAAGTGCAGGCTCAGTAGTTATGGCTCATGGGCTTAGTTGCTCCGTGGCATGTGGAATCTTCCCGGACCAGGGATCAAACCTATGTCCCCTGCATTGGCAGGCAGATTCTTAACCACTGTGCCACCAGGGAAGCCCCCCATCATTCATTCTTAAATGTTGGCTTTCCTTAAGGTTTGTCCTCAGTGCTCCTCATCAGGGCTCTCACCCACTCCCATGGTTTTAATTCTCACCTCTATACTGATAATTCCCAACTCTATATATCTAGTCTTGATCTCTCCTCAGCTCCAGACGTATAGATTCAAGTGACTACCAGATATCTACACAAGGATATACATTCACCTTAAACTCCTGCTCTACATCCTGTATCTTGGTTGGTGGACACTCTCTGTCCCCCATGCCTGGAATTTGAAAGTCATTATCCCAGAGCTTAACAAACAGTGAACTAAAACATTAAACATATCAGTGCTTATATTATGACAACTATTATGCTAGATTTGGGGGATACAGAAATGAAAAAGACATGCCTTACCATGAGGAACTTGCATTGTAAGGGGAGAGGAAGACAAGTAAATGAAAAAAGGCAAACAGAGGCAAAGTGAGTGTAACATTTAAGAAGTAAAACACTGTGAATGTAAGGAGGAGGGAGACAGTGATAATTAGTGAAGACTTCAAGCAGAGGCAGCAGCAAGCTGGGCCTTGAAAAATGAGTAGAAATTTCCTCACTAAAAATGGGATAGTGAGAAGGGTGGTATTCCAAAAACAGGGAAAGTATGAGCAAAAGCACAGGGTGTAATTGCACAGCTTATTTCATTCATTTATTCACCTAGTTGGAGTTCATAAATTGTTCTAAGCTCAGAGAAGAGGGAGTAATATGGTGTACTAATAGCATTGTATGAGGGAGGGGGGTAGGGGAGGTTGCGGGGAGGGGGAAGTGAAGGAGTATGGTAGAAGAAGAAACTAGAAAAGTAAAGTTGGGGCCAGCGCATGAAAGCAGATGTTGTTTCATTTATTCAAATGAAATGTACTTTGTACTTCCTGTGAGAAGGGTAAACTGCTAAATTTTAGGGCTGACATTCACCTATATAGTTACAAAATAATACAAGTTGACATTAAGTTGAAAAAGTACAGTCATGTGACTGCCTGCCATACACCAGAGAAATTCATAGCAATAAAATTAAGTATCTAGTGAGCCAATATATTTTAGATCCTTTTCCAAGCCTCATTGCTTCCCTGGGCAGCTTTGGACAAAAATGGAAAAAAAAAAAAAAAAAAGAAGAAGAGAGAGGAAGAGGATAAGGGGAAAAGAGAGCTGGGGGTGGGGTGCAGGGAGTGGAAGAGGAGGGAGAGGAGAAAGAGAAGAAGAAGGGGAAGAAGAAGAAGAGGACCAACAACTCTATTGTTCATGTAGAATGTTCTCATAGTGAGACAATCTTAACAGGAGAGGGAATGCAGATTGATCACACTGGTTTTAATGAGCTTCCATACCTGCAGGCCTCCCCAGAAAAGTAAAACCTGGGATCTCCAATCAGAGGTGGATTTTTTTTTTTTTTTTTAAAGAGATGGATATTTTACTCTGCTAGCCTTAAAGGGACATGAAACATGGTCACCATTCTCCAAGATAGGATTTACCTGAGACTGTATAGAAAATGTCTCTGTATGGAATTCATCTCTTCTTCATTCCTTGGAGAAGGAAACCAAGAGAATTTTCTGTAAAGAACAGTACCAACAACAGCTTATAAAGAGGCAATGTGGAAATTTGAAAATGTTTTTAGAGCTAGATTATGCATAGTATTGAATCAAAAGCTATGTTTTACAAAGAGAGATAATATATATTGTCTGAAAGGATCAGAGTTCAAGAAAGGGAACAGGCTAATGTAGATTGCAGTTGGCTGCCATGATGGACGTGAAATCCAAGGTGATAGAGGGAGAGTTCTGTGTGGGGTTAAGGTCATCTGAAGAGGACATCTAAAGAGGAAAACTGGTCAGAGGTTGGGCTTCCATGGGTTGCTGCCCAAAAGAATGGGCATAACGTTTGTATGAAATGCCTGCTGGTGAGCAAAGCAAAGTTATTTCTCCTTTTTGTGACAAGTGGTTTTGTGACGCATAGGAGAGTACACCTTTTATTCATAGTATGAGGATTGGTTTATCTGAAGAAACTGTTAATGTGTTTGAATTGAAAAAGAAATTGCACTTATAGACTTTAAATGAAGAAACCTGCACCTCAAAGGGTTCATGGGGATTTAGAAGTAAGCCTTGAGAATCGAGAAAGAAACAGTGACATTAATGTGGTGTATTTAAAAGAGACGAAATCCAAAGGAATTTGCCAGATCCAAGAGGAACTCTTCTGTGTTCTATCCAAGCTGAACATTCCATTTTTACAAGGGCTCCTTTGTTGTCATGTTTATACACAGACTAATAAATGCTTGACCTTTTTTAGTGATGAAGGAATGGTCTATGCCTCAGGAGCATATTATTTCAGGAAGCACAAATGAAGAGAAAGTCCAAACCCCTCTGGGACAGATGGACTAAATATTTTGATATTGGGACCACATGGGGAAGGTCAGGGATTGGGAAACAGAAATGGAGGCCTGATAAGGGAATCTGGAAACAGCATTGGTCTTCTCAGATGTTTCCAGGGACTCCAGGTACGTGCAGAACTGGACACCAACCTCACGTGAGGAGGGGATCAAAGGGAGCTAGACATTTATCTTGTTGTGTAGTAAAAATGGACAATAAGTGAGAAAAATATTTGTGGTCTGGCAAAAGTGTTGATTTCTCCACTTTTGGGTTCTGTAGAAAAATCACTAGTATTCATCAAGCATTTACTGCCTAGCTAGAACTAAGTGCTTTATATGAATTAACGTATTTAATCATCACATTGACCTTATGATACAGGCACTATTATTTCCATCCCCACCTTTTTTCTTATGTAGACATAGAGGTACAGAGAGGGCAAGTAACCTCTGAGAGTCACAGAGTGTTAGAGTGACTTTGAACCTATTTAGATGATGCCCAGATCCCCCGCCCTTATCCCGCCTCCCCATGACTTTAGCAATCATTAGATTCTCATCTCCCTCCCTCCTCTGATGCTGCTTTATTCCCCACTCCCTATTCTAAACAAGAACTGCTGCTAAGTTAAGGGTGAACTTCAGAGCATCCACGGTGCCTATGTAGTTGCCCTTAAAGTACCCCAAGTATTTGTGTGTCTTTGAAACAATAAATCCATGGAAATCATTACAGTGGTGTGGGGCATGCTTAGAATGTGGTATTTCATTATTACTTACTCAGAGTTGTTTCTAATATCATACTGTTAGAATCGTTTTGAGAACAAAGAATACTAATCAATGGTGATGGTGACAGAAAGTTTACTTTAAAAATTAAAAATGACTTAACTTTTGATTCAAAAACTCTTTACTTTGGAGGGTCAGAGACCAGTGATGAAATGTGGGACTCCAATCACAGAGCTGAAACCACAGGTATCTAAAATGCAGCGGAAAGAAGCAAGAAAGATGTGAAAGCCCTAAATAACGTGAAGCGATTGGTCTCGCTGTTGGGCATAATGAACTCCTACCTGCACTTGGTACCACACGATGCAGAGTTTATGGCACCGCTGGGGCTGTTCGTAAAGAGCAATGTCTGGTAACAGTTCTGCTCAAGGACAGCAATTTGTTCAGGGGGTGTCTGCCACACCCTTGAGTCAGGACAAGCCTGGCCTCCTCACCAATTCCCCCTCCCAGGAATCTAGGTGCTCAAGCCCTGACTTTACTTCCTCCATTCTCTCCTTACCCAACTCCTGTTTTCAGAAGAAGCAATCAGATAAACTCATTCATTTTGAAAAGTTTAATGTGTGACTCTTCCAAGGGGAGTTGGTTTTAACAGAAAATCAAGCCTCAGAACAAGAGGTGCAACAAGGTCTCAAATTTAACTCACTCTACTCAGGAGTGTGAAAAACAAAAGGTAGCTTTTTTGGTTTCCAGAAATGATCTAATCTTACTTCTCTAGCCTTCCCCACACTAGGTGCTGTGGGAAAAAAAGCTCAAAATTTGCCATTTAGTGACATTTTAGTCTCTTCCAGTTTCAGATAGTCTTATCTTGAATAATTATTCAATCACTACAACTTGCCACCTACATTAGTTTTCTGTTACTCCTGAAAACATTAATGCAAATTAAGTGGCTTAAAACAACACAAATTTATTATCTTACCGCTCAGAAGCGTGAAATGGGTCTCATTAAGCTAAAATCAAGGTGTCAGCAGGGCTGGTTCCTTTCTGGAGGCTCTAGGGGAGAATCCATTCCCTTGCACCTTCCATATTCCTTGGAGTGTGACCCTTTTCTTCCATCTTCAAAGGCAGCAACAGCAGGTGGTGTTCTTCTTGTATCTCTTCCCTCTGCCCTGACTCTTCTGTCTCTTTCTTCCACATTTCAGGACTCTTGTATTACATGAGCCCATGCAGATAATCCAGGATAATCTCCCTACATTAGGGTCAATTGATTAGCAGCCTTAATTCCATCTGCATTCTTAATTCTCCTTCACCATGTAAAGTAAATTTTCACAGGTTCCACGGATTAGAAAAAGGACTTATTTGGGGGGGGGGGGTGGGATTATCCTGTCTACCACACCACCCTTTCTGACTTGTTTCCCTCTCTCTTGCTGTTCCTTCCTAAAATGGCACCTGCACGTGCACCCCTGGGGATAGGGGATAGAGGGCCTCAGACCCAAGGGTTATCTCTCCTCTGGATCCTTGCTGGTTTCTATTACAAAGTGCTGGACTAGGCTTGTTTCTGGCTGAGCTGGACCTCACTGATTATATCCGTGACTTGTGAATTTGTGTTTGTTACAATTATCTCATGCTGTGTAACAAACCACCTCAAAATTTAGTGACTTAAACCAACAATGTTTTAATCGTCAAAACAATAATTTATCACGATTCTGTGGCTTGACTGGGCTCAGCTGGGCAATTTTTCTGTTCCACACAGAGCATCTGTCACTCGTAGCTGTATTCAGCTGACAGCCTGTCGGGGACTGGAACATCCAAGATGGCCTTTTATCCTCCATGGTCTTCTACCTCGTGTCCTCTCATCATTCAGGAGTGTAGCCTGAGTTTCTTTAAAGCGCGGCACTGGCTTCCAAGAGAACAAAAGCACAAAAGCTTCCAGGCTAGGGCCTCATACTGACACGGCATCACTTCAGCTGCAATCAGTTGGTCAAGACAGTGCAGGGTCAGCCAGATTCAAGGGGAAGGAAAACAGACTCCATGTCTTTGTAGATACAGGTGACAGAAGAAACGATAGCAGCTAAATTTGCAGGCCAAGTGCCACATAATCAGTTCTTTTAGCTTGATCAGGGCCTGAGGCACTGGCTCAGTGAATCCTGAGTCAGTCAGCACTTTCATCATTCTAGAGGGCTCTAAATTTATGACCGATCTGGGTGGTGTGCCCTGCAGCCCTTTGCCCCAGGGTCACTGAACTTCCAGCCCCATTCTCTACATCCTGTAGCCTCAGGGCTGGTGGGAACTCCTGGGCACTTTTGGTGCCACAGGCTGCTGATGAGAACTGAAGCTTGGGATACTAACTTAGCCCTCTCCAACAAACTGTACTGGGCCAGTATTAGTACCCTGCTGAGGCTTCTTGGCCACAGTGGAGCACCTTGCCTGGTGGTATCCTCTGGGAGCTGGAGTTGGAGATACAATGCGCCTGCTAATGGATTATACAATTAATGCATTTTCTGATCTGAGGAGACAGGCACAAACTCTCTCTACTTTTGGATTTGTCTTGAAATCTATCTCATTGCTCCTTCCTCTAGGATTTTACCACAGAAGGTCAAATCAGAGCACAGATGGCTAACTGCTTGATTCTCATCATCTCTAGGACAAAAGGATTTTTCCCCTTCCCCATGCTATTGGGTAGTGGCTTTTCTAAGTTCATAACTCCTTTACGAAAGGTAGCTTTTGTCTGGTCCTCTACTTAAGCTGCTGGGAATGATAATGGGTGAAAAGGGAGATTACAAATAAAGTGGATGAATATTTTCAAAAAACACCATCCCCATGAAGAAATTAATCTCTTATTAGGACATTTATAGCATCAGCCATTCAGGCTGGTAGATTCGAGGTTCTGCCCCGTAGTTTCCCTGCACTGTGATTGCAGTAGCCGGTTCTCTTTGGGAGGTGGCTACTGCTAGTTAAGAGCTTCCAGAAAGCCAGGGCATAAGCAGAAGTTCAGAGCACCCACTCATGCCCTACTACCGTGTTACCCATTCTCCCCTGCTACCAGACACACACAGGCTCGTACGTACACTCTGAGGGTCCGCGTCGCCTGGGCCTTCCAGAGGCCAGTCACTCATCCTACTCAGCCCATGGGGCTTCCCTCCCCTTTAGACGGCGAGGGCCCCAGCGCTATTGAGGCTGCCCAATAAGCTGGCATCAAGCACCAGTTGCCACGAGATGGAAGTGGAGATACAACTGTAATTTGTACAGGCAGTGCATTTCCCAAGGACTCTATCCCCTCTGCCTTTGTTGGAATGGTTGGAAAATGCGTGCTTGTGGACCTGTAATATATAGCTGGGAAATTCACTGACAGTTATACCCAATGCCCTGTGTATATGTGCTATATGTATTTCTCATAAGAATTCTGCCTAATTTTGTCATCAGACAAAACTATATACTGCTGTGGAATATCATTGCCATAGTACTTTCATCATTCTAGGGGGCTCTAAGCTTATGACATTAAATATTGAAAAAAAGGAAGAATGAGACATCTCCACAGAGCTTAGCCGTGGAAAAAGCATTGATACTATAAAGTTCCTGGAATGTTAGAAATGACCCTACATGCCTTACACAAAAGCTACCCAGCCTTACTTCCAAATTAGGTGGTTTTGATTTAGAAGATTCAGGAATTGTACCTTGTGACTCTTCAGTTCTCCTGAGGCCTAGAGATGTGTTGAGGATACCCAGATTTAGGATGTACGCAGTCCTTCATAACCAGGTGGGTAAGAGGACCAGAAGCTAGCAGTAATTGGATCCAAGCTGAACATAGGATGGAAACCTAGGAGATGAGAGTCAGAACTTAATGTGAGAGTTCAGAGTATTTTGCCCACCAGCTGAGATCTGCTTTGAATTATACTTTGCTAGGAAGAGGAACAAGGTACCCCGGTAAAAGCACTGGGCCAGGAGTCAGGACAGCTGGGTTCTAAGCCACTGTGTACACATGTGAGCTTGGGTGACTCAGTCTCTCTGAGCCTCATTTTCTTTGTCTATAAAATGAAAAACGTTGGACTGCTGGTGTTTCGTGGTGTAAGGTTTTTCGTGGTGTAAGGTTCTCCTCTTACAATATTCCCATAATAACTGTGTACTAGTGAGAAGAAATAGAAGACATGAAGTTATACTAAATCCTGTTCCCACTAGTAGGTTGCTGTTGAGATCTCTGATATACCAAATGACAAATAGCCACAGAGTCCTTTAAGATCCAAGTACCTGCTTTCTTTCTGAAAAAAGCTGGACTAGGGAATAGGGCTGCAACTGAAATCAGGCCTTCTACTCCTTTGCCTCGAGTCTAAACCTTGGGACTTATGGAAGGAGCATATTGGATGTATAGAGCACACACCCAGGCAGTTGAATGGAGGGTGGCTGTCTTCCTTCTCACTCTGTGGTCCTCGAGACCACGTGGAATACCATGTGGATGCTGGAGCAGAGGGGCAGCTTGTCTTGTAGGCAGGCAGCTCTGAAGGGAAAGCCCACACAGAGAAACTGAGTAACTCTCTGAGATGGCCCAAGCTTCCAGTTTACATACCATCTTCCCCTAAAGACAAAAGAAAGATTGGGAAGGGTGGGGAGACCAGTTGTAGGAGGTTACCAGGAAAAGCACAGTAAACAAGGGTAAGGTTTGCTATGCAGATTTAAGGCAGTGCTGTCTCCATTGACAAGAGTTTCTTCTGATTTAGAGTTACCCTCTTCTTTCTGGTCCAGAGAGGGAGATGCTTACCAATAGAGACTTCCTTTATAAATGTAAATGTCTCTTATAAAAGGGTAACTTCTGCTCTGTCTCAGAGCTTCTCCTGTGTCTGCAGTTTCTCAAAAATAATCGCTCAAAATCATCTTATGCTAGAACTAGGACTAGAACTCAAGTCTTACACCAAAGTCTGAGCTTTTTAAAAATACTGCACATTGCATTTAGAAACACTTGTATCCAAGGCAAAAACCAGTACAGCTGGTTTTGGAGAGTATTAGACCACATTAGATAATTGAGAAGTTTGAGAACATGATAAAAGCACTAAGAGAATATTATAAAGCCTATGGCTTATGTCAGAGAGCCTTGGATTGGATGGACTTCCCTGGTGGCGCAGTGGTTAAGAATCCACCTGCCAACGCAGGGGACACGGGTTCGAACCCTGGTCTGGGAAGATCCCACACGCCGCAGAGCAACTAAGCCCATGCGCCACAACTACTGAGCCAGCACACCACAACTACTGAAGCCCGCATGCCCTAGAGCCCGCATGCTGCCACTACTGAAGCCTGCGCGCCTAGAGCCTGTGCTCCACAACAAGAGAAGCCACCGTGATGAGAAGCCCGTGCACTGTAACAAAGAGTAGCCCCTGCTCGCCGCAACTAGAGAAAGCCTGCCTTCAGCAAGGAAGACCCAACGCAGCCAAAAAAACACAACAAACAAACAAAACCTAACACACCACTGGATTAAAATGACAATTAATTGCTTCCTTCAGTTAATACCGCCCCCCCCAAAAAAGACCCTTGGATTGGAGAACAAAATGATGGGTGCCTTTAGCTTGAGATGTGGCAATTTGGCTCCAAAATTAGACCTTCTGGATGATGTAATAGCCAAGGTGGGACAAAGGACTGTGGAACCACTAATTGTTTTCCACATGGAAACTGGTATGTTGGTCCTCAATGAATGTTTTTTTAATTTAATTTAATTAATTTATTTATTTATTTATTTATTTATTTATTTATTTATTTATTTATTTATGGCTGTGTTGGGTCTTCATTTCTCTGCGAGGGCTTTCTCTAGTTGTGGCAAGCGGGGGCCACTCTTCATCGCGGTGTGCGGGCCTCTCACTATCGCGGCCTCTCTTGTTGCAGAGCACAGGCTCCAGACGCGCAGGCTCAGTAATTGTGGCTCACGGGCCCAGTTGCTCCGCGGCACGTGGGATCTTTCCAGACCAGGGCTCGAACCCGTGTCCCCTGCATTGGCAGGCAGATTCTCAACCACTGCGCCACCAGGGAAGCCCTCAGTGAATGTTTTTTAATCATGAGAACTGTGAGGACAATAATTATGCCATATCCAGGAAACAACAGTAAAGATAGAGAAGCACTGGGAGTCTAAAATGTAGGCCTGCTAAAGAGAGACTCTTCATGGAGGCTGATCTAAAGCCTGAAATTGTGAACAAAGACCGAGGGTCACTCTAGTCCCTGCTGAGTGGAGAGGCAAAGTGGTTAATGGTAGACTCTATCCCCAGAGAAATGTGAATTAAAAACAATGGAGGCCACAGGATACTGACAGATACTTTTTTTAAAAAGAAATCATGAAAAAACACATCAACATGTATTTCCTCATTTTAACAAAGTGCTGTTCTACTCTCCACTTGCTAGACAATGCTTCCTTTCTGTCTCTGGAAATAATTGTTGTGTTACTGTCTTAGAATTCCTTATAATGCCAAATGAATATGTCTAAATTAATACCTCACCAATCTGTATTGTCAGAAAACGGGATGTCACAAAGAAGTGAGTTTTTCATTGAACTGAAGCTTAGATCCTTTAAGCAGCAAACTTTTAAAAAAATTTAGCAATTTTTATGGAAATGGTAATAACATAGATTCCATTCTTCTTGGCCTCATTAAACCCGGTATACTGAACATCATTTAACGTTTTCTTGATGGCTCTGAGTCCTTGCTATGAACATCAACTGTACTACTGGACAGTGGTACAAGATGTCCTCAGGGGTTGGTGAAATATATGAGGTCCCACTGCAGTCTTTCCTGGGCCCAGAGATGAGGCTTGTCTTTCCTGCCTATGACCACTATGGTGGCTTCCACTCTTAGAAATCAAATCACCAATCATTTAAAAACTGCCACCATATTTTTATAGAATTCTCTATCAGCAGGCTATGATATAAAGGCTTAGAAATGACCTAGGCTTCTGCCATAAGTAAATTACATAGACTTGATGGCAGGGAGTTTCCTTGATGTTTGGACATCTTTTACATTGGTGCTTACCTAAATTCACAGCCGTACTTTGGATGCTTTTGATTTTTGCAGTCTTATCACCAGATAGAACATTATTGGTATTTGTAAGTTTTATTTTCCTTTGTTTTCGAAGATGACATTACTCAACACTCTGGTCTCATACTGTTAGTGCAGAGAATAGGTACAAAAGGAAAATATCTCAGGAATTCCCCAGTGGTCCAGTGGTTAGGACTTTGTACTTTCAGTGCCGAGGGCCCAAGTTCAATCCCTAGTCAGGGAACTAAGATCCCACAAGCCACGTGGTGTGGCAAAAAAAAAAGGAAAATATCTCATTGTATCAGGTAGCTTTTGCTGTGTAACAAGCCATCCCAAAGTGTAGTGCTTGGCAACAACAAACATTTCTTATCTCTCTCAATTCTGTGGCTCACTGGACAATTTTCCTAGTCTGGGCAGATTCAACTAGGGCTGGAACAACTGGGACCTTTCTCCATGTCATCTCTCATCCTCCAGCAGACAAGCTAGGCTTGTTTACATGGTGGACAAGAGAAAGTGAACCCCATTATGCAAGCACTTTTTAAGCCTCTACTTGTGTCGTGTTTGCTAATGACCCAGAGGCCAAAGCAAGTCACATGGCCAAATCCAGATTCCAGGGAGAAATAGACTATATCTTGATGGGAGAGGCTACAAAGTCACAGTGCAAAGCATCATGCATACAAGGATATATTTTGAGCTCATTTTGCAATCTACCACATTCACAGTACTTATGCCATGACTCAGCATGTACACCTTATGGAAACTTCAGCTCTGCTACCTCTTTGATATACTAAGCTAGTGCTCTTCTTCCTATTACCATCAGATCTCCTGGAAGAGTAACTTTTCTTATCCCCTCCACTTCCTTCTCCTGGGTTCAATTCTTAATTCTTGAAAGCTGGTTTCTGCAGCAAGTAAGTAGGTTAACTAGCTACTGCCCAATCATCAATGACATCTTCTCAGACTCTATCTTCCTTGACTGTTCTGTAGTTTTTAACACAGTTAACCTCCTTTTATGGAATTCACTTCTTATAGCTTCTGTTATAAGCAAATATTCATTTCTTCCTAGTTCATTGACTGCTTTTTCTATTTTCTTTTCAGAGCTCTGTTTCTCCTGCCATGATTAAATGTGTGGTTCTGTCTTCATCCACCTTCTCTTTCTTACATCCTCTCAGTAAACTCACTCACGTTCACAACTTCGTTACAAACCTCTAGGTACTTGATTTCACCAGTTTATATAGCCAGTTCCTAAATTTTTCTTAAATTTGTCTCCATTTTTCAAATGGCCCACTGACTAGTTCCACCCAAATGTTTGACCTATAGTTCCTCTGAAATCTGTTTTGGCTGCAAACTAAGGAGATAGTGCTGGGAGCTGTACAATGCCCTTATAGCCCGTGAGTCACTTGATTCTAGATTTTCCTTCAGATAAAAGGGACTGGGAGTGGTGGAAGGGGGCAGTGCGGGGCTAACCAACATTTGCTGAATGCCTACTGTGCGCAGGGTGCTGTGGTCTCTCCTAATTGACCAAGGTGAGCATCATCTAGGGTTGCTTTCAAACAGGAGAAAATAGGCAGACATGGAATCCACACAGGTAGCATTGAGGACAGCCACTGATACCTGAGTAAAGGTTGCAGTGATGCCAAAGGAAAGGAGGCTCTAGAAATCTCTGTTTGTCATAATAAATAAGAGGCATCTGACAGCCTCAAACAGCTTTCAAAGAGTTTCTGCTAAAGGTATCTTAGGGTTTATCGGAGAAAACCATAATTCAAAAAGAGTCATGTACCACAATGTTCATTGCAGCTCTATTGACAATAGCCAGGACATGGAAGCAACCTAAGTGTCCATCAACAGATGAATGGATAAAGAAGATGTGGCACATATATACAATGGATATTATTCAGCCATAAAAAGGAACGAAACTGAATTATTTGTGGTGAGGTGGATGGACCTAGTGTCTGTCATACAGAGTCAAGTAAGTCAGAAAGAGAAAAACAAATACCGTATGCTAACACATATATATGGAATCTAAAAAGAAAAAAAAATGTTTTGAAGAACCTAGGGGCAGTACAGGAATAAAGACACAGATGTAGAGAATGGACTTGAGAACATGGGGAGGGGGAAGGGTAAGCCGGGACGAAGTGAGAGAGTGGCATGGATATATATACACTATCTAATGTGAAATAGATAGCTAGTGGGAAGCAGCTGCATAGCACCGGGAGATCAGTTTGGTGCTTTGTGTCCACCTAGAGGGGTGGGATTGGGGGGGTGGGAGGGAGATGCAAGAGGGAGGGGATATGGGGATATATGTATACGTATAGCTGATTCACTTTGTGATACAGCAGAAACTAACACACCATTGTAAAGCAATTATACTCCAATAAAAATGTTTTTTAAAAAAAGTTTTAAAAAAAGGTATCTTAGGGTTTTCAAAAAAGAAACATTGTTCTCTTAAGAAAGATCTGGTTTCTGGGGAAATGGATTATAAAATAAAATTGCAGGTCTTTTTTCCCCCTGATAAAAGGGCTTAGAGACTTCTAGGGCCCAAATTAAGCTCCTGGTAAAGTTTCTTCTGTTCTGAGTAGATTTCATCCAATGAAAGTGAAATTTCTGATGGTTATAAGATGGACATACTTCCAGGTATTTCCTGTGCCGGATTCCTTGATGGAGCTCTCATAGATAGGTCAGTTGCAGAAGTATATATGTTTGCAGCCATACTACTATGTATGCCGGCATCACTCTTCTGAGGGAATGCTAAGTATAATTAATCAAGTCATCGGGCTTGATGTAGAACAGATTCTGAAGATGATATGAGAGGACACTGGTGGCCCAATAATAGGTTCTGAGCCTATGTTTTCCAGGATAATTTTTTTAAATGTAGTTGTGTCTTTCCTTAAAAATGTAAAATAAAACTACCTTTGTTCTGTTTTATTTTCATATCAATAGTACACATAGAATTTCCCAATGCCAAAATAGAACACGGTGCGATAGAATGCACGCAGGCTGGTAGAATGAATGAAACACCATTCTCCAAGAAGAACAACCTACTAGGGTTGCCATATGGCTTGAATTATATTAGTGTATCCCTCTTTAAAAAAAAAAAATAGATTGGGTAAGAATTTGTGTTACTGAATTTTTCTTTTTTTTTTTTTTGCTCCTTTTTGGTTTGTTTATATTGCTGTAAATATTCTTGCAGAGCAATTGCAACTCTTCTCATTGACCATATTCTCTGAGGGCTCATTCTAGGAAACTGCTATTTAAGTATTGTGTATTGGTTATAAATTATCCTGTATTGTTCATGTCTCTTACTGCATTGTCTTTCTTATTGTCAATGGCTGTAAGTACCATGGTTTGTGAATTTGGCTAACAGTGTTTGAAGCAGATGAGATTTTAGCTCACTCCTTGATAGCTGCATTGGCTCAGTCTAAGCTTAAGTCTTATTTTCATTAAAGGAGCAGACATGCTGAGGAAGAAGGTGCTATTTTTACATGGGGACTTTTTCTACTGAAACCACATGATAACACTCTGCTGTTAAAATGATCTCAAGCATGCTGAGTTAGCTGAAGAAACAATATGCTTGTTGCCAAAATCAAGGCAGTACTATTCTGAGCCTCCTCTAAGGTCCTCTAGCTCTCCTTGGTGGTCATGAAGAGGACACTAGGAGAGGAGCTGGTGGGGATATGCAAATTACAGGTGAAGTGGAGGTAACTTACTGTTACCTACAAGAGATTATTCAAATTCTTGGTTATTGCCACCAATCATTGAGATATGAAAAGTTTGGTTACTCAGATATTTGCATATTACTATTTGTTGAGCACTGTTTTTATTCTAGATACACACACACACACACACACACACACACACACATATGTGTATTTTAAGCAAAATGAGCACAAAACAATACTAAGACTAACTTTAGAACATTAGAAACAGAAGAAGTTTAGGAAGAGGCCCTCCAAATCCAGTCAAAAAATAATGCCTTTATTCTTATTATAGATAACTATGATTCAATATCTATTATATGACAAGTACTGTACTAAGCATTTTACAAACATTATTTCATTTAGTCCTCACAATATTCTTACAAAGCAGCTATTATCTGCATTTTCAGAAGACAATGCTTCCCTTTCTTTTCTTCCTTCCTTTTCTGATAATAACTGTCACATTACAAGTTATACTCAGTCGGAAAGTGACTGAACTAGGATTCAGGCGTCAGTATAAATATGTAGCTCCGAAGTCTGTGCTCTTTCACCAGGCCATGCTGCATGTCTGAGGATGGCATGTAGAATTAATAAGGAAACTGGCCCTCTATCAACAGTATTTTTATTCTTCACTCTTCCTCCCCCATTTTCAAAAAAATATTAATGAGAATAAGTTATAGCACTTCAAAATGGAAAAATAAAAATCTCCCTTCCTGTTAGTCTTCAATTGCTAAATGTAAATGGCTTCCCTTGTCTTCAGTTACTGGAAGAGTCTCTCTTCAGCCACACCAGAATTTGAATCAACTACTTGGTCACAGACAGGTTTTATCCTTGACAGAGAAAATCTTTGGGGAAGCTCCTGTATAGATAAAGATGCTATCATATAGGAATTCACATCACTTCTTCCCTTCTGTCTGCACAGCAGAATTTCTTTTGTGGCCAACATATTGCCCATAACTTTGTGCAGATTTGGGGTTTTGGATAAGGAGAGCACTGTAGCTGCTTAACTGGGAAAGCCAGAGTTTATAGCCACACAGAAGTAAATAGCTCTGGAATATGACAGAGGAAGGGAAGGTGAGACCGAAGTTAGCAGCCTTGGACTTGGGAAGAAAGTGGGGGAGTTTGCAGAAAGAGGATATAAAGATTTGGGGAGTAGCTTCCGCATATATAAGAAATGAAGAGAGAATTATAGAGAGAAATATTTAAGACATTTACTGAATTGTATTAATAAAATCCCAACTCCAGAGCCATTTTCCTAAAAAAATCTACAAAAAGATATTAACTGATGTTCAATTATTTTTGGAGACTGGACTAAAGTTTCCTTGCTAAGACTGGACCACAAGGTAGATGGACTTTATATGGACTTTATATACTCTCATAGAACCATGAGATGTTGAGCATGTTTGTGAAGATACCAGTAAAAAAAAAAAAAGTTATGGATTTAATAAGAAAGCCTAGAGTCAGATGTAAGGAATTCTGGCCTTTTAGGAAAGAGGGGACCCACTGGCATTTTGCAGGCTCTATGACTATGCAAAAAAGATTGAATTGACCTACTAGATGCGTATACATGTCCCCTCAAAGACTCCTTGTGACAGTGGGAAGTAGGGAAGAATGAAGGAAGGTGGGTGAAAGCCTTCTGCTTTCTAGAAGGACCTTCTCTCTGGGACTTCTTTTTTAGCAAAAGAAGGGACCTTTACAATTGTTATTAACATTGGCCCAGGACATACACCTGGGATAAAAATAGAGGCATGATAACATTAACAAAACAGTATTTCTCTGACCCCATTCCTCAGACACTTTAGCAAACCCATCCCCTCTCAAATTCCTCCATAGATTAGCCAAGTGTCTTTAAAGTGTTGTCTTCTAGAGGTCTTAATGAATCCTTTTTCGCCTCCATCATTTTACTCCTCTCTAGCTCTGGCACCCTGTGGTGGTTTTTACTGCAAAAGTCATCAATGTGTCAAAGATTTTATGAAAATTGACCTTCTTCGCACACTTATGTTTAACAAGCATTTTAACAAATGTCCCAGTCTATCTTCGTTCATAGTTAATCAAAGAACAGTTTTGATTTATTTTAATTTCACATGAAGCAACAGGCATATAAGTAGTTAGGGAAAGTTTTAAACATAGAGTTAAGTTTAAGAGATTCATAAAAATCTCATTTGGCAATAAATTCCAAAAAATTGCAATAATTTTCAGGTCTTAGTTTCTTTAGGATCATTTCTAATGGTTTTTAAATGTCTCCACAGTCACATATTTCCCACTAAAATATCTTCTCCAGAAAAATTCATCATAGATTTCATTTATATTTGGTAAAAATTTCTAAAGTTTTTCTTCTTAGCAAATATCATAGAAAATGGTTAAATGATAGTAAATGTCCAGTCCTTAGTGAAAATGACAGAAAATTCAAACATTTCCCTTTTGATACTTGAGATTTCTTTTGATATCTTCTGGCAATATCAGAGCAGCACCTTTGGATATCTTGATAGCTTATATCTAACAGTTTGAACTTTCATCTGTTGGTTATAATTTAATAATATTTTATGTTAAAAATATTTAATAACAGTAAATTTTAACAAAACCACAACTTCACAAAAGTTACTTATTTAGGTAACTACTAAATTATATCACTGATGTAATGTTTTATTTTCTTGATTTATTAGTTCAAAAACAACAATTTAAAAAGAATACATTTCTATATTTAAAATAGCATTCAAAGTAAAAATATTTCATGTATGAACTAAAATCTGCATTTAACAAAATTACTGCACAAATAAAAACAAGTGGTCACACAGAATGGCAGAATGAAGTAACAAGTTCTGTTTCTTCATCTTTAAAGTTGTTGGGCTATCATCATTTATTACACATCAAAATTTTAAATACAGGCATGTGAAGTACCACAGGACTTACTATCAAAGCAAACGTGTGGAGCTGAGTCCACGTGTCCAAGGCTAAGTGGGTAATTGGGAGATCTCCGAATTCATTCCTATACGGACTACAATGTTTATTAAAGAAAATGTAACAAAAATGTGCTAATCTGAAGCTTACTTACATATTAACAGTAACTGCAGCATTGTTTAGAATTTAGGCCAAAAATTTTTTTTTCAGAGAGGGCAATTTCATCACAGATATTGTTTAGAATTGCTGAGAATAATTCTAATAAAAAGCAGATCAACTCTTAGTTGGTTTTATTATAGTTTTTAAATTCTCTAGACAAGGCTTGCCCTGACTGCCCTCCCAGGGAGGCCTGCTCCATGGCTCTGCCCTTGATAAGTACGCCTGAAGGATTTCTGCAAGGAGGAAACCGCAACGAGCAAAGTGCCGATAATTTTGACATTAACAACTATAATAAATATTTAAGTGTACATACAACTTTTTATTTAAAGTTTGGGGCTGAGATAGTAATCTAATGATTTAAAAAATCAAAAGAATATTGTTTTCTGATTTTAGGTTATTAGCTAAGTTTTTGTGAGAAGAGTCATTTAAATAGGTATTATAAACACCCTGTGTAGGATTGCAGCAAATGCTCCCTTTGATTTCTGTAAGCATCATTCTCAGTGTAAACTGAAGGAGTGGGTCTAGAATTATCTTTCAGTTTCAGGTCCTTTCAAGTCTAACAATCTGTGATATCTATTTTGTTTTTTTTGTGAATGAAAGAACAAGCTATCACCCCCACCCCTTCACCTCCCACAGTTCTCCTCCTTACTCCAGACCTCAGGGGTTTGCTTGGAGAGGAGATTAAACTCGCACATCTTTCTGCATTTCTATAATCTCCACACCAGAAAGACATAAGACCTGGGCTAAATAGTAAGGGAAAAAAGCCATAAATACTAAAGCTTTTTCCGGGTCTTTGTGAGCCTAAGGGTGTCCATGGAGAGGTCAATTGCTCTGGAATGGATCCCATTTCTTATGCAGTGGTAGGTCTCAGGGTACAGTTTGAGGAAAAACAAAGGGAACTGACATTGCTCTGCATTAAAATATCAATGAAAGCTATCTTCTTCATGGGAAGAAGCAGTTCTGAAATTATGTTGCAGATGAAAAAATGGATCTTGACTCTATTGTTTCTGAAAATTAGTTTTTGTCCTTGGAAAATGTAGTGCACGCGTGTGTGTGTGTGTGTGTGTGTGTGTGTGTGTGTGTGTGTGTGTGTGATGCAACAGACACCCAGTAGACTACTGGAGGGGATGTGAAAGTGTATTTTCACCTCACACGTCATACTGGAGGGAAAACTTGAGGTGGTTCAAATCTGGAGTGAGTGCCAAAGCCCTCCTTCAACTCTCCTGCTGAAGGCGCTTCCACACTGCTCTTGACAGAGTAACTCACACTTTAGAAAATATACTGCTGGAGATTGCTAGCTCCTCCTGATTGCCTGGAGGCCAGGAGAAGAGAGGTGAATCCTAGGGTAATACTGGATCCTAGAGGTGTAACTGTCTTCTTTCTCCTCCTCCTCATTTTTCAATTAATGTACACAAAAAAAGATGGAATGGATTAATGAAGCTCCATGTTCCCATCACCTGTTCACAACCTTTGCTAAACTTACCTCATCCTCCCACCTCACAGATACAACCTTAAAGCAAATCCCAGGAACATATGATTTCAATCTCAACTTAATGATTCCCCTTTTTTTTACATGACCGTAATACTCCTATCTTACCTTAAAAAAATTAATAATTCCTCAAACCATCAAATATCTACTCAGTGTTCACAATGTTCACATTTTCAATTGTCCCATGACTGTTTTTTTAATTTTTTTTTTGTTTTTTTTGTTTTTTTAATTTTTAATGTGTTTGTTTGAATCAGTTTATATAATGTGAATAGTTGATCTTTCTTAATTTATTTTCTAGGCTACCCTCTCATCTTTTCTTCCCTGTCGGGGTGGAGTTTTCTTAAAGGAAGGTAGATGTTTGCATTGAGGAAGTATACATAAAAATAATGATGTCTAATAATTATGGATGTAGTAATAATAATTACTTGACAACAACATGTATTTGTATCCATGCTATATGAAGTACTTAATACATATTAACTCATTTAATCCTCACAACAGCTCAGTGGGTTAGGAACTACTATTTACCAATTTTGCAGTTGAGGAACTGGGGCAGAGAGGTTCAGTAACTTGCCATAGGACACATACCTTGTAAGTAGTGGAGTCAGGATTTGAATCCAGCTTTTAATCACATGCTGCTTATTTTTTTTTTAATTAGCAATTATCCTCCTAGAGGGGCATTTAAATAATTTTGAATTTTTACAATGATAAATAATATACTTTACATAATGTTTGTCCATAATGCTGATTCTTTCTCTTTTTTTTTGTTTCATTTTATTTTTTTTATACAGCAGGTTCTTATTAGTTATCTATTTTATACACTTCAGTGTATACATGTCAATCCCAATCGCCCAATTCATCCCACCACCACCACCACCCACGCCCCCCGCCGCTGTCCCCCCTTGCTGTCCATATGTTTGTTCTCTACATCTGTGTCTCAATTTCTGCCCTGCAAACCGGTTCATCTGTACCATTTTTCTAGGTTCCACATAAATGCATTAATATACGTTATTTGTTTTTCTCTTTCTGACTTCACTCTGTATGACAGTCTCTAGATCCATCCATGTCTCTACAAGTGACCTAATTTCATTCCTTTATATGGCTGAGTATTATTCCACTGTATATATGTACCACATCTTCTTTATCCATTCATCTGTCAATGGGCATTTAGGTTGTTTCCATGACCTGGCTATTGTAAATAGTACTGCAGTGAACATTGGGGTGCATGTGTCTTTTTGAATAACGGTTTTCTCTGGGTATATGCCCAGTAGTGGGATTGCTGGGTCATATGGTAATTCTATTTTTAGTTTTTTAAGGAACATCCATACTGTTCTCCATAGTGGCTGCACCAATTTACGTTCCCACCAACAGTGCAAGAGGGTTCCCTTTTCTCCACACCCTCTCCAACATTTGTTGTTTGTAGATTTTCTGTTGATGACCATTCTAACTGGTATGAGGTGATACCTCATTGTAGTTTTGATTTGCATTTCTCTAATAATTAGTGATGTTGAGCAGCTTTTCATGTGCCTCTTGGCCATCTGTATGTCTTCATTGGAGAAATGTCTATTTAGTCTTCTGCCCATTTGTTGATTGGGTTGTTTGTTTTTTTAATATTGAGCTGCATTGAGCTGTTTGTATATTTTGGAGATTAATCCTTTGTCCCTTGGTTCGTTTGCAAATATTTTCTCCCATTCTGAAGGTTGTCTTTTCACCTTGTTTCTAGTTTCCTTTGCTGTGCAAAAGCTTTTAAGTTTCATTAGATCACATTTGTTAATTTTTGTTTTTATTTCCATAACTCTAGGAGGTGGTCAAAAAAGATCTTGCTCTGATTTATGTCAAGGAGTGTTCTTCCTATGTTTTCCTCTAAGAGTTTTATAGTGTCCAGTCTTACATTTAAGTCTTTGATCCATTTTGAGTTTATTTTTGTGTATGGTGTTAGGGAGTGTTCTAATTTCATTCTTTTACATGTAGCTGTCCAGTTTTCCCAGCACCACTTATTGAACTAGCTGTCTTTTCTCCATTGTATATCCTTCCCTCCTTTATCATAGATTAGTTGACCATGGGTGCGTGGGTTTACCTCTGGGCTTTCTATCCTGTTCCATTGATCTATATTTCAGTTTTTGTGCCAGCACCACATTGTCTTGATTACTGTAACTTTGTAGTATAGTCTAAAGTCAGGGAGTCTGATTCCTCCAGCTCCGTTTTTTTCCCTCAATATTGCTTCGGCTATTCGGGGTCTTTTGTATCTCCATACAAATTTTAAGATTTTTTTGTTCTAGTTCTGTAAAAAATGCCATTGGTACTTTGATAGGGATTGTATTGAATCTGTAGACTGCTACGGGTAGTAGAGTAATTTTCACAATGTTGATTCTTCCAATCCAAGAACATGGTATATCTCTCCATTTGTTTGTAACATCTTTAATTTCTTTCATAAGTGTCTTATAGTTTTCTGCATACAGGTCTTTTGTCTCCTTAGGTAGGTTTATTCCTAGGTATTTTATTCTTTTTGTTGCAGTGGTAAATGGGAGTGCTTCCTTAATTTCTCTTTCAGATTTTTCATCATTAGTGCATAGGAATGCAAGAGACTTTGCTGCATTAATTTTGTATCCTGCTACTTTACCAAGTTCATTGATTAGTTCTAGTAGTTTTCTGGTAGCATCTGTAGGATTCTCTATGTATAGTATCATGTCATCTGAAAACAGTGACAGTTTTACTTCTTCTCCAATTTGTATTCCTTTTATTTCCTTTTGTTCTCTGTATTCCTTTTATTTCTTTTTCTTCTCTTTTCAACATAGTTTCTCCAAAACTATGTTGAATAATAGTGGTGAGAGTGGACTTCCTTTTCTTGTTCCTGATCTTAGAGGAAATGCTTTCAGTTTTTCACCATTGAGAATGATGTTGGCTCTGGGTTTGTCGTATATGGCCTTTATTATGTTGAGGTAAATTCCCTCTATGCCTACTTTCTGGAGTGTTTTTATCATAAATGGGTGTTGAATTTTGTCAAAAGATTTTTCTGCATCTATTGGGATGATTATATGGTTTTTCTCCTTCAATTTGTTAATATGGTTTATCACGTTGATTGATCTGTGTATATTGAAGAATCCTTGCATTCCTGGGATAAACCCCACTTGAACATGGTATATGATCCTTTTAATGTGCTCCTGGATTCTCTTTGCTAGTATTTTGTTGAGGATTTTTGCCTCTATGTTCATCAGTGATATTGGCCTGTAGTGTTCTTTCTTTGTGACATCTTTGTCTAGTTTTGATATCAGCGTGATGGTGGCCTCGTAGAATGAGTTTGGGAGTGTTCCTCCCTCTTCTATATTTTGGAAGAGTTTGAGGATAGGTGTTTGCTCTTCTCTAAATGTTTGATAGAATTCACATGTGAAGCCATCTGGTCCTGGGCTTTTGTTTTTTGGAAGATTTTAAGTCACAGTTTCAATTTCATTACTTGTGATTTTCTGTTCATATTTTCTATTTCTTCCTGGTTCAGTCTTAGAAGATTATACCTTTGTAAGAATTTGTCCATTACTTCCAGGTTGTCCATTTTATTGGCATGATTTTCTTATAGTAGTCTCTTATAATGGTTTCTATTTCTGTGGTGTCTGTTGTAACTTCTCCTTTTTCATTTCTAATTTTATTGATTTGAGTCCTCTCCCTCTTTTTCTTGATGAGTCTGGCTAAAGGTTTATCAATTTTGTTTATCTTCTCAAAGAACCAGCTTTTAGTTTTATTGATCTTTGCTATTGTTTTCTTTGTTTCTATTTCATTTATTTCTGCTCTGATCTTTATGATTTCTTTCCTTCTGCTAAGAAAAGAAATTTGTTTGTAGTTCCTTTAGGTGTAAAGTTAGATTGTTTATTTGAGATTTTTCTTGTTTCTTGAGGTAGGCTTGTATTGCTATAAACTTCCCTCTTAGAACTGCTTTTGCAGCATCCCATAGGTTTTGGATCATCATGTTTTCATTGCCATTTGTCTCTAGGTATTTTTTGATTTCCTCTTTGATTTCTTCAGTGATCTCTTGGTTATTCAGTAATGTATTGTTTAGCCTCCGTGTGTTTGTGTTTCTTACATTTTCCCCCCTGTAATTGATTTCTAATCTCACAGTATTGTGGTCAGAAAAGATGCTTGATATGATTTCAATTTTCTTAAATTTACCGAGGCTTGATTTCTGACCCAAGATGTGATCTATCCTGGAGAATGTTCCATGTACACTTGAGAAGATAGTGTAATCTGCTGTTTTCAGGTGGAATGTCCTATAAATATCAATTAAATCTATATGGTCTATTGTGTCATTTAAAGCTTGTGTTTCCTTACTTATTTTCTGTCTGGATGATCTGTCTATTGGTGTAAGTGAGGTGTTAAAGTCCCCCACTATTATTGTGTTACTGTAGATTTCCTCTTTTATAGATGTTAGCATTTGCCTTATGTATTGAGGTGCTCCTATGCTGGGTGCATATATATTTATAATTGTTATGTCTTCTTCTTGGATTGATCCCTTGATCATTATGTAGTGTCCTTCCTTGTCTCTTGTAACAGTCTTTATTTTAAAGTCTATTTTATCTGATATGGGTATTGCTACTCCAGCTTTCTTTTGATTTCCATTTGCATGGAATATCTTTTTCCATCCCCTCACTTTCAGTCTGTATGTGTCCCTAGGTCTGAAGTGGGTCTCTTGTAGACAGCATGTATGTGGGTCTTGTTTTTGTATCCATTCAGCAGCCTGTGTCTTTTGGTTGGAGCATTTAATCCATTCACGTTTAAGGTAATTATCGATATGTATGTTCTTATTACTATATTCTTAATTGTTTTGGGTTTGTTTTTGTAGTTCCTTTTCTTCTCCTGTGTTTCCCACTTGGAGACATTCCTTAAGCATTTGTTGTAGAGATGGTTTGGTGGTGTTGAATTCTCTTAGTTTTTGCTTGTCTGTAAATCTTTTGATTTCTCCATCGAATCTTAATGAGGTCCTTGCTGGGTAGAGTAATCTTGGTTGTAGGTTCTTCCCTTTCATCACTTTAAATATATCGTGCCACTCCCTTCTGGCTTGTAGAGTTCCTGCTGAGAAATCAGCTGTTAACCTTATGGGAGTTCCCTTGTATGTTATTTGTTTTTTTTTTCCCCTTGTTGCTTTTAATACTTTTTCTTTGTATTTAATTTTTGTCATTTTGATTACTCTGTGTCTCAGCATGTTTCTCCTTGGGTTTATCCTGCCTGGGACTCTCTGTGCTTCCTCGACTTGGGTGCTATTTCCTTTCCCATGTTGGGGAAGTTTTTGACTATAATCTCTTCAAAAATTTTCTCGGGTCCTTACTCTCTTCTTCTGGAACCCCTATAATGCGAATGTTGTTGCATTTGATGTTGTCCCAGAGGTCTCTTAAGCTGTCTTCATTTCTTTTCATTTTTTTTTCTTTATTCTGTTCTGCATCAGTGAATTCCACCATTCTGTCTCCCAGGTCACTTATCTATTCTTCTGCCTCAGTTATTCTGCTATTGATTCCTTCTAGTGTGTTTTTCATTTCAGTTATTGTATTGTTCATCTCTGTTTGTTTGTTCTTTAATTCTTCTAGGTGTTTGTTTTTTAATTCTTCCAGGTCTTTGTTAAACATTTCCTGCATCTTCTCGATCTTTGCCTCTATTCTTTTTCCGAGATCCTGGATCATCTTCACTATCATTATTCTGAATTCTTTTTCTGGAAGGTTGCCTATCTTCACTTCATTTAATTGTTTTTCTGGGGTTTTGTCTTGTTCCTTCATCTGGTACATAGCCCTCTGCCTTTTCATTTTGTCTATCTTTCTGTGAATGTGGTTTTCGTTCCTCAGGCTGCAGGATTGTAGTTCTTCTTGCTTCTGCTGTCTGCCCTCTGGTGGATGAGGCTATCTAAGAGGCTTGTCCACATGCTGCTTCTTAACAGCTAATGATTATCTAGCACTTACTAGTGTCAGGCACTTTTCTAAGTGCTTTACTTGATTTAACGCATTTCAACCTCACAACATCCCTGTGAGGGCAGTATGATCATGGTCCCCATTTCATAGATGGCTAAGTCAAGACACAGAGAGTTTAGACATGAGAAGTGTCTAAGGAAAAGCAGCTCCCAGATGGACAACTCAGGGGCGGACTCAGGAGATTACTCGCCCTTGCCCCAAAATCCTAAAGGAGGAGGCCCTTGAAAGGGGGTGGCGGAGGCTGATATGTGTGTTATGTCCTTTGTTGCCCTCTCAGTTCACCTTTGTAAATACTTGGTCTCTTCCTCCTGCAGACACTACACCATTCAGACACTTAAGGAAAACTTTAAAAACCATGCCATCACTCTTAATAATATTCTCTTCTTAAGTCTATTCTAAACATGAGTTCAAGACATTTGGAAATGACTTTACACTCTTTAGCCCTGGAGGCCAGTTACTGCCCAGCTATGAGACGCTTCAAAGAATAACACTGCTTCCACAGAGCCCACCTCAAAAGCCCATCACTGTTCCATACACTGTACTTTCTTCCATCCTTTCTCTCCACTTTTCTCTTGCATTTTCGGTACTTGTAAAGACTTCTGTGGGCAGGCAGTGGCTGCACTTAAGTACTTAGAAGTTCTGCAAATTCAGGTATAGTCCAAGCAAACCTCAGACATTGAATTACATTATAGGCAGAATAGTTGAGAGAGAGAGAGGGAGAGAGCCTTACCCACTTTAGAGACAGAGATTTGTTTCACTTCTGGGAATGGGTCTCCTTTAACAGATGCTGGAAAAAAATCTGGGGCCTCCTAGGGAAAAAACATTATTAATGGCTGCTGGAAAGAATTAATACATATTTAATTGAGGTTGGAGTTGTTAAAAGATTTTTTTTTAATTAAAATCAAGATTCTCATACAAATATGAAGTGAGCAATGGCAAAGATTTTATTGAAATTTTTCATTTATGAGGAAACCAGTAAGATGTTACAACCAGTTTAAAGAAAAAAATCTGAAGAACAAACACTTATATACAGGCAATGGGGAATGAGAAAATGAAACTGCTAATAGATGTGAAAACTTTATAGGCCAATAAACGGTAGTTGTTGGAATCTTCTTTTCAGCAAGGGAAAATAAAATGTATCTCTATAAGACAAAATTCATTTGCATCTCTGTGGATAAGAATCACTTGTATTACTATCAGCTTTCCACAATTTACAGAGTTGTAAAGTAGCCTAGTCAAAGGCAGTAAAAGGAACAGAGCCCTATAAAATCAGATAAGCTCCAAAGGTCTTCTATATAATGCACTGGAAGGACATCCAGTAATCTTTTGCCCATTTCAAAGTCTTTCACAAATTTTCCTAACAGATCCATAAGTAAAAACTTATTTATCAAGTAGAGCAACCAGGCAAGGTGATTTTTTGAATAGACTCCTTAAAACAGAAATTATATTCATAGAGGATCTCTGTTAGACTGTTACCACTCTCCTGCTCTATCTCCCTTTTCTGCTAAGTTGTCTCTTTCTTTTTTTTTTTTTTTTTTGGTAATAAATTTATTTGTGTATTTATTTTGGGCTGCACTGGGTCTTCATTGCTGCATGCAGGCTTTCTCTAGTTGCGGCGAGCAGGGGCTGCTCTTTGTTGTGGTGCATAGACTTCTCATTGCAGTGGCTTCTCTTGTTGCAGAGCATGGGCTCTAGGCATGTGGGCTTTAGTAGTTGTGGCTCGCGGGCTCTAGAGCACAGGCTCAGTAGTTGTGACGCACAGGCTTAGTTGCTCTGTGATATGTGGGATCTTCCCGGACCAGGGCTCAAACCCATGTCCCCTGCATTGGCAAGTGGATTCTTAACCACTGCACCACCAGGGACGCCTCTGTCTCTTTCTTTTAAGCTGACATAATGGAAGATTTGTTACTGGAGTAAGGTAGAAAACTTTAACACTGTATCCAAAAAGTTTGACTTAAGAAAAGTGAGTAACTATCACATCCTTGTTGGCAGGTGGTTTACTCCTAACACTTTCAAACCGTCTACGGAAAGCTGATTACATACCCACCTGTTGCCTGCAATGTAGTCTCAAAATTAAGTAAACTAAGGGCAGTTTCTCAGCATACTTTATGTTCATTAAATTGCTCTGACATTTGCTATACCCAACTTTAAGATAAAAATATTGGCCAGTGGACAGTTTATTGGTCTAGAAAGCTCACTCTCTCTTCCTTCCTGTTTTAATGGCAGAGGCCATAATTGGGATGTAAAATGTAACCCCTAAAGTAAGTTTCACATGTTAACTCTTCCCAGGCTCCAGGATCTAGATATGCTTGGCGCATTGTTCTGTCCTGCTGGCTCAGCCCTTCAGTTGTGCCAGTCATTACCTGTCCTCTCCCACTCATCTGGATCGCTTTTTCATATCTGGAGCCAGAAATTTTCAGGATCACACTGTTAGAGCCTCCAGGAATTTCCCTTGGCTTGGGGGCAAGAGATCATGACCACCAGCAGCCAAATATCAAAGGCCAAGTAGGGATGATTATCCAAACAAAAGTGAGCATAAGATATTGAAACTTCAAATAGCAGCATAGGAACAGCCTGCTGGAAATAATTCTCAAGTGAGAGTTCAATGACATACTATCCCTCTCACAACATTGGAAAATATTAAAACATAGTAAAATATCCAGTGGCAATGAAGGTATGGTCAGTGGGTGTGTATCTTGGTAAAGACAATTGGGAAATTGAATGGCTCCATGACCAAGAGCCTTAGAACTTCGTTACCTCTTGATCCACCAAGTCCTCTTCTGGGGATAATTCAAAATATAGTGAAAAGTTTATGCACAAAAAGGTGTACTTCAGTATTATTTATAATAATAAAAAGTGAAAAGCAACCTAAATTTAACAATAAAGATTGATAATAGTTTTTTTGTGTATATTTTGAACTAAGATGTAGGTATTTAAATAATGAAGAGCTTAAAACACAGGAAAATGTGTGATAATGGAATTTTAAAAACAGTTTTTACTGTGGAAAAATATCAAACAGACAAAAAAGTAGAGAAACTAGCATGATGAACCCGCATGTACCCATCACACTGCTTAACGATTATCAATACAAAGCAAATTCATTTCATCTACCCTATTCACTTTCCTGCCCATATTGTTTGAAGCCAATCTGAGACATCAATCATTTCATATGAAAATGTTTCAGCATGTACCTCTAAGAGAATAGAATTCATTAAAAAAGCACACTTGCCATCTAAAAATAATATACCCATCAGAAAATAGAGCATTAAAAATCCAACATTCCAAGCAAATAACCACGATTATTATTTGTTCCTGTTCTTGTTCCACTGGGTCTTAGGTTAGCAATCTGAGTTCACAAAGTTATCAGCTTCAGGGCCAAAAAACAAGTCCTGGAAATCCTCAGAACCTTGGTACAGTCTGAAAGTTGTCTAAGGGCTGTCAGCTCAGAAGTCTGTATTCTGAGTCCATTCCTTGAAGTATCAGTAGTTAGGAGTACCCAGTACAGTCCTTTCCTTGAGGCTCTAAGACTTTTTTGTTAAAGATCCAATCCAATATCTGGCTTGTAACTTATAGCAGAGCCTTCAGGCAAGCATGAAAGAAAAGCAGAAGTGACCTCTAAGACTGAATGGCTGTGGTTAATTTATTACAGTTACCAGCAGTATCAGAATGGAGGAGAACAAAGTTGTCTAATATGTGCATGTTTCATAAGGGTTTGATCAATGTTTCCCCTGAGGATAAGAACATATTGTGGACAGCAAGGGCAGTGCCAAATCTTAATGACCTCCCTGTGAATTGTACTATCTCTGAAATATTTATATTAATAACATTTTACCTCTATAAACTTAACTTGGGGAAGGCTGAGCACCCCTTCTGATTGGGCAACTCTTCCAGTGGTACTCTCACAGTAGTATTGAACTTATTAAAAAATATTATGCTACCCAACAAACCTAATTACTTCTAACATTCTGTTTTCATAAGGTAAGAGAACAAATCTTTGTAATTTTCCAGAGGTTCTTTGGGAATCTCCAAGATAGTTTTCTGAGAATTTTATTTTTTTCTGAATTTAGAGTCTGATTTTGGGAAGGCAAAAGCAACAGATTTAATAGAGGAGACTTGGTCCATGATTAAAATAGGATCATGGACGTTTCAGAAAGAAAGATTACTTACCTAATCATTAAAGCAACAATATAATATTTAAAATAGACATAGAAGTAGGTAAAACAATTTTAAGCAATGTTGGCTCTTTCATATGTGAAGAGACTTTGTTCTTTGTTCTTAAAAAAAATAATCACAGACATGATAAAATCAACACAAAGTACAGAAAATTATTCTGGTGCAATATAAATCTCTGCTATCTGAATGAATTATACAAAAGGTAAAAAATAATTGATTATTACCCCTTGTTAGGAGCTCTAGTATAAATTTAACATTTTAATAGTGAGAAAGCCAAATTCTATTTTTGCATTAATTCAATATTTGGCAATAAAGAATTCCAAGTTCTTTTTCAAAAAATTATCTTTTGAATAAACCCATCAAAACAGAGAGAACTTTGCCAAAATTTGAACATATTTCATTGCTTCTTTTTAGAAAAACCACAACAAATATGGTTTACTTTCAGTAAACCTTTTACTATTTTCTGTCTCCGTTCAGGTGTTGTCTTTCCCTATCCTGTTTCATGTTCTGGAACAGATATTTTCCTTTAGAATAAATCTACTTGCTTTTCCTTTGAAAAACCAAACAAATTCCTTTACAAACATTATTGTTCTTGTATTCATTATTGTTTATACCATTGTCGCTATTGTTCTTAGTACGGTCTTACTACCTATATTAACTATAACTTTTAAACAAACTAACCTCCATTTCACAGAGAAAACTGAGCGATGGTAATTGATAATTGAGTGCTATATACAAGCACAAATGAACATATTCATTAACATGATCCAAAGTATGCTACTCCGTAACATGGTAATAATAAACAAAGATATATATATTTATTTAAACTATGTTTAGTAATCAGTGTTTTAGCAGTCTTAGAGATTATCTAGGTATCCAGAGATTATTCATTAATTGATTTAATATTTTAAGGTTAAGAATCTTAAAAATTATATTTTATCTAACATACTATAGATCATAATGATTGGTGATATCAAAAAGATTGTCAAAATTACAAATCAATTTGGTTAGACACATAATTTTACATTTTTCATAATTCTTAACATTATTAAATAGTAATACTAACTTATTTCTTCAATAAACCAGTAGAGGGAGATTGGGATTGACACATATACACTATTGTACTATGTATAAAATAGACAACTGAGGGGAACATACTGTATAACACAGGGAGCTCTAATTAAAGCACTGTGGTGTCCTAAACGGGAGGGAAATCCGAAAGGGAGGGGATATATGTATATGTAAGGCTGATTCATTTTACTGTGCAGTAGAAGCTAACACAACATTGTAAAGCAACTATACTCCAATAAAAATTAATTAAAAAAATAAAATAAATCAGTAGAGGAAGTTGAGGACACTCAGAAAACAAACTTAGATCTTCTAAAAAATAAAATGTACAAATATATTATATTTACTACTAATACCAGAGGGAAAAGATATAGATTTTTTTATTGAACCAAAATTATAAGCTAGTGTGATTTATCTAAAGAGTCACCTTAATTGTGTGAATTTAGATTATTATGAATTGTATATTATGCATATATATTTAGATTATCATATAAAATGCTTCTCAGCACTTTATGAAATACTTTTTTTGCTAAAAGGCTAGAACATTTAGAGTATACTAATACTTCAATTATTTTCTAGGAATTCTGGAGATACTAGATTTATGTAAACATAAGTATAAATAATTGCCTTACTCTATAAGTCAATCAGAACAGAGTTCCTTAATTTAAAAGACCTTGGAGACCTTCAAGATGGTGGAGGAGTAAGATGGGGAAATCACCATCCTCCCCGCAAATACATCAGAAATACATCTACATGAGGAACAACTCCTACAGAACACCTACTGAATGCTGGCAGAAGACCTCAGACTTCCCAAAAGGCAAGAAACCCCCCACGTACCAGGGTAGGGCAAAAGAAAAAATAAAAAACAGAGACAAAAGAATAGTGACGGGACCTACACGTCTGGGAGGAAGCTATGAAAGAGGAAAAGTTTCCACACACTAGGAAGCCCCTTCACTGGTGGAGATGGGGGTGGCGGGGGTGGGGGTGAAGCTTCAGAGCCACGGAGGAGACCGCAGCAACAGAGGTGCAGAGGGCAAAGCCGAGAGATTCCTGCACAGAGGATCGGTGCTGGCCAGCACTCACCAGCCCGAGAGGCTTGTCTGCTCACCCACCAGGACTGGGTGGGGGCTGGGAGCCAAGGCTCGGGCTTTGGAGGTCAGATCCCAGGGAGAGGAATGGGGTTGGCTGCGTGAACACAGCCTGAAGGGGGCTAGTGCACCACGGCTAGCCAGGAGGGAGTCTGGGAAAAAGTCTGGAACTCCCTAAGAGGCAAGAGACCATTGTTTTGGGGTGCGCAAGGAGAGGGGATTCAGAGCACCACCTCAATGAGCTCCAGAGATGGGCGCGGGCCGTGGCTGTCAGCGTGGACACCAGAGACGGGCATGAAATGCTAAGGCTGCTGCTGCAGCCACCAAGAAGCCAGTCTGCAAGCACAGGTCACTATCCACACCTCCCCTCCCGGGAGCCTGTGCACCCGCCACTGCCAGAGTCCCGTGATCCAGGGACAACTACCCCAGGAGAACACACGGCGCGCCTCAGGCTGGTGCAACCGTCATGCTGGCCTCTGCCACCGCAGGCTCGCCCCGCATTCCATACCCCTCCCTCCCCACTGCCTGAGTGAGCCAGAGCCCCCTAATCAGCTGCTACTTTAACCACCTCCTGTCTGAGAGAAGAACATATGCCCTCAGGTGACCTACATGAAGAGGCAGGGCCAAATCCAAAGCTGAACCCCAGGAGCTGTGTGAACAAAGAAGAGAAAGGGAAATTTCACCCAGCAGCCTCAGGAGCAGTGGATTAAATCTCCACAATGAATTTGATGTACCCTGCATCTTTGTAATACCTGAATAGACAATGAATCATCCCAAAATTGAGGTGGTGGACTTTGGGAGTAACTGTAGTCTTGGGGTTTGCTTTCTGCATCTAGTTTGTTTCTAGATTTATGTTTATTTTAGTTTAGTATTTAGTGTTTATTATGATTGGTAGATTAGTTTATTGATTTGGTTGCTCTCTTCCTCCTTTTTTTTTAATATATACATATATATATTTTTTTCCTTTTTCTCTTTCTGTGAGTGTGTAGGTGTGTGCTTCTTTGTGTGATTTTGTCTGTATAGCTTTCCTTTTACCATTTGTCTTAGGGTTCTGTCAGTCCATTTTTTTTTAGTATAGTTTTTAGCATTTGTTATGGATTTGTTTTTTGGTTTGCTTGCTCTCTTCTTTCTTTCTTTCTTACTTTTTAATTTTTTTATTTTTAATAATTTTTAAATTTTTTATTTTAATAACTTTATTTTAATTTATTTTTTCTTTCTTTCTTTCTTCCTTCCTTCCTTCCTTCCTTCCTTCCTTCCTTCCTTCCTTCCTTTCTTTCTTTCTCTCTTCTTTCTTTCTTTCTTTCTTTCTTTCTTTCTTTCTTTCTTTCTTTCTTTCTTTCTTTCTTTCTTTCTTTCTTTCTTTCTTTCTTTTTTCTCCCTTTTCTTCAGAGCCATGTGGCTGACAGGGTCTTGGTGCTCCGGCCGGGTGTCAGGCCTGTGCTCTGAGGTGGGAGACCCGAGTTCAGGAGATTGGTCCGCCAGAGACCTCCCGGCTCCATGTAATATAAAATGGCGACAGCTCTCCCAGAGATCTCCATCTCAACACTAAGACCCAGCTCCACTCAACAACCAGCAAGCTACAGTGCTGGACACCCTATGCCAAAAAACTAGCAAGACAGGAACACAATCCCAACCATTAGCAGAGAGGCTGCCTAAAATCATAATAAGGTAACAGACACCCCAAAACACTCCACCAGATGCAGTCCTGCCCACCAGAAAGACAAAATCCAGCCTCATCCACCAGAACACAGGCACCAGTCTCCTCCACCAGGAAGCCTACACAACCCACTGAACCAACCTTAGCCACTGAGGGCAGACACCGAAAACAATGGGAACTACGAACCTGCAGCCTGCAAAAAGGAGACCCCAAACACAGTAAGTTAAGCAAAATGAGAAGACAGAGAAACACACAGCAGATGAAGGAGCAAGGTAAAAACACACCAGACAAAACAAATGAAGAGGAAATAGGCAGTCTACCTGAAAAAGAATTCAGAGTAATGATAGCAAATATTATCCAAAATCTTGAAAATAGAATGGAGAAAATACAAGAAACATTTAACAAGGACCTAGAAGAACTAAAGAGCAAACAAACAATGATGAACAACACAATAAATGAAATTAAAAATTCTCTAGAAGGAATCAATAGTGGAATAACTGAGGCAGAAGAACGGAAAAGTGACTTGGAAGATAAAATAGTGGACATAACTACCACAGAGCAGAATAAAGAAAAAAGAATGAAAAGAATGGAGGACAGTCTCAGAGACCTCTGGGATAACATTAAATGCACCAACATTCGAATTACAGGAGTCCAAGAAGAAGAAGAGAAAAAGAAAGGGACTGAGAAAATATTTGAAGAGATTATAGTTGAAAACTTCCCTAACATGGGAAAGGAAATAGTCAATCAAGTCCAGGAAGTGCAGAGAGACCAAAACAGGATAAATCCAAAGAGAAACATGCTAAGAAACATATTAATCACACTATCAAAAATTAAATACAAAGCAAAAATATTAAAAGCAGCAAGGGAAAAACAACAAATAATATACAAGGGAATCCCCATAAGGTTAACAGCTGATCGTTCAGCAGAAACTCTGCAAGCCAGAAGGGACTAGCAGGACATATTTAAAGTGATGAAAGGGAAAAACCTACAACCAAGATTACTGTACCCAGCAAGGATCTCATTCAGATTCGATGGAGAAATTAAAATCTTTACACACAAGCAAAAGCTAAGAGAATTCAGCACCACCAAACCAGCATTACAACAAATGCTAAAGGAACTTCTCTAGGCAGGAAACACAAGAGAAGAAAAAGACCTACAAAAACAAACCCAAAACAATTAAGGAAATGGTAATAGGAACATACATATCAGTAACTACCTTAAATGTAAATGGATTAAATGCTCCAACCAAAAGACATAGACTGGCTGAATGGATACAAAAACAAGACCCATATATATGCTGTCTACAAGAGACCCACTTCAGATGGAGGGACACATACAGACTGAAAGTGAGGGGATAGAAAAAGATATTCCATGCAAATGGAAATCAAAAGAAAGCTGGAGTAGCAATTCTCATATCAGACAAAAAAGACTTTAAAATAAAGACTATTTCAAGAGACAAAGAAGGACACTACAGAATGATAAAGGGATCAATCCAAGGAGAAGATATAACAACTCTAAATATTTATGCACCCAACATAGGAGTACGTCAATACATAAGACAAAAACTAACAGCCATAAAACGGGAAATCGACAGTATCATAATCATAGTAGAGGAATTTAACACCCCACTTTCACCAATGGACAGATCAACCAAAATGAAAATAAATAAGGAAACACAAGCTTTAAATGATATATGAAACAAGATGGACTTAATTGATATTTATAGGACATTCCATCCAAAAACAACAGAATACACTTTCTTCTCAAGTGCTCATGGAACATTCTCCAGGATATATCCTATCTTGGGTGACAAAACAAGCCTTGGTAAATTGAAGAAAATTGAAATCATATCAAGTATTTTTCTGACCACAACGCTATGAAGCTACATATCAATTACAGGAAAAAATCTGTGAAAAATACAAACACATAGAGGCTAAACAATACACTACTAAATAACCAAGAGATCACTGAAGAAATCAAAGAGGAAATCAAAAAATACCTAGAAACAAATGACAATGAAAACACGACGACTCAAAACCTATGGGAGGCAGCAAAAGCAGTTCTAAGAGTGAAGTTTATAGCAATGCAATCCTACCTCAAGAAACAAGAAAAAGCTCAAATAAACAACCTAACTTTACACCTAAAGCAATTAAAGAAAGAAGAACAAAAAACCCCAAAGTTAGCAGAAGGAAAGAAATCGTAAAGATCAGATCAGAAATAAATGAAAAAGAAATTAAGGAACAATAACAAAGATCAATAAAACTAAAAGCTGGTTCTTTGAGAAGATAAACAAAATTGATAAACCATTACCCAGACTCATCAAGAAAAAAAGGGAGAAGACTCCAATCAATAGAATTAGAAATGAAAAAGAAGTAACAACTGACACTGCAGAAATACAAAGGATCATGAGAGATTACTACAAGCAACTATATGCCAATAAAATGGACAACCTGGAAGAAATGGACAAATTCTTAGAAAAGCACAACCTTCCGATACTGAACCAGGAAGAAATAAAAAATATAAACAGATCAATCAGAAACACTGAAATTGAGACTGTGATTAAAAATCTTCCAACAAACAAAAGCCCAGGACCACAGGGCTTCACAGATGAATTCTATCAAACATTTAGAGAAGAGCAAACACCTATCCTCAAACTCTTCCAAAATATAGAAGAGGGAGGAACACTCCCAAACTCATTCTACAAGGCCACCATCACGCTGATATCAAAACTAGACAAAGATGTCACAAAGAAAGAAAACTACAGGCCAATATCACTGATGAACATAGAGGCAAAAATCCTCAACAAAATACTAGCAAAGAGGATCCAGCAGCACATTAAAAGGATCATACACCATGATCAAGTGGGGTTTATCCCAGGAATGCAAGGATTCTTCAATATACACAGATCAATCAACGTGATAAACCATATTAACAAATTGAAGGAGAAAAACCATATAATCATCCCAATAGATGCAGAAAAATCTTTTGACAAAATTCAACACCCATTTATGATAAAAACACTCCAGAAAGTAGGCATAGAGGGAATTTACCTCAACATAATAAAGGCCATATATGAGAAACCACCACCAACATCGTTCTCAATGGTGAAAAACTGAAACCATTAGCACTAAGTTCAGGAACAAGACAAGGTTGCCCACTCTCACCACTGTTATTCAACATAGTTTTGGAAGTTTTGGCCACAGCAATCAGAGAAGAAAAAGAAATAAAAGGAATCCAAATTGGAAAAGAAGAAGTAAAGCTGTCACTGTTTGCAGATGACATGATACTATACATAGAGAATCCTAAACAGATTTCTAAATCCTTAAGAGAAATTAAGGAAACACTTCCATGTACCACTGCAGCAAAAACAATAAAATACCTAGGAATAAACCTACCTAAGGAGGCAGAAGACCTGTATGCAGAAAACTGTAAGACACTGATGAAAGAAATTAAAGATGATACGAACAGTTAGAGAGATATACCATGTTCTTGGATTGGAAGAATCAACATTGTGAAAATGACTCTACTACCCAAAGCAATCTACAGATTCAATGCAATCCCTATCAAACTACCACTGGCATTTTTCACAGAACTAGAACAAAAAATTTCACAATTTGTATGGAAACACAAAAGACCCCAAATAGCCGAAGCGATCTTGGGAGAGAAAAACGGAACTGGAGGAATCAGGCTCCCTGACTTCAGACTATACTATAAAGCTACAGTAATCAAGACAGTATGGTACTGGCACAAAAACAGAAATATAGATCAATGGAACAGGATAGAAAGCCCAGAGATAAACCCACGCACATATGGTCACCTTATTTTTGATAAAGGAGGCAAGAATATACAATGGAGAAAAGACAGCCTCTTTAATAAATGGTGCTGGGAAAACTGAACAGCTACATGTAAAAGAATGAAATTAGAGCACTCCCTAACACCATACACAAAAATAAACTCAAAATGGATTAAAGACCTAAATGTAAGCCAGATACTATAAAACTCTTAGAGGATAACATAGGCAGAAAATGGAAATAAAAACAAAAATAAACAAATGGGACCTAATGAAACTTAAAAGCTTTTGCACAGCAAACAAACCATAAACAAGATGAAAAGACAACCCTCAGAATGGGAGAAAATATTTGCAAATGAAGCAACTGACAAAGGATTAATCTCCAAAATATATAAGCAGCTCATGCAGCTCAATATCAAAAACACAAAAAACCCAATCCCAAAATGGGCAGAAGACCTAAATAGACATTTCTCCAAAGAAGGTATACAGATTGCCAACAAACACATGAAAGGATGCTCAACATCACTAATCATTAGAGAAATGCAAATCAAAACAGCAATGGGGTATCACCTCACAGCAGTCACAATGGCCATCATCAAAAAATCTACAAACAATAAATGCTGGAGAGGGTGTGGAGAAAAGGGAACACTCTTGCACTGTTAGTGAGAATGTAAATTTATACAGCCACTCTGGAGAATAGTATGGAGGTTCCTTAAAAAACTAAAAATAGAACTACCATACGACCCAGCAATCCTGCTACTGGGCATATACCCTGAGAAAACCATAATTCAGAAAGAGTCATGTTTCACAATGTTCATTGCAGCTCTATTTACAATAGCCAGGACATGGAAGCAACCTAAGTGTCCATCAGCAGATGAATAGATAAAGAAGATGTGGCACATATATACAATGAAATATTACTCAGCCATAAAAAGAAATGAAATTGAGCTATTTGTAGTGAGGTGGCTGGACCTAGTATCTGTCATACAGAGTGAAGTAAGTCAGAAAGAGAACAACAAATACCGTATGCTAACCCATATATATGGAATCTAAAAAAAAAAAAAAAAATGGTTCTGAAGAACCTAGGGACAGTACAGGAATAAGACGCAGATGTAGAGAATGGACTTGAGGACATGGGGAGGGGGAAGGGTGTGCTGGGAGGAAGTGATAGAGTGGCCTGGACATATATACACTACCAAATGTAAAATGGATGGCTGGTGGGAGGCGGCTGCATAGCACAGGGATATCGGCTTGGTGCTTTGTGACCACCTGGAGGGGTGGGATGGGGAGGGTGGAAGGGAGACACAGGAGGGAGGGAATGTGGGGATGTGTGTATACATATAGCTGATTCAGTTTGTTATACAGCGGAAACTAGCACAACATTGTGAAGCAATTATACTCCAATAAAGATGTTTAAAAAAAAATAAAGTAACAATGTTAAACCCATTTCATGCTGAATGAAAAGCATACGCTTTTTGAAAAATAACTATAGTTTGAAAAATAAAATAAAAGACCTTATAATCTAATTTATTAATACCATCCAGAATTAAGAAAATATTTCACACCAACAACGAGAGAGGAAACTTTTCTCAATTATAGAGAATTGGCTGGCTTCAACTCTATAACCTCAGCTACAGGTCAGGAGTAAACTCAGAAACAAAACTTCAGTGGTCTGGTTCTCAAAGGGCTGTTCTCCTTTCTAGTGGGCACGAAATAGTTTCTTAATTAATTTGAGGTCACAGTAGATAAATAGCCAAAGAAAAAGACTGACAAACTGGATTAGATGTCATCTCTCACCTGATAGAAAATAGATCCGCATTATCCACCTGACAGCGATTATCAAATGGTCAGATGGTAAAACCAAATTCCCCATAATAATCAGCCATGTGCATATTAGAACTATATATATACACACAGGGTCAACTCTAAACTATGGAGTTGAGACCTGCCTAGCAGTCTTGGCTCCGGCTCTAGAAAAAGACATGGCGCAACCTGCAAGTTTTACAAGGATGCTCCCTAGATTATGCAGTTGAGACCTGTCTAGTGGTTAGAGACAAGACATGGACTTAACTATTGCCTGGGTCTAGTTGTGAAAAGATACACATAGGTTCATATACACCAGCTCTCCCCCAAAACAAGCCCTAACGTGTGCCTACTTCTGTGGTGTAAATTTTCCTATGATTTCTGTTTTTAATTGTGTTACCAACACAATGCCATGAATGCAGAATTGGGAAGGGATACATGTATTTGATTCTCGCAAAACAGTATAATCTGCTCCAGGACACAACTGTGCTTGACCATAAGTTAATTAAAACAGACAGACTAGCAGACTTGGCTAAGAACAGAAACAAAAACAAAAACACAAAATCAAAAACAAGAAAGAAAATCTTTAGAAATGCAGAGTTAGTCATTTGGCATTCACTCTGGGAAACAAGAAAAGATGTGCCTGGGTTTAATCACTTCTCGGGCCATGCAGTTTAATAGCACCAGCAGGTAAAGTTCACTTGAATATCTCAATAGATCTTCCAAAATGGCCCTGGTACTCAGCATTTCACAAGATAGCTTGTTCTATTTGTGAAGAATTCTCATAGTTAGAAAACTTTTATTTATACTCAGCCAAAAGTCTATTTTCCTATAACTTTTTTTTTTAATTAATTAATTTATTTATTTATTTGGCTGTGTTGGGTATTTGTTGCTGTGCACGGACTTTCTCTAGTTGCAGCAAGCGGGGACTACTCTTTGTTGTGGTGCGCGGGCTTCTCATTGCGGTGGCTCTTGTTGCAGAGCATGGGCTCTAGGCACGCAGGCTTCAGTAGTTGTGGCTCACGGGCTCTGGAGCGCAGGCTCAGTGGCACACGGGCTTAGTTGCTCCGCGGCATGTGGGATCTTCCTGGGCCAGGGCTGGAACCCGTGTCCCCTGCATTGGCAGGCAGATTCTTAACCACAGAGCCACCAGGGAAGCCCTATTTTCCTATAACTTTTAACCAGAGAGTTTAGTCATACTCTTGGGAAATGCACGGAATAAATCTAATTCTTCCTTTATTCAATAAAATTTCAATATTGATTATAGTTATCTTAGGATTTTAGTGCTAGTCCAACTCACTCACTTTACAAATAAGGAAACTGAGACCTAGAAAGGTTAATGACTTTCCTCAATTCATAAAGCACTGAGATTTGTCACATTTGATGCAATCAGAGATTAAACTTAAAAACCGTCACAACACATCCCTCTTAAGTCTTTGTTCCTTAGTTGTATTAATATTTCATCTATTGTGTTTTCCAGACTTCTCATCATATAAGCTGGCTTCTTCTTGTTCAGACAGTGTCATTCTAAAAGTGGGGTACCCAGAACCCAATCAAATGCCACAGGTGTCAGCTGATTAGTTCAGTGAACAGTGTGTTCTGAATTCTGGAGTTATTGATATTTCCTTCATCATTTGGACTGCCACTTCACTTTTTAACTCATGTACTTGTCAAATATAATTTTCAAAAGTTAAAAACTTGGCTTTCATAGAAATATAGAATAAACACAGGTCAAAAAATGTATTCAATTCATTCATAAAGGAAACATAAGCTAATAAAACTGGTTTAAAAACTATTTGAGAAGCTAAGAAATATATAGTCCATCAAGAAGTGCACACTGAAATAAGTTTTTTTAAGTTAGAAAAAAGTCTATTTAATACCCTATCAGTCGATAAATCGTAACTTTTGAGATTATTTTTTCCACCAAAGACAAATCATTTGCATCTCTATCAGGTAAAAACCTACAAGGTAACATCTACCTTCATAGTTCCTGGGCTCTAACTGATAGTAAATAACAAAGCCAAACAAAGTCACTCTTAGAAAATTAAAGAGTCCTTAAGTGGGCCTGTTAAACAATGTCCCAGGATGACATTAAAAGGACATATAGCCTTCTCTTTTGCTTTATCTTCAAGTATCATAGAATATTTCTTAACATATTTTTATATGAACTATTGTTTTGCCAGTCTCCCACAACTTGTTAAAGCATAACAAGACAGGAGTTTACATTTATTTATGTGAAGTTATTTCTGTCTATTATTCCAGTTTGTCTTCCTTCCCAATGCAGGATTCTTTTCTGTAATATCCATGACTAGTGATGGTCAATGTTGAGGAACTCTGTGCATTGCGAGGTAGCTCAATTTATTGTTAGAAACTCTAGTTCTTAGTGAGGTCTTGTGTATACCAGCAGAAATATACTCCCCTGTAATTTTTACCCACTAGAGATTTGGATTAAGGGGTAGAAAAAACAGGCAGCTCCTGAGCATTAATTTAAAAAGGAGTGCTAAAATATCCCTAAGCTCAACTGTAAAATGGTGCTAGTTAACACATATCACTCCTCACATAACTGAGGTCGTGTAAACTGGCTCTGCTAAATGGAATTAAACAGTGCTTTCAAGGGGAAATTTAAAAATGTATATTCCTCATCTACACTAAGCGATCTCTGTTGAGTATTTTTTAGAGGCAAATGCATGAGTAGCGCAAGGCAGGCAGATAAGGGCTAGTCCCCCAACTCCAGAACTTTCCCACTAGTGTCTAACAATTTGGTCATCTGAAATTCCAAAACCCAATAATGCCATAATATTTACTAGGAATGGGTGTTTATTTTATTATAACAAATTACAAACCCTTTATTAGGCCATAATTTTCCCACTGAGGTAATTATAAAATAACCTAAGATTATAATACAGTACGTATTTGGATAAAAGAAGGAAATGTGTGCGAACATGAAAATCAGATAAAGGAACTCAAATATATTTGGACAGGATATTTAATGTAAATCACCTCTATTCTTACTTAAGAGAGCATACGTGACTTAGGCTATCCAGTTGAGAGTGACGTAAAACCTGGAAGAAAATTTCAAAAAGTTAAAAGTGTATTGTTATAGTACCACATTAATAAATCCTTTGTTTTGAGGATAAAGAACTACACATTTTTATCGGCCGAAAAAAAGGTTTCTCCCACTTTTGTCAGGTATATGTTTAACAAATATTAAAGGAATACAGGTTTGCATTGCTACCAAATTATGAGCCCACATGTCTTATTCTAGCTCTGTTGACTGGTTCCAGTTCTAACATCGGGAGGCATGCAAAATAAGCTTAATCCAGCTTCCATATGACTGATCTTCAGATACCTGAGAACAGTTACCCCATTCTCCTGCAGTCTGTCTTCTTCAGATTAAATAAGTATGCCCCTCCTTAGAATGGCTTCAAGATTGGTTATTTTCATGATTACTTTCCTGCAGAGGCTTTCTAGTTTTCAGTGTGTCCAAATGTGACTCCCAATATCAAATACAACATAACAAATGTCTGATGCCACATTTATATCAGGCGGTCATCTCACTCAACCTGCTTTGCCAACTCTGCATTAAATAACAAGGGAAATTAAAGGAATATAAACATCCCACATCCCTTTAATGGAGAGGCTTAGCCTTTTAAACTTCCTGGAGCAATTCAGAGTTCTCACTAAACTCAGGGGTACTCAGTCAGGGTCGGGTCAAGAGACAGAAACCACATCAATTATTTGAAGAGAGAAGATTTAATACAAAGAACTGTTAGCCAGGTAGTAAGTTGTTTACTAGGCAATTGAAAGGGTAAAGAGGAATTCTAAAGCATTACAAGTAGTAACTGTATGAAGCTGTTATTACCCTGTGTTAGCCTACCTCAGGGTAGATACTAAGCCAGGATTGAACCTGCAAGGATTTTATTAGGGGATATTCCTGTATAAAGGAAACCCAGAGGGAGCAGGGAAGGCTGAGATGCAGGTATATCCTGGGTAACAAAGAAAAGGCCATAAAATCTGAGGAAGTTCCTGCAAAGCCATAGGAAAGTTATTGAGCCAAAGAGGCTGGTCAGAGGAGTCCTAAGTCTCCCAGGAATCTGCCCCAGTGTTCTGGGCATGCTCAGTTAGTATGGTCAATTAAGTTTAGGTTTGCCAGATAAAATACAGGACATTCAGTTATATTTGAATTTCAGATAAACAATGAATAAAATTTTAGTATAAGTATATCCCAAATATTGCATTGGACATACTTACATTAAAAAATTATTTGTTGTTCAAATTTAACGGGCATCCATCCTATATTTTTTATTTGTGAAATCTCTCAACCCTGATTATACTCCCTATAGCTGAAGGTCTGTGAGGGGCATTCTCATGGCTGCCACACACTGCTGGGGCTAGGAGAAGAAAGGTTGGAATTATTAAAACTTCAAAACTTGAAAGAAGATCTTGAGAAGGTGAAACTCAGACAATCTAAGGAAAGGGTCCCCGCTATCCGGGTGGGGATAAAACTGATTCTATAGCTGTTAGAAAACTACAAAGTGGATTCAACTGCTGCTATGGGAAGGAACTGCTGCTTTGGGGTTGAAGAAGTGTTGCTGGACAGGACCCCAAGCTGACTGGAAGCCAACCAGACGCAAAGAGAAAACAGGAAGAAGCAAGTCCCATCTTCCTCCTCCAGGCTTGCAGTCTCCCTCCACACCCACCCATCACTTGCAGAGCCTCACGTGGAGCCACTGGCAAAGCAGAAACGCAGAGCAGAGTATCAAAGACCGGGTTTGGAATTTAAAGTAAAAATTTAGTAACTGGCACAAATGCAGATTACCAAAGATCACGCCCAGTTAATGAAATGCTGGGAAATGATTGGCTATTGACCCTACATGATTTCAGCATGACTCCCGACTTTACAAATTTCATGGATTAATGGTGATGAGGTTTGGGACATGCTATTCCAAAGTATGGCACCTTGGCATATTGAATATTTTAAGCTGAAGGAATTTGAAAAACAGAGGTGTTGGAAGGATTCTCTGACCTTCTACTTGAAGGTCAGGTCCTAAGACCCTCATGTGAGAGGTGCCCTCTCCATATCCAGAGGAAAAGAGCATCCTTATCTCCAAAGACGGAGAGACACTGGGAGGAATCTGAGCAAACAGGCTTTGCTAAGTGTCCCCCAGTTTACCACCCATAGCTTATACCCTTTGTCCTAGCACATTTTTCCATTACTTTCCACTCTTTATCAAACCTAGTATAAAAATGTTCAGGTTTAACCTGTTCTTCAGGTCTTCATTTCCTTATGAAGGCTCCTGTGTCATGTAAGACTTATATTAAGTAAATTTGTATACTCTTTTTCTTATTAATCTGTCTTTTGTTGCAAAGTCCCAGCCAAGAACCTAGAAGGGTAGAAGGAAAAAGATATTATTCCTCCCCTGTGTTGTCCAGCAGAGAGATGCTGGTCACCAATTCCCATCCACCATTTCAGACAAATTACATTAATAGCCAACGTGACTAGAGATGGATTTGCCTTTGCTTTTGAAATTCTCTTCTTGAAAAAACAAGTGAGTTAGGATCTCAAGTCCATAATGAAGATTGGCAGAGGGATACGAGAGGATCCACAGTCTTGCGTTATGTACAAAATAGCAACAAATTCAAAAGACTCCAGTGAACCTAATCACCAAGGAAAACAGGTTTGCTATCCCCAGGTTGCCAGTGAACTCTAATCCCTTAGAAAATGGAAGACCTTATGAGGTATTATATAACAATAAGGAAGAGGATATGTCATACTTGTATATGCCCTATGGTTTATAAAACATTCTCCCAGACATTATCTTGTTTTGAGCCCTGCATGTAACCACACATGGGGTTGGGGAGCTGATGACTGACCTCAATCCAGAATATAATGAATAATCTTTGAAAGTTTTTAAGTGAAAATGTGATATAGTCAGGTCTGTGCCTTAGAAGAGAATCTTGCCAGAGGGCAAAAGCTGAGGATTTATCAGCAGTTCACTCAAGCGGTAATGAGCCCCTAAAATAAGGTAGTATCTTGGAGCTATCACCAATCCAAAACTAAAGTATTTTTCTCCAAGACAAAAAAGGATTTTAAAAAATGTAAAATATTTAATGAGTAATAGGGGAGTCGTATCTAGTTTTTAGTTTTCTTAACTTTTTGGCATTTCTGCTCCATTCACATCCACACATTCACATGCAAATAATGCATGTCAACCTTTCAAATGTTAACAGATGGAAAGAAAAGTAGGAGCATTATGGGTGGGATTTATGTGATCCAAATGAATGAGAATAAAATGTAAATAGCTGGAAAAAAGAATTTTCTGATTATACAATAATTGTTATTTTCATTTCAAGGGTTTCAAAAATAGAACAGTATCCTCTGCTAATCGCTTCCTATATTAGTTATCTTTTATTGCATAACAAATTTCCCCAAAACTTAGTAGCTTAAAACAACAATAAACATTTATTATCTCTGGCAGTTTCTGTGGGTCAGGAATTCTGGAGCAGCTTAGCTGGGTGGTTCTGGTTTGGGGTCTCTCAGGAGGCTAGAGTCAAGATATTATTGTAGCTGAGGCTGCAGTTGTCTGAAGCCTTGTTGGGGCTAGAGGATGCCCTTTTAAGATGGCTCACAAATGTCACTTGGTTTTGGGGGGCGGTCTTCTCCTCATAAACCTCTCCAAGGGATGCTCCAGTGTTCTCATGACATGGCAGCTGGCTTCCCCCCAAGCAAGCGATCCAAGAAAGTGACAGCTAGGCAGAAGCAATCATTTTTAATGTCCTAGCCTTGGACGCCACACAGCATCACTTCCGCCACGTTCTATTCATCAGAAGCAGTTCACTAAGTCTTGCTCACATTCAAGGGGAAGGGGAAGTTTCCACCTTTTGGAAGGAGGTGTGTTAAAGATTTTGTGAACATATTTTAAAAACACCACACTTCTTTAACTTAAAACAGGTTTTGGTATTTTGCACTCCAAATAAAATTCCCAACTCATTGAACAGCTTCACAAAAGCAAGTGACCTGGGGATTGATGTCTCAGTTCTTCGGTCAGCAACAGCTTGTCAGTTTGCTCTGAGATGTCTAAGAGTTGTGTGGTGACAGATGAGAAAAGTGTAACTTTGTAATCCAAAGAGGGGGAAGAAAAGAACCCTAAAAGACCAAACCATTGTAGTTTCATCATTTGAATTATTTTCCTTGAAATTCTATTGAAAGGACAATTTTTGAAATTCAAGCTTCAATGTCAGAGGGATGAAAAAGCCCTAAATTGTTCCTAGGAATATAAGCTGTAAGTGATGGAATTCCAACAATTTGATACTTATTAGGAGTCAGGAAGAATGTTCCTACCTGGAAAACCAAAATATCACTACAGCCAAACAAGAAACATTTCTGCATTTATTTATGTCTTAGTCTATTTGGGCCACTATTTAAAAAATAGCATAGATTGGCTGGCTTAAAAACAACAAAGGTTTATTTCTCACAGTCTGGAGGCTGGGAAATCTAAGATCAAGGGGTTGTCAGATTCTGTGTCTGGTGAGAGCCTACATCCTAGACAGCTGTCTTTTTACTGTGACCTCACAAGGTGGGAGGGTTGAGAGATTTCTCTGGGGTCCCTTTTATAAGGGCACAAATCTCATTCATGTACGCACCACCCTCATGACCTAATCACCCTTCAAAGTCCCCACCTCCTAATACTATCCCCTTGGAGGTTAGGATTTCAACATATGAATTTGGGGGGATGTAAACATTCAGTCCATTGCAATTTAACCAACTGGAAAAGAAAAGAACCCTCAAGATTTTGAGAATGCTGTCTGGGAGAAGAATAAAAAATCAATACCCTAATGAATTTGGTTGCTTCTTATCTTCATTGATGTGGCAGTTAAACTTGGAGCCTTGACTTGCTTTGCTACTGCTACTGCTTTCCCTTTTGGAAGGTCTGCAGCTGTAGCTATTAGACCTAAAAGATAAGTAACCCTTATCTTCTGCCCCTTGGTTTGATTCTTGGCTTGTCAGAATTTCTTTGCACCTGAGCTGAAATCAGGAGTTAACTTCAGAAAACAAATCCCAGGAAGTAAGGCACATCCAGCTAAAAAGTAAAGTAATACGTTGCCTAGAGCAGCAATATTAACAAGGACCTTTTCAAACTGGTATCGCTTCCTTCCCTCAGGAGCAAGGGGAAACATAAAATCTAATGGCTATTCCTTTCTTAAGAGAAAGAAGAGAAATTGTGCCCTGTGATTATGGTGTTGGGAGAGGGGGGAATTAGAGTCTTCGGGACCATAAAAGGAAGAATAAAATGAATTTACAGAGACTGAAAAGTAATCAAGAAAACTGAATGTCTACTTGTAAATCATGGGACCTGATGGCAAAAGCACTATGGTGTTTGGTGTAAAATTGTAGGAGTGAGGCACGCAATTGGGAAACTGAATACTAAGAGTTTAAGAGCTAGTGAGTGTTAGGGGATCCCAGAGGCATCCTTTTCTACTTGGCCCCTACACCTGAGTTTGTTCTAGAAGATAAAGAGTATTGCTCTAAGTCAAATTAATCTTCTACCTCCCCAAACCAGACTGATTTATAACTTCACACCATCTGCTTGTGTTAGTGGTGTGATTCTCTCCTGTACTAATTAATGGCTCATAAAGGGCTTTGTATACAGCAAGCAAACTATAACTTCCAGGACCTAATCATGAATTTTTGCCAGTTTCCACTATGAGGAAATTAAGGTTTCATCTTGATTTAAACCAATGTCCTTCTGCTTGTCCCCAAGCCCTCAGGGATCTGCCTTCTCACTTGTAGGAAGTTCAGTTCTCTCCCTTTTTCATTGAATCCCTACCCCTACTACTGCATTTCTATTGGGTACTTCAAGAGAAACTTTAAAGTCTGGGCCTCTAAGCACAACTTTTAGAAAAGGTCCTTTTACCTGTAACTTCAGTTAAGAAAGCCTTTCCTTTGTCAGGTCCTTTCACACTAGAAGGGAAGTTTGACAACATTGTAAAAGAGTGAGAAATCCAGTGTGGAAAGAAGAGAACCTTTAAAAAAAAAGAAAAGAAAAAAGAAATGTTAGCTTTCGGAATCACTGTTTCACAGTGCAGTGCAATAACCACAAAAATGGAGAGTCTTGCCTTACACACCTAGATTTATTGCTGAATTATGTATGACCTTGCGGAAGTCACTTAACTTTCTGTGTCTTAGTTTCCTTATCTCTCAAATGAGAAACCTGGACCAATTACTATAAAGTATAATTCTAAAGTGACATGATTGTATATCAACATCCCTCAAAAATTACTGACCACGTGATATTTGCCACTATGCTTAGGGCCTAACACACTATGTCTATGCCTGGACATGACCGCTTCTAAAAGCAGTGTGAAAACCGTTCCAAAAGATACTTGAGAAGTAAGCAGACAATTGCCGGGCCAGCTGCATCATGGTTGGTTGCCTAGCTTCATAATACATTTGGTTCTGCATCCGCGGGTTCCTCCTCTGCATAAGGAGGGCCAACTGTACTGCACCATTTTGTATAAGAGACTCATGCATTCTCGGATTTTGGTATCTGAGGGGGGCAGGGGAGGGGGGGTAGTCCTGGAACCAGTCCCCTGTGGTTATAACCACTCTTCCCCTCCTAGACCTATCACTTCTTTCCCTTTCTACTTCCCTCAATGTTTCTCCACCCCAGATTCCTAATACCTTTCCAGGGCTTGAAGTCACAGAGAGAATCACCAGTATCTTCAGAGCCATCCCAGGTAGTGTCACCTGTGGGCTCTGCCTATTATTAGATGCTGGGGGCAGCAAAATACCTTATATTTTAAAAGTAAGAATCATCTGGTGGGAGAGGTAGAGATTGTTTTTGGACTTAGTTAGTCCCTTTTGCTTCTCAAAATAAACATCTTTGTGCTCAGTTAAAAAGCTTTCCAAGATGTTCACAAGAGAAGGGGAAATTCTCGCCAAAAACTTAAGCCCAGCCAGACAGGGATACTGAAATTTTGCTGTCTGTGGGAGCACATGGCCAGGCAAGACTGGCGTAAAAACAGTCATCTGTGCTTAAATGATGGCAGTGTAGACTTCTGGTGCTCGGAGGCTATGTTCAGGGGACCCAGGCAGAGCGTATGGGGTCCAGCAACTCCATCAGCGGTTCCCATTGTTACGGTTCACAGCACACTCTTGTCTATTTACAGAACTTACAACTCGGCAAACCTTGGTCCTTATGGATGGAGGGGTAAAGGGAAACACTTCTCTCACTCTTCTCACAGTTTTAGTTCTGCTTCCAATTCTGAGCAGTTGCAAAATGCTTCAGAAGATTTAGGTCCAAGAGCCCCATCTGCAATTTTACAGTGTTGTGACCTTGGACAAGACGCTTTAACCATCTCTGAGCTGCAACTTTCTCATCCATAAAATGGTGATAATGCCTATTCTACTTTCTTTACAAGAATGTTGTGAAGATCAAATAAAATAACAAATGAAAACACTTTGTGCATGAAAAGGCGCTGTGTAAACACAAGCTATTTTTAATTATCAGGTGTCTCCTCTTCTCTGCGCTTTCCTTTACCTCATCTGTTTCTGTGTCCTTTAAGCGTCTTCATAGTCTTTTCTTAGTCCAAGATTCTCGCTATGGTTAGTGCTCAGCTTCTTAAACGTGGATGGCCTCGTTACCAACCAGGCAAACCTGCATCTACAGGTCTATCTAGCTCCCCATTCAGAGACGAATCTACAACATTTAGTAGAACCTCATTCATTTCAGCAGTCATGTATGGAGCACTTAATGACTCAATATCCCACATTAGGGATGGCAAATTGAATGGGCAGGGCAGGTTCAGCCCCCAAGGAACACACCGTCAGATCCACGCATCTCAGACCAGTCAAATAGATTAATCAGGTCTATATAAGCTTCAGCTGAATCTTCTCTCTCTGGCCTCTACTCTTTTTTTTTTTTTTAATACTTCTATATTGGAGTATAATTGCTTCGGTGAGGGAGGGGGAAGCTGGCCTCTACTCCTTGAAGTTCAGATCTATCTGGACCATTTGGGCCAAAATTTGAACTTTGAAGTCCTCCAAACCTGTTCTTTTAGAGAAAGCAGGTAACTTTATTCAAGTCTCCTTGGAATTATTTCGCACATCCCTTTGTTGACTGACCCCCTGTCTCCCTCTTTTATTCCTCATTCAATGTCCAATTCAATGTTGAGGTTCTGCCCAGTGTGGGGTTCCATATTGGGCAATGAGAACTGATTCCACTTGTATCCACATAGCTTAACTACTAGGACGGACAACTAAGACCACCTGTGGCAACATGACTTACTATTTGTTCTAGGAAATTCTTGCTCAGGAAGATAAACTTGTAGAGCAATAAATAATTTCACTGTTTGCATCGGGAAATTTCCCAAAACCAACTTTTTTGAACAATAATTACTCATTGGAGCAAACAACACTATTCTCAGGACAATAATTATCCGGGCAAATGGTTCTCTTACCAAATGACTTTATTTATCCAGACTTGCCTTAAGACCCTCTCTTAGCTGTGTCCATCAATCCCAAACTACCATTTCATAAACTTTTCTCAGTCTTAACTTGAGCCCCACTTTAAAAGACCCACACCCCATCCCTATACACTTCTGCCTCTGACCTCTCCCTCTGGGGTATTCCTAAGACTCTGTCCAACTGGTCCTTTCCCTCCTTGCAACAGGTTTAACAAACTTAGCCATGCTTGATCAACAGATCATTCTGGTGGCTTCTTGGGGAGTTTGCAGTTGACAACTTCATGCATCAATCAGCAAAGCAAGAGAAACAGAGGGAAAAAAAATTTTTTTTAAATCTTACATCTGCCATTTCTTTAAAAAAAAAACTTCTATAGTCATCATCATGTGAAAACTCAGAATTTTGTTGGAGCTTCTTATTCTTATTATATGATTTGGAATAGTTTTTATTTTGAATTACCCTTGAGGTAGTACACCATGATTGTTTTATTGCTTGGAGCTTCTAGAGGGTTCCATTCAGTCTTGGATACCTCTAAAGATCTTTCTGTCACAAAACACTCTCTATTCTATCCATTGTATTTCCACTATATGTTGGAAAAGGATTAGTTGTGTTCATACTAAAGTAATTGACTAATATTTGAGGAACTTAACTGAAAATCTTGAGAGGGGCTATATTAAAGCTAGTTCATCATTCACACTAAGCAAAATGGCTTGTAATCTGGCTGTCTTAACCAGTTTGAGACCTGGAAGCTTATCAATAATGTCACACATGGAAATGAGCACTTGTGGCACTTGTTTAAATTCATGAAATAGCAGTCATATCGAGAGAGGAGCTTGGTGAGTCAGAAGCCAATCTTACAGTTCAGTTTGATGCCTGCCAAATGTAGCCTATTCTGAGTTTATAAACTGAGAAAGTTGAAACCAATATAGTAATCATAATAGTTATCATGATCCATGATGCCATGGATCCTGATATCATGATAATACAGTCTACATATTTTTGTAAAACATTTTAGGTTTCAAAAGGAAGTATTTAAATTCAATAGCTGTCTTTTGTTGACTTCAAAAGGCTTATAATCCTCCTTATAAGTATGCATCCCATGGTAAATTGAGTCTTATTTTTTCCCTGTGGACACCTTTTATTTAGGATTATTTCAGAAAATCTAAATGTTGTAATATTTTAAATTAGAGTATTTTGCATGTAGAAAGTTAACATAACCTCATTTCCTAAGCAGGTGAGCTGAGAAAACTAACATTTATTGAGTACTTGTGTACCCAGCAGAGACCAAGATACTTTCAAATACATTACATTGATTTTGACAAGACCTCTGTGAGGTAGGTAATAATCTCCCTATTTTAAAGCTGGTGAAGCAAAAGCTCAGTATTTCAGTAGTTTATTAAAGATCTTGTAAGTGGAAGAGTCAGGTTAATTTCAAAGCCTAATCTCGTTTTAATATCTCATTGTGGTACCTTACCACAGTATCATAGACGTTAAGTTCTAACCATTTTGAGTTGTCTTTGTCTTCCAGTTCTATCATTAATAAGCACTAGTGACTGATATCATTTTCAAAGAATATATAAGTGTTTTTTAAAAGCAAGACCCAAAGCTCAAATAATACCTTTATATACTGACATGCTCATCAAGATCCAGAATCTTACTTAAGTGAACAAATTGTTATCCTAAGATGAAACTGAACCAAACTCTATTCATGAATTTGCTAATTTGTCTTCTCTATTTGAAAACTCTCTGTTGCTGTTATATACATATCCATCTTAATGTATTTTTAAATATTTCATCTATGGACATATTATATGTGTTCTTTATCTTACCAAAAAGTTACTTTTCTAATCTTGAAATTCTATTACATTTTATAAAATGATCAAATGGCAAAACATTATTTTTCAAAAATCCACTTGATTAACAACAGTTCGTATAATAGGAAACTGTAGCATCTTTATTTAAAAGAAGAAACATCTTCACTACTATATTCAGTACATCTGCTTTTTTTTACACTAAAGAGTCAAGATACTTAAGAGATGAAGTTGCATTGGACTATTTCTCTTTTTTAAATGTTATTTAACAAGTTCTCTGAGTAATCAGAAGGGATTCTCTTCTACTGCTTATTTTCTTCTTATGCTTTTTTACTCTTGGTCTGTTTTCTATCCCATTTCATTTTTACGCCTTCTTAGTTTTAAGGACACATATCACACCCTGAAAATGCTGCTTGCGCATCTCTATTCTGTTTATGACTAGGGTAATGTCAATGGCATTTTAATATTTCACAGCACCAGTCATGACCAGACCTTCCTCTCCTTATTTTTCCTTTTTCCTTTCTACCTCTTACGCTTTATTTCTCTTAAGCCTGAATAATAGAGCACCTATATGAAATTGAAAGAAAGCTGATTTTTAAAAAGGGACGGCCATAGCTTTGAGGAACAAACCAAATACATACTCTGACTGCTCCACAAGTAGCAGGCTGGCAGGAATCCTGGAATGTGAAGCCAGTGAGACGAGTTTCTGACGGGCCTGCCTACTTGAGAGAGGTTATAGGGAGTGTGGAAAACCTGACCTTTCTTGAAATGAGGAATGCCTTTTGGGGATTCTGCACACAAAACAAATAAAGGCTCACCAATCACCTGTGAGCTTGTATTCTACGTTCAGAGTAAGGCAGCAATCTCTTGGTTATTCTTTGGTAGATTTCTTCTACTGTGGCAAAAAGCCTGAACTGATGACCTTTCAGATGTGTATTTAAAATGCTGTTTCTGAAAGAGTAAAATAATGTAACTGCTGTCTTCAACTCAGGCATAGCATAAAAGCAAAGAAATAACCCACTGGCTTCTTCGTTTACACACTGGCACTTCAGCCTTTCTTTTGTCTTTCACTTCCGTATTCTTACCCTCTAAACTTTAAAAGTCTCAATAGTAAAAGAGATAAGTGGCTTAAAGGAAAGTCAAGCTCTCAATGAAAGAAATATATGAATTATCAAAGCCCTGAATTACTACTGGTAATAGTACTTTGTGGAATTTTTAGAAAATTTTTACAGTACTATCAAAATTATCCATTCATTTGTCAACCAATATTTATTGAAAACCTACTATGTGCCAGGAACTCTTGGATGATACAGCAATGTACAAGACAGGCAAGGCTCCTGATCTCGTGTAGCTCATATTCTAAAACAGTGGGGGATGGGAAGGAGGCAGACAATAAACAAGTAAATAATAAATGAACAGAATATTTTCAGATGATGTAGACAATAAAGCAAGGTGATGTAATAGAGAATGACTCTGGAGTGTGACTATTCTAGATTGGGTCACATAGGTTGCAGCGTCTCTGTAAAGAGAAAATAGGGCAGAATTTCTTAGACTTTGTGGAGAACTTTAAAACCTATCTATTCTTCCTTACCTTCCAGGTAAGGTATTTTCCTTACCTCATAGAGGAGAAAACATAGATCCTGGAAATGTATCTACATTTATGGATGAGAAAACTAAGATTAATAGAGGTTAAAGTCTTGTTGTCACAAACAGGTGGTGCACAGCTATCTCACACAGTGCCTGAGCAGGTATAGTCCTGCAGGCAATGGCTTGGCCATCACATCACACAGCTCCTTTGTGCTTATTAGAATACAGTGCCCTTTTCTCAGGGCAAATGTCCTTATGCAATGCACAACCTACACAAATGTACATGACACTCCTGTTCATGAAGCTGGTATATCTGGGAACCAGAAGGTGACCCCCTTATATCTCTCACTGTGTAGAAGAACAAGTCATCTAGGAGTAGACAGGGATTCCTTATGGAGCATGCAGGTGACTGATATCCCTTAGTTTTGTAAGTTAGGATGCATAAGTACTCATTTTCTGGGTGAAGGATATGATAAAAATTGGGGGGACCTGTCAAAGACAGGCAGGTCTTAACCCTTGGTGAGCAGAGCTTTTTGCTGAAAGGGATAAGGAAATCAGCCTTAAAGAATTTTCCTAGGGAAGGAACTGACCTCGCTTAACTAAAATTTTAAATCAAAGAAACCTATTAGTATGGACCAGAGTGTCCTAGCTAAGGCTCAGCATCAGACAGAAGCAATAGCATACCTGGTATAACGTTGGCTTGAGTGGTAAGAAAAGTGGAACCAGAGAGTACTGAAGTAGAAGAGAGAAAAGAAGTCAGTGGTATGGATCCATAAGGCGGCAGATCTACATTATATCTGATAAGATTAGGTTCATGTGCAAGTAAGAGAGACTCCAAATACAGGCATACCTTGTTTTGTTGTGCTTTGCCTTATTGCGCTTCACAGATAATTGTGTTTTTGTTGTTGTTTGTTTGCTTTTTGACAAATTGAAGTTTTGTGGCAACCCTGCATTGTGAGGTGATGGTTAGCATTTTTCAGCAATAAAGTATTTTTAAATTAAGGTATGTACGTTGTTTATTTTAGACATAATGCTATTGCACACTTAATAGACTACAGTATAAACAACATTTATGTGCACTGGCAAACCAAAAAATTCTTGTGACTTGCTTTATTGCTATACTCACTTCATGGCAGTGGTCTAGAACTGAACCTGCAATATCTCCGAGGTATGCTTGTAGTGGTTTAAACCAGATAGCTTATTTCTCTCATAAAAAAGGAAGTCTGAAGGTGGATAGTCTGGGACCCAGGCTGCTTCTAGCTTTTTGGTCTGCCATATTTAAAACTTTTATTCCCAAAGTAACAACATGGCTCAAGATTATATCCATATTCTCGGTAGCACTAAGGGGAAAGAGACAAAGAAGCTGCATGGCCTCCAGGAAGTTCTACTTGGCACTTCTACTTACATCGCATTGGCCAGAATGCAGTCATGTGATCAATGTGCAAGGGAGGCTGGGAAATGTAGTCTGTTAGCTGAGTGGCCACGTGCTCAGCTAAAATCAGTTCTGCTTTTAAAAAAGAAGTGGAGAATTGTTTTTGGAAGTCAGCCATTAGTCTCTGCCATGCCATTCAGACCAAGTCTCCTGTGTCAGATCTGGGGATAGGTGGTGTCAACATATGAGAACTGAAAGAGCTGGTCCTTAAGAGTTGTAATATTTGGGGGCTGAGTCTAGCACTTACTAGCCATGGGACCTTGAGCAATTGACTCTTTTAGCCCAAGATTCTTTACCTATTGGGAGAAAGAAGGCAATATCTAAGATACAGGGTTTCCTGATGATTAAGAGGTAATACTGATAAAAAAAATAAAGCATCTAACAGTACCTGGCATGTGAGAGGCACTTAGTAAATATGATTTTCCTTTCTTTTATCTGTTGTTAATAGTTTCCCCAGCTCTGCCTACTGCAGCTCCTTTTTTTATTTTGACTTTTTTTTTTTTTTAAAGAGGGTCTTGAGATGAGCTTGTTTATCCCAAGCTCTCCCTGTCCCCTTCTCCACCAACCCTAAACTATGTGCTCAGGGAGAGCTGCTTATGTCTCAAAATTCCTACACCTATGGGGCTGGCTGAAAGGTCATTGCTGACATGACCCGGAAAAATGCCCCTTTTAGGGTGGGACAGCCAAAGGACTGGTAAATTGCAAGGCTGCCATGCAGTGATTGATGGTCACAACCTTGATTGTACAGGTTGTGTCCAGCACAGAGCACTTGGCCCAGGGCTCTGGGAGGATCTGACATCTGACCTGATATCCTCTTGCCTCAGCTGGGAAAAGGAGGCTCTTTCCTAAAGGGTCTACTCCGAAGGAGCAATTCAGAGAGCCCTATTTTCTGAATCCCACCAAGGAATCGTCCTTGCAGTCATCGTCTCCTACCATTCCCCCACTCCCACTCCCCGTTAGAGCAGGTATAAACTTCAGCCATTCCCCTTGCTTCAGTGCCCTGGCCACCTTCCCTGCTGCATACACCATCAAAAAGCATAGGCTTCTATCTTCTTGTTTAATGTGGACCTTTCCCTGCTGCCTCCATTACCTATGAGTCATGAGTATGCATAGTAGTCACTTGGCTCCAACTTTTTTTCTTTGAAAAAGGAAAAGGCAAAAACTTTGTGGCTTAAAAGTAGAAGTGTCAAGATGGTGTTACAATTATAGCACCAAAGTCTGGAGAAATGCCTCAGACATGGAAAGCATTAAAATATATAGAAAGCTGGTTTTCTAAAATAGTTTTATGGCACGGATTTAAATGGTTTGGATTTTTCCCATCTTCTTTTTAGGTTTATTTTAAAGTTTATTTTATTTTTTTCTCCTCCTTTGATTGTAATCAGTCATCGAAAAGACAACTAGGGGAGAACCCTTGGGAACAGTAGTTTTTATTTTTTTTATTTATTTTTTTTTTGTCTTGTTGTCTTTTTTTTTTTTTTTTTTTCCACACACACACACTGTATTTTATTTTTACAAGAGATAAATAGACTGACACCAAGCATTGTACATGGAGGGAACAGTAGTTTTTAAATGATGATGAGATATCAAAGTGACTTTAGGAGGGAAAAAAAAGAAAGAAATTACAAGTACACTGACCCAGAAAGTAGCTACATGCATGCCAGGAGGTATAAAACTCCAGAGCTTAGGTTCAAGGCCATTTCCCATTGCTTATGGGCTTGAAAACAACAAAGAAGAAAACTCCACAACCCCAAACAACAGCAGTATAAAAAACTGTCACCCAAAGTCTTTCTTCCCAGAGGGAAAAGGTGAAGGATATTTCTTAGTTAATTGGGTAAGCAAAAGTGACTGTTCTTTGTAGGTATCTCCTGCCTTTGAAAGACTTGTGGGTTGATATATCTCTAAACCAGTCTCTTCATGAAGATATTTTGTCTTCAGCAAAAATGTGTAGCAAGTCATATGTTATTTCTAGTTTTTAATGTTTTTAGAGCTAATTCTTTTGCACTACCAGTGATGTTGGGTCTCCTGCTCTAGATGATGCTAATGTTAATAGTCACATAACTCTGAGTCCTGCAACACCTGGAAGTCTACCTGGGTGGGTACTTTGTCAGTGTCTGTAGCTTCATGAAGAGCCTGTGATATTTTACTCTCTTGTTCGATCATCTTCTCATTATATTAATGAATGCCACCCAACAATGAAAAAGTAACATTTTCTGAACCAGAGAAAGGAAAACTAAGGTAAGATTCTAATATTGCTAGCCATTTCTTTTGGCTACATATCAGCACCTGCAACATATGCCATAGCATTCCCCGTTTCATATAAAAACAGCCTCAGAAAGTGCTCTTTTTTGTCCCACACCTACGCTGCAAAAAGATAAAAGTCAAAATTTTAGTGTAAAGTTCATTTTTTTTAAGTTTATGTAACCAACTTGTGAGAGTTAGTATCATAACCAGAGATAATTCAAGTAAAAAAGTCTAGTTACGGTATACTGGAAAAAAGAATAGCAGACAGATTAATGTAGAATGCAGCCTCAGTGACAAATGACTCTTTGAGCAGAAGTGTCAGGCAGTTCACAAAGCATAAAGCAAGCTGTAAAGAGCACCAGGCAGAGGGCAGTCTTAATATGCATGTTGTTGTTTGAAAGGCCTGCAGGGCATCAATCATTTCAGTTACAACACTGTTACATAATATAGAAAACCTCTGTGATAACACCTAACAGAAAAGAAACTGACATACGTGTATAAACAGAAAGATTTCAAAGACACCCAAAAATCTACTAGTTGGGTGGTATGGTATTAGGTCTAAAAGGAAAGATCATAGGCCACAGATATCATCTATTCATTCATTCATTTAGCAAAGATCTATTGAGTATCTACTAAGTACCAGGCACTAGTATGTCCTGGGACCACAAAGATAAAGAAAATATGGTCCCCGCACTATAAATCTCAGTTTTTATTAAAACAAATGCCATCTACATATACTCAACAGATATGCATTCATATGTGCACCAAAAGATAGCATGAGAATTTCATAACAGCTCAATTTGTAATTCCCCAAACTGGAAATAACCCAAATGCCCATCCACAAGAGAATGGGTAAACTATGGGGTATTCATACAACGAAAAACTACTCAGTGATGATAATAACAGCACCTGAAACAATATGGATGAATTTACAAAGAATGTTGAGCAAAAGAAGGTAGATACAAAAAAAGCCATGCTGCATGATTCCATTTATATAAACTTTAAAGCAGACAAAAAATAAAATGTGGCGGAAGAGCACAGAATAGGTCTTACAGTGGGGTTACAGCAGTTGAAACTGGTGGTGAACAAGGGGGGCTACTGGGTAATGTTTCGTTTTCTGATCTGGGTGGTGGGTGCAGAGTTGCAATCACTTTGTGAAAATGTTTTGATCCATATACTTATCTGCATATCCGCACTTTTTTATTAAAACGTACAGTGAAAAATATATGTCAGATGTTTTAAGGGCTCTATCTTAATATATGTCAATTGTTGGTAGGGTTTTGATTCTAGAATCTATTCTTGGTATCTCTATGACTTGCCTCAGTTTTCCCATGCTGGGCCTCTGTTCAAAAGAGAATGAGCATTTGGAGATATATTACTGGAGATGTCATTAAAGACCTTTTAAAAATCACTGCTTTTCTTCCAGTTCTGAAAAAAATTAACCACTTTTTGGTTCACTCATAGTTTAACAGCTACTCTAAAATGTTTAGAATTCTGCTGAAAATTTACCCTAAAAGCAATTTAGTGTACAAAAACTTGGCTAATATTTCTTTAAATCAAGTTCAGATCTTATATAGTTATTTGATATCTTCCTTCTGAATATTAAAAACCTATGAAGAGGCCTTTGTCAGGATTTTAGATTCTGAAAGAGATCTGTTTTGGGCATAAGAAAGTCACACCCTGCCAACTACTGGCTAGCAGCCTTTGCTTATATGGGCAGAGGCCCTAGATGAAACCAAAATTTGTCATTGAACAAGGTTAAATTCTCATATGGTGTTGGGGAGAGCACCATAATTCATATTTTCCCAGGGCTAGGACCTTGAGTTGACAAGTTTTGTTCACTTTAACTAGTAAAGCTCAGAATTTCCACAGTGCCTTTTCACCTAAGTCCATGAGTGTGTTCTCAGAATGGAATGTACTTTCCTGGGCATTCTGGAGGTATAAGAACTCCTTCCATTTCATCCAAGTGGCCCAGCTTGGGGACTCACACAGTCTTTAATTTAATTTATAAATGGTATTTCATAAACCACAGAATTCAAGAGCTAGAAAATGTTGTGTTACAGAAACAGCGAATAAGCAGGAAATAATCCTTCAAAAATAGTTGAATTATGACACAAAAACAATGCTGAAATAAGCCTAACCTAAATCATGGCTGCACCTGTCCTTTAAGTGCTACTACACTGTTTGCTTTAAAATAGGATGAAAAATTCTCAGCTGTAAATCCCAAGGAGCAGGTAAACTGACAACAACATCATATGCCCCTGCAAGTGCCCCAAAGATCCATTAAAAATATGGTTAATTATGGAAATTTTCAAACATACACAAAAGTAGACAGAAGAGCATAGTGAACCCCCATGTATTAATTACACAGTTTCAACAAAAATTAACAGTTTATCAATCCTGTTTCATCTATCCCCTCCCGACAAACTTTTCTTCTTTCCCTCCTTTCTTTCTTTCCTTCTTTTTGTTGAAAAGTTTTAAATAAAGTCTCAGATATCATGTCATTTCCCTTGTAAATACTTTAATAAACATCTCTAACAAAACGTAAAAAAAAAAAAAAAACTACCATACCATTATCACACCTAACAAAATTATGAATGATTTCTTAATATCTAATGCTCAGGCCATCTTCAGATTTCCCCAGCTGTCTTAAAGATGTATTTTCCAGTTGGTTTGTTTGAATTAGGATCCCAAAATTGTCCACACAATGCATTTGTTTGTTATGGTTCTTAAGTCTCTTTTATTCTACAAGGCCCTCCCCGCTTCCCATTTCCCTCACCTTTTTCTTCTTATGCATCAATTTTTTATAGAAGCTGGCTCACTTTTTTCTGTAGGATGTCCCCCATTCTGTTTTTGGCTGTTTCCTTGCGGTTGTTTAACTTGTTCTTCTACCCCCTATAATTGGTAGTTAAGCCTAGAGGTTAACCTGATTAGATTCAGGTTCAATTTTTTTCCTTTTTCTCTTTGGCAAGATACCCATTTTAAATCCTAATCTGCTCAATCTGCTATACTTTATTTAATATACTCTTGGACTCTGTATAATTTCCTTCTACATCTTTTTTTTTTTAAATTTATTTATTTATTTATTTTGGACTGTGTTGGGTCTTCGTTTCTGTGCGAGGGCTTTCTCTAGTTGCGGCGAGCGGGGGCCACTCTTCATCGCGGTGCGCGGGCCTCTCACTGTCACGGCCTCTCGTTGCGGAGCACAGGCTACAGACGCGCAGGCTCAGTAGTTGTGGCTCACGGGCCCAGCTGCTCCGCGGCATGTGGGATCTTCCCAGATCAGGGCTCGAACCCGTGTCCCCTGCATTGGCAGGCAGACTCTCAACCACTGCGCCAGCAGGGAAGCCCCCTTTTTTTTTTTTAACTCAGATTTTATATGGTACTTTATTCTGTTAGTGGTCACTCAGCCACCTATCGGCAGAGCTGAGGATAGAAGCTAAATCTTTGCAGTCTTCATCCTGGGCCCTTTCCATCACAGAATGCCCCTGGAAAGAGAAGAGCTCCCTCTCCCCATTTCTCACATCTGCCATCATCTTTCGAAACTAGAACCCTGCAGCAGTCCTGGAAGAAGTACAGTGCCACTCTTCCCAGTCAGGGTCTCACAGAACCCACAGTAAAAACAATGCTTATGTTATTGTTTCGGCTGAAAATTTTCTTTACCATTCAGCAATTTCTTTTACAGTATTAAATAAAACTGAATGCTGGGCCAGAGGAAAGCAAATTTCTAGTAATTAACTACCATTCTTTTCTTTTTCCTCCTGTAAAATTTTCCAGATCAGCTTGTCTTTTCATTGTGACTGTCTTAATTATTGTAGCTCTCTCCCTAGTATTAAATTTCTTTTTTTTTCAAAGCTGGCAAAATGTTGATAATTGCTGAAGTCAGAAAATAAGTAATGGGGTTCACTATAACAATCTCTCTTTTAAAATAAAATAAAATAAGACTGGAAGGCTTCCCTGGTGGCGCAGTGGTTAAGAATCCGCCTGCCAACGCAGGAGACATGAGTTCGATCCCTGGTCCGGGAAGATCCCACATGCCGTGGAGCAACTAAGTCCGTGTGCCACAACTACTGAGCCTGCACTCTAGAGCCCGTGAACCACAACTACTGAGCCCGTGTGCCACAACTACTGAAGCCCACGTGCCTAGAGCCTGTGCTCTGCAACAAGAGAAGCCACCACAATGAGAAGCCCGCATGCAGCCACGAAGACCCAATGCAGCCAAAAGTAAAAAAAAAAAAAAAAAAAAAAAAGGAGACTTGAAAATTATTATTTTTTTCTCTTCTCATCATGCCTAAATCAGGTGTCCAGTAGAGAGCAAAACATTAAGCCAGGTTATTTGTCATATTGACTCAAAGGTTTTGGAAGTTGTCTTTTGACTTGATCACTAAAACAAGCTTGGGATTTTTCTGGTATAGAAAGGCCACTGCATTTGGTGCTATTTATTTCAACTGAAGTCGGTTACTGTGATTTTAGCCTTGCCTCTGTGGAAGCCTATCTGTTATCAAAAGCTGCACTTTATGTTCAAAGACACCCAGTAATGGATATGAAGTCAGTGTTGTTCTAGATCAGGGGATTACTGCGTTGCTGCAGGGCCGAGGGAAGGAGATTACAAGACACCTGTCTGGGCCCTGCATGGTTCTCCTGAAGTGAAGCCATAAAACTCATCAGGTGCAGTTTTTCAAATGAAAAGAAGGATGGCATTTTGCATGCAATTATGAACCTTTAAAGGCAAATAAATGAGCATTAGAGAAACGTGATAACTTCTTTACTGAAACTAAAGATCCTTAAGACCACTGTAAGAAACTCTCCAACACCAGAGGTTTGGAAGAGAAAAAAAGCAAGGAAATTTGTTTATATTTCAATAAACAACAGATATTTTAAGAATTAACTAAATTTTTCACAATATTTACAATTTCTGCAATATATGTTTTATTATTTCATTTGTTGCATTAAAAAAAAAACACTTTAAATGAAAGGGACTCTGCAGGAGAGGAATCAAGAGAAATGGAAATATTTATTGTGTCCTGTCCTGCCTCAAAGGAGGAACTATAAGAGGAAAGAAAAGTGGTTACAGCTGCAGAAAGAGGTCCTCTAGCCAAATCCCAAGGTGATTTGGGAAGAGCAAAAGATATTAGCCTGGGATGAAAAAAGCAATGGAGAAGTGGGTAGGAAGCTCTAACCAGCCTGAGATCTAACTGTTTCCTCAATAGGTGATGGATTTAGGTGGTGGTCCTCAATTCTGGCTGCACATTAGAACCACCTGGGGACTTTTTTCCAACATACCCGTGCTATGCGGGTATAACTAGGTTGAGCTGGGGCCTGGCATTTTAAACGCTCCCAGGTGTTTCTTGTGTGCTATCAGGGTTTAGAACCACTGAGTTAAGGTCTTTCTCACTTAGTATGTTCATTTTTGCAAGTTCAGCACCTGAAGATGTTTCTTTCTAGTTTATTATGTGCAACTACTATATCCTGCTGTTACATGAGTAATGATCCTTTAGTTCTGTGGGTCACGGTCTAGCTAGGCTTCAAGTATAAGAAACTAAGAAAAAATATTAGCACACCCAAATGTTTAAAAGAAAAGATAAAGTGTACTTTTGAAAAATAGGTAAATACAATTAGAACTACTATACCCCATTTTAAGATAATATCTAAAATAAGCTTTAAAGAAATAAATACCCGGAACTAAACTAATCCCTAATTGTAACCAATTGATGTTTATCCTCAGCTTGGTTATTTATAATCAGGCTTTAAAATGTTTCCTCCACTCTCTGAATCCTTATCTTAGAGATAGACAACCTTACACTGAACACTAGTGTAGTCTTGAATGACTGCTTTCATCCAAAGAAGTTTCTACTTTTTGCAGAGAAAACTGAAATACTTGTCCTTTTCCCCATACGTTTTAATTTATTTATTTATTTTAAAATTTATTTATTTATTTATTTAATTTTTGGCTGTGTTGGGTCTTTGTTGCTGCACACGGGCTTTCTAGTTGCGGTGAGCAGGGACTATTCTTCGCAGTGCACGACTTCTCATTGTTGTGGCTTCTCTTGTTGTGGAGCATGGGCTCTAGGCGCACAGCCTTCAGTAGTTGCGGCACACAGCTCAGTAGTTGTGGCTCATGGGCTCTAGAGCACAGGCTCAGTAGTTGTGGCGCATGGGCTTAGTTGCTCAGCGGCATGTGGGATCTTCCCGGACCAGGGCTCGAACCCGTGTCCCCTGCATTGGCAGGCGGATTCTTAACCACTGCGCCACCAGGGAAGTCCTCTCATACCTTTCTAATTTCCTTTTTTATGTCTTCTGAGAGTTAAAAACATAATGCATTTTTTCCACCTTAACAGCCACAATACAAATTTATTTCTGATATATCTGCCATATAAAAGATTGCATTTATTTGCTATAAAACAACGTTTAGTAAAAGAAATGGTGGAGTTTAAAAATTACCATTTTGCAACCATTATAGAAATAATTGATGCGGTCCAGAATCGTTAACGGATGCTAAAACCATTGAATTCAACTTTGGCAGGACATTTACTTAGTCTCAAAAGTACTTCCCCACAAATTACAATAACAAAGGGAAAAATGGTAACCTTGTAGTGAAGAACCATGGTGGACACTACCTTAACCAAGAGAATGCAGAAGAATGGACAAATTGATGTCACGTGTCACCTAATGTGATGCACTGAGAAGGGCACAACATCACTGTGTAGTATTCCTGCCAAAAGTATGTTGCCTGAAACTAATCATAAAAACGAATCAGACCAACTCCAATTGAGAGACATACTATAATTGGCCTATACTCTTCAAAATTGTTCATGTCATGAAAGGCTGAACTGTCCCAGATTAAAAGTGACTACAGAACACAATATTTGAACTAAATGCATATCCTAGATTAGATTCTGGATAGAAAAGGTAATTATTCTTTTCTATAAATGACAATAAGGAGACAGCTGGAGAAATTTTTATATGCATTCTATAGAGCTGCATCAATGCTAAATTTTCTGAATATGATCATTGTACTGTAGCTATGAAATACAAAGTCATTGTTTTTATGAAATACATGCTAAAAATAGGGGTAGAGAATCATGATGTCTGGAGTATACTCTCTAATCTTTAATAGCTCATCAAAAGTAATAATAAAATTATAATAATTATATATATATATATTATATATATATTTTAAGGGGGAGGGGAGAAAGACAATGTGTCAAACTTAACAATTGATGAACCCAGATGACAGATATACAGAAGCTCATTGAAGCATATCTGTAAGTTTTTCATTTTTTTCAAAACAAAACATTTGGAAAACCCATATAAACAGAATACTCTATAGCCTTGTAAAGAGACAGACACAGGGCTTCCCTGGTGGCACAGTGGTTGGGAGTCCACCTGCCAATGCAGGGGACACGGGTTCAAGCCCTGGTCTGGGGGGGATCCCATATGCTACGGAGCAGCTAAGCCCATGCGCCCCAACTGCTGAGCCTGCACTCTAGAGCCGGCGAGCCACAACTACTGAGCCTGCATGCCACAACTACTGAGGCCCGTGTGCCTAGAGCCCGTGCTCTGCAATGAGAGAAGCCACCGCAATGAGGGGCCCGTGCACCGTGATGAAGAGTGGCCCCCACTCGCCACAGCTAGAGAGAGCCCGCATGCAGCAGCAAAGACCCAAAACAGCCAAAAATAAATAAATTAAATTTAAAAAAAAAGAGACAGACACAGTTTTGCAAAGGTCTCTAGTATATTTGCTTTTTTTCTTCACCTTTTCCTTCTACCCATTTTTGACTGCTTTAACGAATGCTTAATGGTTTGTGAAAAGACAGTAAAGCTCTAGGTAAGAGTCTTCCTTAAAGGAAATCATTTGAAAATTGACAAATTCTTTTATAGTCCAATAACCATCTCCTAATTTATTGGTTTAATAATTCAGGATTTTTAGTAGTTAGGTTATTCTGTGTTTTTTATTGTAATAAAATATACATAAAATTTATCATTTTACCCATTTTTAAGAATATTCACGTTGTTGTACAACCATCATCATTATCCATCTCCAGAACTTTTTCATCATCCCATACTGATACACCCATTAAACAGTAACTGCTATTCACACATTTACATACCTTTATATACCTTATATACCTTTATATATTCTGGATATTAATCCCTTATCAGATAGTGATTTGTAAATGTTTTTTTCCCATTCTGTGGGTTCCCCTTTTATACTCTTTGATGCACAAAAGTTTTTAATTTTGATGAAGTCCAATTTGTCTATCTTTCCTTTTGTTACCTGTGTGTTTGGTGTTATATCTAAGAAATCATTTCTATTCTGCTTCTTAGAGTGGTGAATAGCATAGATTTTTTTCTTTGCATTTTAGAACAGGAATGATCATCATAGTCGTTTTAATTTCTGGAACGTGAAACCCATACATTTTTGCCTCGGCAGTGTGTAACTTCAAAATGAAGTTACATTTCCTTTTTGTAACAAAATTATCACTGATCCGTTTGCTGAAATGTAGTCCTTTTAAGTCTTCCCACTGTTCTTTCTGGAAATTTCTCAGGGTATTCCCTCATCTACTCTGGAACAGTTGCTCAGTTTTGTTTGTTTCTGTTCAAGACACTTTCTTTTGCCTGTGTTGCTAGTGACCCTTGTGAGATGGCCATTCTTCTTGGCACAATTGTCCTCCAAGTGTATCCGCCACTGAGCTCTCCAACTTGCCCTCTGATCCAGAGAAACGAGGAACTTTTGCCTTCCCCTTTCCTTGATCCAGGTACCTTGAGCTTCTTGGCACAGATGCCTGTTTTGACTTCCTTGCCCCCAGGTGGGCACGGCATGTGGTCCTGCAGGTGGCAGAAAGGTAATGTGGTGGCCACGTACTGAGTCTCAGGGTGGGAACCTGGAGTACCGTTATGGGAAAAATTATTCAGACACCTACGAAAACAATAAGGAAGAGTTTAATCAGGACTGTTGCAATGGGTGTCAAGACTATGGCAAAAGGGGAGAAATATCAGGCTCGACTCTGAATACAGCAAGGACAGATTTATAGCCAAGTAGCAGGATGAGAGGGGTCGATGGATGGAAAATCACTAAAAGATAGGAAAATTACCATCAAAGTTAGGGGGATTTTGTTGAACTGACTTAACAGCCTTCTTACTGAAGGCAGGGCGATCAGGTGTTAAGGGTGGAGGTGGAGGAATCTTATCAGATATCAAGAGTGGGAGATTCTCTCTAAACTGACGTAGCAGGATTTTCCCTACAAATGAGCTATGCAGGCCCAGGAAGGATGAGGGCCAAGGCCAAGGCGTAGTCAGAAACTGGGCTCAGAGGAGCCTATCTAAAGTTTGGTCAAAGAGAGTTTTTGTCAGTTCCTCTTCTCATTCAAGGACAGAAGACACATTCTTTCATCCCTTAGACAATGTAAGTCTATTGCTTATCAGCCACTTTTTGTTCATTAAGGACTCATCTGTGGAGACTTGGTAGTAGGGCAGCCAGTTGAGAAGACCTCTAGATGTTGGGCTTGAAACCTCCTAAGATGGTGGAATGAGGACAGAAGTGGTAATGATGCATTTCCTGGTTTGTAGTTTGAATGTCTCTGATAGACGTCAGTGTCACAGTTGTGATTATTTCCTGAAGCAGAGCATGCAAGATGCAGGTTTTCCAGTGAAACTCCTGAGTGGCCCACACAGCAGCAGCTCCAGGCACAAAGGTTGCCCAATGTCCAACTTGAGCTTGCAGGGCTTCTTTAGGTACAAGACAACCTAGAATCCCGATAAGGATTAGGGCAGTCAGGTTCTAGTTCTTGGTGGCTCTAAGGCAGGAGAGTGGGAGAAAAGTTGGAAACATTAATTTGGAGAGTTGTAGCCAGATATTTGAGGAAACTAGAAAATTTTGTAAGGACTGACAGAACGTGCTGCAATACAGCAGGACCCAATTTAACTTACAGATAGAGAGCAAAACCTCACACAATGAATAGGATCAGAATCTGATAACCCACAAGAATCTGATAACCCACACGTGTATAGTTTTCTACAGTTTATGAAGCATAACTATTTCCTATAGTTTATGAAACGTGAAATTTCTCTATAAAGTCACCCCCCTTTTTGATTCTTGTTTACAAAATAAATCTGGCCTCATTAGATTTAGCCTGGTTATTTACATGAGTTTAGCAACAATGTAATTGACCACATAGGCTTTTTTAAAGTCTATTTTGCTGGAACTTTTAATAAGGAATCTCAGAAGACTTTGAAAAAGCCTCTTGAAACTAGGAAGCCTAGCCAAAAACACACCACCATATTTTACCTGCAATACCTATAGATTTGGGTGATTTCCTCTCTTCTCGAGGTCCCCAAAATATCCTAGGGTTCCTGGGCCTGCAGGAAGTGACCTTTACTTACCTGTAAGACCAGGAATCCTGTAAATCAGATACCAGGCTGTTGTTTTCAAGAAGGCTTTGTAAGCGTTGGCTCCATAAAGTCAATCTTAGTTTTTTAAAACTATCTGGTTTTATCTGGTCATCTGATTCTAGGCATATCATTCTTAAATATGACATTCTAGTCAAAGCTTGGTTATATAACCAGTTTTTCCAATTATGTTCTGTTACAAAAAGGACAGATTCTTATTGAATTTATGCAAATAATTATTTTGCCATGGAAATACTCAATAAGAATTTCTTAATTCTGGAGGAATCAGGCAGGGAGAAAAATATAAGTGTTCAATTTCTGTTTATAAACACATAATTATTAAATTGTTGTGGGTTATGCATAGCTTAAGAGAAAAGGGAAGGGGGTACATTTTATCAGAGCATAGAACATTAAAGCAGAGTTCCAAAGAAAAAGCCATAATTATCCTTAATCAGATCATTCAATCCCATGTAATTAATTTTTCTTCTGCTTGATCTTGGGTTAGCAGTTTTATGAACCTGTCAGCTTCTCAACTAGAGTTCTGGAAATTGTTACTCACTTCAGTGGTATGGTCTCAAAGTTATTCAAGCAATGCCACCAAAAGCCTGTATCCCAGGGTACCCATCGTATTCTTTTCCATGAGTCTCTGAGTCCATATCTTTTTGTTGAAAATGAAGCACTCTGGCCCGAAGTTGATTGCAAACACTTTCAAGAAAGTGTCAGAGTAAAACAATAACTACTTGTGGATGACAAAAGACTTAAAATGACCATGGTTAAAGATCTGATGTGAGTTCATTTGACTGGGGGAATTTGGTTATTTCTGTGGCATACAAATTTAAAAATAATAACTGAAATTATGACATTATACTGGACATATCATGGACAGCAAGAGTACTGACAAATTTCTATAAACTTCACACAATTTCTAAAATATTTATATTAATGACATTTACCCATACGAATATAATCTAGGGAAGGTTAAGCATCCCTTCTTACTTGACAATGATTTTCATGCCATTCAACATACAAATAAATCGAATTTTTTTTTTTTTTTTTGGCCACGCAGTGTAGCATGCAGGATCTTTCCCGACCAGGGATCAAACCTGCGCCCCCTGCAGTGGAAGCGTGGAGTCTTAACCACTGGACCATCAGGGAAGACCCTAATTATTTTTTAAATATCTCTCTTTTTACAAGGTAAAAGAACAAAACCTTTGAGGTTTTCCAGAAGCTCTCTGGGAAATCTCAAAGTCAGTTCAATATCAAGATTTCATCTAGAATTTGATTAGGGGAAGGCAAAATTGTCAAAAATGTCAAAAGGTTTGAATACTTGATTAAATAAGATCATAAGTCACTGTGAAACAATACTGAGCTACCTATTTAACCAAAGTGACAAAAGAATTCAAAAGTAACTATAGGAAGTAACATGATTGTAAAAAAAAACTTTACCTCTTTTAAAAAGTGAGAAGACTTGCCCCCTTAAATAACCAGGGATGTGATAAAGGTTAGCATAAAGCACAGGAAATTATTCTGATAAGACACAAAATCTTGTTTTCCTAAGCATATTAAGCAAAAGGTAAAGAAAAACATTTTACAATCTCTTAGTAAGAGTAGATCAATAATCCAAGAAAATCTTATCATTTTTAACAGAGAGAAAGCCAAATTCCAGTTTTGTATCAGTATCCTTTTGATATCAAAGTTCATTAAAAAAAAACTTATGAATAAACACATCCAATCTGAGCCAGCTTTGACCATATGAGATAAGATTTCTTTTCCAAGATTCCTTTTCTTTTCTTTTTTTTTTTTTTTGCAAGCAGGAAAACCTTTTATTTTAAACCACAAATAGTCAGCAGGTGGCCACAACTATCTTTTTCTGCAACTTTCTACAGCATTTTATATGCATTCAGTTTTTGTCCTGTACTTTTCCTTTTCTCATATTGGAAAAACCAGTCATTTAATTTAGGACAAAATTACTCTTTTTCTCTTAACAAGACTACATCCTACATTTCTTGTGTTCTTTTCAGGTAAAGTTGTTTCTCTTCACCTTTATTATTTGTAGTAGTTTTATTTACATATACTTATTATAATTCTTAGCCATTAGTAACCTTTTTTTAACAGAGAAAATTAGGAAGTAGACAATTATGATTGTCTGTCACATACCACCATTCTGTAGACTAGCAAATTTTATGCATATGCAATCTGTATTAGGGCTCTCCAGAGAAATAGAACCAATAGGATATATATGGACATATATAAGAGATTTGTTATAGGAATTGGCTCACACAATTATGGAGGCCAAGAAGTCCCACAATCTGCTGTCTGCAAGCTGGAGAACCCAGGAAAGGTACTGGTGAAATTCAGTCCAAGTCTGGAGGCCTGAGAATCGAGGGCCTGATGTTGTAAGTCCCAGTCTGCGTCCCAAAGTACAAGAACCAGGAGCTCTGATGTCCGAGAGCAGGAGAAGATGGATGTTTCAGCTCAAGTAAAGAGAGAGAATTCATTTTTCCTCCACCTTTTCGTTCTCCCCAGGCCCCTGTTGGATTGGAAGATGCCCACCAGCATTAGTTAGGGTCATCTTCTTTTCTCAGTCTACTGATTCAATGGCTAGTCTCTTCCAGAGACACCCTCACAGACACACCAGGATATAATGTTTTACCAGCTATCTGGATAACACTTAGCCCAGTCAAGTTGACACATAAAATTAACCATCACTCCATCTCACAATTTTTATAGGTATGTGCTTCCGCATAGTACAACTTTTTGAGGTGGCAAAAAGAATTGTTTATTAACAAATCCAAATACATTTAGCTTCTCTGTACCATATAAAATAAGAAGCCAAAAGTATGTAAACTTAAACTTATGCTTAGTAATGAATGTTTCGGTAGTTTATCTGACTTAGAAATGATTTAGATATTTAACACACATCTGTTACTTAACTTAGCATAACTCAAAGGTTACAAGTTACCAAAAAGACTTTGGAAACTATTTTCAGGCAGACATATTATTAAACAAAGTTAATCATTATCTCAAGTTATTTCCCCGTTAACTATTTTTATAGCATATGCATGTTAGGCAAGTATCACAAAAGCAAAACCTGTAAAGGTTAAATACATGGATTTTTTGTTTTACTGCTGTGCTTGATATGTATGAAGTAATGGATAATGGATATCAAAAAATTTATTTATACTAGATCTTTACTTGTCCATTTGTTCTTATAATTTTTATAGTCTTAAACATCTAGTAGGTATAATATTACCTAATTTGACTAGTAAACCCAAGTAAAATAAAAAATATGCTTAATGCTGAAACTGTGAAGACATGGTCATTTTTATTGAACTAATGATACCAGACTAGTCAAAGATTTACTCAAGTCACATGAACTTCAAAAACATTTGGGTTAGTTTCTATATCTGAGAGTTTTAAGAATATTTTGTTTATATAAGGTCTTATCTCTAAACCAATTTGAAACCTACTTTATGAGATTTTGTAAGTTAATTTGGTAATACATCTGGAGGTAGAAAAATATCACATATACATGACATATATACATACATAAACATACACAAATATACAGACACCTGTGGAGACCAAATAACTTCCATTCTAAAATCTTAGCTATGAGTCTGATAAACACAATAATGTAAACTCACTGGTTTACATGAAATAGTTGCTCCACTTTATATTTTTATCTGAATTGTGTTTCTGGCAAATGGGACAAGTTGAGATTACTTACTCGATAGAGAGCTAAAGGATTTTACCAATATTTGTTGAGGAAACATTAAGATTTTCTTTTGCCATGATGTGTAATAGGAGGTAACATGATTGTAAAAAAAACTTAAGGAGGCTGTGGAATGAATTTTAGGTGAGAGACTGAGGGGATATTCAATCAGTTGTCTAAATGTTTCCAAAGCTCATCTGAGTGGATGAAATATCCGGTCTGTTTACAATAATAGGCTTTTTCTTTCCATTTCAGCCTCAGGTAGTTGCTTCCCAGGTTCCTGAGTTCCTTGAGAGCCCCCCATAGGGGCAAGGGGCTTAAAGTTCTAGTGACTGTAGGGAGATGAGGGCCTAGACGGGAAAGAGAAGGTCTAACAAGCATGGACAGAGGGATGGAGGAGGCAGGTACTTTTTTTTTTTTTTGGATTTTTTTTTGTTAACATCTTTATTGGAGTATAATTGCTTTACAATGGTGTGTTACTTTCTGCTTTATAACAAAGTGAATTAGTTATACATATACATATGTTCCCATATCTCTTCCCTCTTGCATCTCCCTCCCTCCCACCCTCCCTATCCCACCTCTCTAGGTGGTCACAAAGCACCGAGCTGATCTCCCTGTGCTATGCAGTTGCTTCCCACTAGCTATCTATTTCACGTTAGGTAGTGTATATATGTCCATGCCACTCTCTCACTTTGTCACAGCTTACCCTTCCCCCTCCCCATATCCTCAAGTCCATTCTCTAGTAGGTCTGTGTCTTTATTCCCGTCTTGCCCCCAGGTTCTTCATGACCTTTTTTTTTTTTCTTAGATTCCATATATATGTGTTAGCATATGGTATTTGTTTTTCTCTTTCTGACTTACTTCGCTCTGTATGACAGACTCTAGGTCCATCCACCTCACTACAAATAACTCCATTTCGTTTCTTTTTATGGCTGAGTAATATTCCATTGTATATATGTGCCACATCTTCTTTATCCATTCATCTGTTGCTTCCATGTCCTGGCTATTGTAAATAGAGCTGCAATGAACATTTTGGTGCATGACTCTTTTTGAATTATGTTTTTCTCAGGGTATATGCCCAGTAGTGGGATTGCTGGGTCGTATGGTAGTTCTATTTTTAGTTTTTTAAGGAACCTCCATACTGTTCTCCATAGTGGCTGTATCAATTTACATTCCCACCGACAGTGCAAGAGGGTTCCCTCTTCTCCACACCCTCTCCAGCATTTATTGTTTGTAGATTTTTTGATGATGGCCATTCTGACCGGTGTGAGATGATATCTCATTGTAGTTTTGATTTGCATTTCTCTAATGATTAATGATGTTGAGCATTCTTTCATGTGTTTGTTGGCAATCTGTATATCTTCTTTGGAAAAATGTCTGTTTAGGTCTTCTGCCCATTTTTGGATTGGGTTGTTTGTTTTTTTTTGATATTGAGCTGCATGAGCTGCTTGTAAATTTTGGAGATTAATCCTTTGTCAGTTGCTTATGTGCAAATATTTTCTCCCATTCTGAGGGTTGTCTTTTGGTCTTGTTTATGGTTTCCTTTGCTATGCAAAAGCTTTTTTTTTTTTTTTTTTTTAATATTTTTCATTCCTTTTTTTTAATTCTTTTTTTTTTTTAATTTTTATTTATTTATTTATTTATTTATGGCTGTGTTGGGTCTTAGTTTCTGTGCGAGGGCTTTCTCTAGTTGTAGCAAGTGGGGGCCACTCTTCATCGCGGTGCGCGGGCCTCTCACTATCGCGGCCTCTCTTGTTGCGGAGCACAGGCTCCAGACGTGCAGGCTCAGTAACTGTGGCACACGGGCCTAGTCGCTCCGCGGCATGTGGGATCTTCCCAGACCAGGGCTCAAACCCGTGTCCCCTGCATTGGCAGGCGGATTCTCAACCACTGCGCCACCAGGGAAGCCCTGTGCAAAAGCTTTTAAGATTCATTAGGTCCCATTTGTTTATTTTTATTTTTATTTCCATTTCTCTAGGAGGTGGGTCAAAAAGGCTCTTGTGATTTATGTCATGTTCTGCCTATGTTTTCCTCTAAGAGTTTTATAGTGTCCGGTCTTACATTTAGGTCTTTAATCCATTTTGAGTTTATTTTTGTGTATGGTGTTAGGGAGTGTTCTAATTTCATACTTTTACACGTACCTGTCCAGTTTTCCCAGCACCACTTATTGAAGAGGCTGTCTTTTCTCCACTGTATATTCTTGGAGGAGGCAGGTACTTGAACGTGGATGCATCAGAAGATTCAAGGAATGAAGGGAAGAGTGAAGATGGTAAAAGGAAGAGAAGTGATGGAAAGGCAGAGGTCTTAGATGAGCCAGTTCACAGAGATCCTTAGTTCCAAATTATCCTTTGTAAAATCATGCCAACAAGAAAAGAAGTGGACTTTTAGTGCAGTAATGGTGGAGCGTGTAGTTAGCAAGAGTTTGAGAAGGGGGTTTCAGTCGACTGAGAAGTTCTTATGGGAGAAGTAGGATCAAATAGAGAGAACAAAGACGCTTCACAAGGAGCCAGGAAAGAAATTTCCAGCCCAGTGGTCTGATGATGAATCTGATCCTATCTAAGTTGTAGCCCCACGATTATTAAAGAAAAAGTTATTCCAACGCTTGTTAAAACAGTAAGGAAGACTTTATTCAGGACTATTTTGATAGGTATCAAGACTATGGCAATAGGGGAGAGAGACTGTGCTCAACTCTAAATGCAGCAAGGATGAGTAGAGATTTGTAGCCAAGGAGCAGTGGGGCAGGGGTAGGGGTCCGTGGGTAGAAAATTACTGAGAGGAGACATCAAGAGTAGGGGGATTCTTGCTGAATTGACTTAACAGGATTCTTGCTAAAGGCAGGCCAAGGTGATCAGTTAGCAAAGGTGGGAGATTCTCTCTAACATGACTTAGCAGAATTCTTGCTACAATTGAGCTGTGCAGCAAGGCTGGGGGCCACAGTTGAGGCCAAGTCCAGAAGAGGTTCAGAGGAGTCTAAAGTTTGGTCAAGGAGAGAGTCTTTGTTAGTCCCTGTGAGAATCTGCTGTTGCCAGTGAGTATCCTGGTGCCAGAGAGAGTGTGACATTAAATAGCAAATAAAAAACACTGTGAGGGACTTCCCTGGTGGCGCAGTGGTTAAGAATTCGCCTGCCAATGCAGGGGACACGGGTTCAATCCCTGTTCCGGGAAGATCCCACATGCTGCGGAGCAACTAAGCCCATGCGCCACAGCTACTGAGCCTGTATGCCACAACTACTGAAGCCCATGAGCCCAGAGCCCATACTCTGCAACAAGAGAAGCCACCGCAATGAGAAGCCCGTGCACCACAACAAAGAGTGGCCTCCCCTCACCACAACTAGAGAAAGCCCGCGTGCAGTAATGAAGACCCAACGCAGCCAAAAAAAAATCAGAGGACTAGTGTGGTCTGTTTGCCTAAAGAATTTTAAAAAAACAAAAACAAAAACAAAAAAACACTGTGAGAGGTAGAGAAAGAGACAATGGAAGAAAGGGAAAAGCTTTATATGTTAGTACCTTTAATGGCATTTTTTTCTTGCTTTTTGAACAAGGCGCTCCACATTTTCATTTTGCACTGGGTGCACAGATTGTGTAGCGAGCCCTGTATACAGCCCAGGTCACATGAATATGTTCTCATCCATTTCCTTGGGATTCTATTTCCTCAGGCACAAACATTATGTCTGCCACAATCTGGTTTCCTGATCTCCTTATGAACAAATGCTTGGACAAGGCCAACCGCATATCTCCCAAGAAAGAATTTATTTTTAGGCATGAGGCAGTTGAAATTCAGATTATGGGGGAAAATACTTTCTATCTCTGAAGAGGCATTATCTATCTCTGATAATGAACTAATTTAAATGGTTAAGAAGAACGTTATCATCAGGTTTTACATGTGTGTAACTTACTGGTTCAGGGTTTCCCTTGAGGGGTGATGCTATGGTCTGAACGTGTTCCCCTCCAAATTCATATGTGAAAATCCTAACCCAAATGCGATGGTATTGGTAGGTGGGGTTTGGAGGAGGTGCTTAAATCATGAGAGTGGAGCCCTCATGAATGGGATTAGTGCCCTTATAAAAGAGGCTCCAGAGAGATCCTTAACCTCTTCCACCACTTGAGGACACCGCAGGAAGGCACCAGCTGCGAACAAGGACATGACCAGGACATGACAAACTGCAGGTTTCCAGCTTCAAACACTTGAAGATCCAGCCCCCACCAGTCCCTGATAGCGAAAGCTTTTGCTGCTATAATTATTATACTAAGATTCTTTGATTTTATCTTCACCAGGCTTTATAAATGCACCTTATGCCACACTTTTCTGCCTTCTGAACTTGCCCTTCAATAGTTTTCTTCACTTTCTCACTTGTAGAACGGGACAAACTTGACAGGAAAGGTGAGAATGGGGAAATTATTATTGAAAATAAAATTATTTATTGATCTCTTCATTCTGTCTACATTTTAAATATTTATAAAAATACATTATATCTTAGTCTCTGATTAGTAAAACTGGGTGAAAAATGGATTGAAATTCTAATGTTTTCATTCTGAAAAACTACTGCTTTATGAAAACTTCATCTGCACCAGAAGACAGCAGAGGGAATGATTATTCATACTGCAGTCTCATCTTCCCCTTTTCGGGATATTTTACAGAGAACTTCTCCTTGCCACCAATTCATATCCCAACCTTTCCTTTCTTCTTCTCTACCAAACACTTTCCCATTTTTGCAGGTCTTATAATCTGTTAATATAAACATTTGAGATTTAGAGTTTTTATGCTCGAGAATGACATTTTGTCTGACATTTCATTTAGTTTTTCGGACTTCAAAGCCTTAATCTCAGAATGGCAAACAATTTCTTCTAGAGGGCTAACACCAACAGGTGAGAGTGGCTCTCTGAGTGGCACATCTGAGTTTAGCAAAACAAAATCATGGTAGACTAGTGCCGTCTACCCTGAGCGTGAAATGGGGAGTGATGGCATGGGTGCCACATATTTTCTAACCTTCTTTAGCCCAAAGGGAGGGTCATATGACCTTTTTCAAACACCATGGTGAAAACATCCTGTGGTAGGAATCAATAAATGAAGACCATTTGGATTGAGAAGGCCTTTCAGTGCCTCTAAAATCTCACTCTGCCTACTCCTCAGCTTCTAACTATGTACCCTCGTGGTTTTGCCTCCTTCTGGTTGGTCACCTTTTGATGATTCTCCTGTTGTTATGTATAACCCATGACGGAATGGGTAATAGAACGTGTTATATAAAATGTAATACAAATCTGTCAAATGTGACTTTTTTTTTATTTGGAGTATAGTTGCTTTACAATATTGTGTTAGTTTATACTGTACAGAAAAGTGAATCAGCTATATATATATATATATATATATATATATATATATATATATATATAATCTCCCCTCTTTTTTGGATTTCCTTCTCATTTAGGTAAATGTGACATTTTAATTGAGTCAATTTGATACATTTAATTAACCCAAATGCCTCTTCAGGGTTATGTATTTCTCTAGAATTTTGTAGGGGAGGAGAAAGCATAAACAGAAATCAAGACTGGAGGGTCGACTTAACACATGCGTTTGAATATCCTAGACTACTGATCCTTCTCAAGCTGGTGGTGGGTGACATGGTTAAAGTGGAAGGAAGCAGGGCAAGTCAGAAGACCACGATATCCGTAACTTTCATAAAGAAACTGATAGAGGATGGGCTTAACAGTTTGGGCAAATGAAGCTTGTATTTTGTCTTGCTATACCTATCTCTGATTACCAATAATGAGCTTAATTATATATAAAATGAAGTTACATATCAATCTTCTCAAATGTCTTGGCTTATCCTTTAGTTGTTAGCTTAATATGTCATGATAGTGATGTTTATTTGACATGAGTTTTCCTAAAATCTGGCATGAATTCTTTTGATTTGGAGACCACATGAGTGCTTACCAGTCTTTAGATGGCACAGCTGCAATACAGAGACTGAGTTCTTCAGCAGATCTCTGCTGAGTTTAAAGATTTAAGAAGAATGGAGGAAGAAGAGGTCTAGTTTTGCTTAAAGAGACCCCAGGAGTAAAAACCTAGGTTAGATTCTCTGTAAGCTGCTTTTGAATTAAAGTTCAGTTTCAAGAATTAAACTGGGTCAGATTAACTCTAGAGGACCTCAGGGTTTCTGGGATACCTCAGAATCCCAGAAAGCTACTCATCTTCAGAAGACTCAAATCAGGATAAGCCTGGAAGATGACCAACCAAATACTATGGAGAATCCTGACTGTAGAAATCAACCCTAAAATAGCTTTTCACTCTCGAGGCGACCTCAGTCTCCTCCAGGACTAGCACAGGAGCCAAGAAGTTATTAGATATCCAATTTTGTGTTTTGAGCAACAGATGAGAGCGTATGTTAAGTTAATGGGCATAGGAAATCCTTTTGGTCATATTGTGATGGCGCTTCGTTTTATATTCTTTGAGTAGGGAAGACTCCAGAAGGAAACTCCTCGTAACAAATCACAATGGCTTCCATAATGGCAGTGATTCTTGGGAAATGTCATGTTGCTTGACATGCAGGCTTTTTAAACTGTGCATCAGAGTATTTGTGTAAAACAGTGCTGTGAGAATCCTTCCTGCAAAGATGTCTATAAACATTTTCACTTTCTTGTAAATAATTACTGTGGTAAAAAAAAAAAAAGACCAACTAGAAAGTACAAGTTCAATGTCCTAAGTTCCTGTGCCCCATCCAAATTTGCTTTACAAAGTCTCTTTGGAAATACCAGGGATATGAATTTAATGGCCTGGGTGGGTTCTTGCATTGTAAGTTTACAAAGCAGTATGTTGAGAAAGCTTAGTGCTTGGAATCACCCAATGTACTTTATACATTTATTTAGAGAAGAATAGTTTCGTTTTAATTATTTATGATAATGGCTCTCAGTATACTAGTAAATGTCCTTGGGTGCATATTTTGTAAAAGTAATGAAGTCTTTGTAATGTGAGCTTTCTCTGCAGCTCTAAGCTGCCCTGTCTTTGCTAAAGAACCAGGGCAAAAGAGTGGGTCTGTGTTTTTGTATAAAAGTGTGTATAAATTACCAGGCTTGAGATTTAGCAAGGTGCTCTTGAACTTGATCAAGGATTTCTAAGAACTATTCCCGGGTATCCTCACTACCCTCACCCCCATCACCCTCCCTCACAATCATAACCTTAGCAACTTGACCAGAAAACATCACCATGAGGGGGATGAGCAGCCCGTCAGAATATTGCTGTTATTGTGTTTCAGTGTTTTTCTTGTTGTTCTTCCTTTGTTGGTACTATTTTATGGTATTGCAATAAAACACATAGCAAGAAAGAATACAAATCTACTATATTTCCCTCTGGCCTAAGTTATATATGCTGTGGTTTATGGATAAGTCTTATTATGTCAAGGAACCTTCTTTCTTCTTTGGCTTCTTTCTTCTGCTGCTCTCACCCCAGCTTCTCTGCCTGGGATTAGTTTTTTTTTTCTCCTCTTCACCTCTGGGGAATTCTACACACCAAAAGTGTGGGAGTGTCCACAGAGCTATCAGCATGCATATGTCATCCATTTAGCTAACAATTTGAAGGGCTAAGACCACCAAAATTACAGGTTCTGTTTTATACTTTTTTAGTAGCCCCCATAGTGCCTAGTTAGGGGTTCAGCAAACCTTGATGGCGATAATAATGATCCATGCTCACATTAGAGTCAGTGCAGCAAAGCCCTGGCACGCTTTGCTTTAACATTTACAGCTTTGCTATATGCAGGTGACCTAAAAGGTGCTGGTGTATTGTTGTCTGCAATCAGAAATCCTATCTCATAGGCGTTTTGTGAGAGTTAGATGAGATGATGCCTTTAAAGTACTTTGCAGGAAAGAATCAGCCAACCTCGAAAGTTGGTGGGTGAGATTCACTTAGCTAGTGAACAAACCTAGATGTGTCTTAATTACTGAATGTTGGAGATCTGGAGACGCAGGAAGTCTGTAGATATAGCCCTTAAAATTTTACTGTAAAAATATTGTTCCATTTCGCCTCACCATCAGTCCATAGGCTCCCAGGCAGAGACTGATTGTTAAGAAAGCTGTGTGTAAGCGCCTCATACTCAAATGAGATCCCAAGCGAATCATCGTCATTCAGACAGGAAAACAGTTCTAGTAATATCAAAAGTATCCTACAAATTAGACATGGCTTCTGTGTGAGTCAAGGAGACTGATCAATTTTGCTTAAAGTTCTGTCTTCAGAAAAAGAGCCTGCTGGACATTGGATTTGTAATAAATGGGTCACCAGTGAATTAGAAGCAATGGCAGAAATCAGATAACCTGGCCATGGGCAAGGGGTTGACTCTCGAGAGGCAAATGTAGTACATGATCCACGAGGCAGTAAAGCCAAACCAGACATGAGGGGAACACGGACTGATCAGGCAACCTGCTACACATGGATGGGCGCAAAATGGGGAGCAATTTCTAAAACTAATGGCAAAGCCACCTGCCCATCAAGGATGGAATGCTAGCTCATGGATGCAGCAGAAAGGACAATGCAAAATGCTTTAATTAACACCTCTGGGCTTCCCTGGTGGCCCAGTGGTTAAGAATCCCCTTGCCAATGCAGGGGTCACAGGTTCGAGCCCTGGTCCGGGATGATCCCACATGCCGCGGAGCAACTAAGCCCGTGTGCCACAAGTACTGAGCCTGTGCTCTAGAACCCATGAGCCACAACTACTGAGCCCGCGTGCTACAACTACTGAAGCCCGTGCGCCTAGAGCCCGTGCTCCGCAGCAAGAGAAGCCACCGCAACAAAGAGTAGCCTCCATTCACCGCAACTAGAGAAAACCCTCACACAGCAACGAAGACCCAACACAGCCAAAACTAAATAAATTAAATAAATAAATTAAAAAAAAAAAACACCTCTATTCACAAAGTTTTCTCTCTCTCTCTTTTTTTTTTTCACAAAGTTTTCTCTTTAAATGAAAGGGGACTGTTGCTGTTATGTACTGCCATGTAACAAACTACTCCAAAATTACTGGCTTAAACCACACCATTTTATTTATTTGCTTACAACTTATGTTTAAATCCATTAGTTCGTGATGAGATTTCCCCCCCTTCTTGCCCCAAAATACAGACTCCCAATCTTATTGATCACCTTTGGAAGAAGCTGGGAACCAATTAGCTAATTTAAAATCTGATTAATAGAGAGACAGAATTAAGAACTTATCTTGTCCTTCCCATATGATCTGCATTTCAGTATAACGAAATATTTGAAAGAGGAAATGTTTTTTCTACAAAAATTTTCCAGCTAATAAACAAAGAAGCAAAAAGGAAAATACATCATCATTTGTAGCCCCTACTTAACTACTGATTGTGGGCAATGACCATCAGTGTCTGATAATGTCGTAAGAAGAGACAATCGGACATTATGTGTCTCCTGATACATGTGTGCCACACTGTCCATGAAGCCACCTTGCCAACAAAACCACACACATAAACAAACAAAGCCCTGAGTCTGCTCAAGACTTTAGATCTAACTAAAATTTCACAGGAAACATAAGAGAGAGTGGAACATATTTTCTTAAAAAACATTATGAGGATGCAATCAGCAAAATCTAGACTGTGGGAAACTTAGTAGGTAAAACAAGTTTCTTCATTTAAAAAACAAATTACAAGATAAAGCAGAGAGAGAAGGAAGGGAAACAGAGGGGGGGTGGGGAGAGAGACTTAAAATACTTATCAAAGAATTGCAATGTATGGACCTTATTTGGATACTGACCCAAACAAATAACTTGCAAAAAAAGAAAAAAAATTATAAGACAAGTGAAGACAATCAGGGAAGTGTGAACACCGACTGGATATTTGATAATATTAAGGGATTATTTTTAATGTTTTTAGGTGTGATAATAGTATTGTAATTATATATATATATATATATATATATATATATATATATATATATATATATATATATATTTTAGAAAGAGTCCTTATCTTTTAGAGATACATAGTAACGTATGTGCAGGTAATTTGATGTACTGTCTAGGATTTCTTCAAAATAATCAGAGGTGGAACAAAATTGGCAATTTATGCCTTATGAAGCTAAGCAGTAGATACATTGGGAAATTTATACTATTCACTCTATTTGTATGTGTTTGAGAAATCCCACTGTATTTTTTTTAATTAATGGAAACCACTAAAAGAAATGAAACATCATAGCTTCCAAACCAGTATAGGGTCAGGGGAGGACACAGAGGACCAGGGGGAAAAAAAAAAACAAACAGAAAATATTATCCATCTAATAGAGGTAGGAAAGAAGCAAGGAACAAAGCAGTTGCCTAAACAGTAGTCTCCCAGTAAATGAAGGCTCTTTACTAAGCCTTACACAGCCATGCTTAGACTCCACAAATCTTGCCTCTGTAGTGAAAGTACATTTTGAGCTAGGACACTGGGTTCTAATCCTGACCCTCCCTGCAGTAAGCCGTGAAGCTCTCCAGGCTAAATTGTGCATGAATGCTCAGGCTATAAGAACCCAGACATCATTTGGCCATTGGCAGCATTGTGACGGCTGGGGCTAGAGATTCAGTTTGCGCCACAAAGAAAGCAAAGCCACTGGGTCGCCTGAGGAAGTAACCTGAGCCCTTAGCTCTAACCTGGTGAGCTAACTTTCAACCTACCCCCTGCTGCTGTGGCTATTCAGGCAGAGCCTAAAGCTGTGTGACCTAACAGCCAACCCCTCAGACACTATTCCAAGAGCTCATCTCTTACAGACTTTTGAAATATGATTTGGCAAGTTTCTAGTAAGAGTGATTTGCAGCCTATTTGAAAGAGAATAAATGTCAAAAGAGGGGGAAATGGGGTTGGAGGCGTGAATACCACAAAGACTGCTGCTGGTGAATACCACACAGATAGTCTATATATCTTAGAGACTGTATTTTCAGAAGGCATGGGAATCTTGAAAAGGAAGAAAACCTTTCTTCACTCTCTCAAATGTTGTTGCGAATTTAAGCTCTTTTCTTCTTGCCAGGTTCATCCTTTCAGGTGCTTTCTATTTATTTCCCCACATGTTCTCTGATTTTTTTTTTTTTTTTCCTTTTGATTTCACTTTAGAGTAGAATGGCGCTTATTGCCATCTCCTAATCACTGCATTTATTCCCAGATTTCTCCCTGGATGTGTGGCTTTCTTAGGGCATTTCTCATCTCCATTCCTGTTCCCATTAGCTCTTTGTCAAAACTTGCTCTTAAAAAAACCCAAAAATTCTCCTTTTCTGTTTCCTCTGAATCTCTGAACCTTATTCTCCCTGAAACTCTATGGCTTATGCTGTTCTTGCTCTCGTCCCCTCTAGTGCGTAAGGCATCCATGAAAGGATTAAGTAGAAAAAGCTCAGCATAAGGTCAGGATGTGTTGTGATGTGGAAAAGCTTCTCTAGTGACTGTGCTTTATTGGTTGAGGTTGTTGTCCTTTTTATCCTCCTGGGGCATTCACTAGATATAATGTCTGGATTCTTTGTTCATTTTGCTCATAAGCTCTCGTAGGGCTCTAAAAGTCAGATTGCCTTTTCCTTCCTAACTCGCTTCTCAATTTGAATATCACCTTAAGTGGCATCTGGTTGCGGATGAGAAGAAAGGATTCAGAGAAAGAAATAGAATGAGAAGAAAAATGACCTATGTTACCTACGAAAACTGACCTTGAACTTTGATAAAGTCATAGCTAACTTTTTCCGTAGGAGATTAGGTATACCAGCACAGGTACTGAATAATATATTTTGATGATGATGGGGATCTAGAGCTGTTCTAAAAAGGGAAAGCCATATGAAAGAAAGTAAAGAAAAAGAAATTGTAAAAAAAAAAAAAAGGAAAGTAAAACAGTCCCAGATAGTAGACCCACAAATTACTTATTTGGGCAGAACTAATAAACTTACTACGTCAACGCTGTTCTAAGTACTTTATGTATATTTGCTTATACTCTTCTTCACAAACTTATGGGGTAGGTACCATTACTAGCCCAACTCTGCATATGAGAAAACTGAGGCACAGAGAGGTTATGTCTTATCTATGGTTATACAACTAGTAAGTGGTAGCTCTGGAATTTGACCCCAAGCAGCCTGGCTGCATTGTCCATATAATAAACTGCAGTCGCATTTTGATTTTTTTAATAGAATTTGTACTTGCCTTCATTAATAAAGATTTAAATGAAGTTTATTTCTCCAATATTTCAGTAGAAAATGAGTCTCAAGATACGGGCAACTTAAAAATTTTGTGTGGACCTGATCAGATTCCAAATCTTTGTTCATATCCATGTGTCCAGTTAAGTTATAATAAGAGTGTTTAAAAATAAGGCACAAAATTTTCAACAATAGCATTACGGGACATAAGACAATTGTTAAATGATAGTTTTCAGAGAAAAATTATGTGAAAAATTCTAAGTAGAACCATAACAGAATATGTTAACATAACAGGAGAGAATCTGTTAAGGTTAAACTCTAAAAGATCAGAATGTATATACTGGATGAAAATAAGTGATTTTAAAAATCAATATGCAAAATTTAATTTAGGGGAATTTTAACACAGAAATATACAGCTGTGACACGGACGTGCTATTTATATATATATCATAGGTAAGTTGTCAAGATGATGTAAATCTACCAATGCTAGTGGTAGCAAGGATAAAACTCAGATATATAAACCAAATTAGGAATTATCTATCACTCAGAGAAAGAATTACCTGCAAAATATAAGATTTTGACCATGAGCTAGAAAAAGGCTTTTGAGTCTTACTGTTAGCTCTTGCCCCTGTGAGGCTACAGAAATCTGTCTCTCTTGTGTTGTTTACAGTGAATTATCTGTAACCTTTTAATGGTTGGCAATGAACTTGCTGGCATAGCTGAGTGATTATCAATTCTTTTTTTTTTTTAATTTATTTATTTTTGACTGCATTTGGGTCTTCGTTGCTGCGCGGGCTTTCTCTAGTTGCAGCGAGCAGGGGCTACTCTCCTTGCGGTGTGCAGGCTTCTCACTGATGTGGCTTCTCTTGTTGTGGAGCACCGGCTCTAGGTGCATGGGCTAAGTAGTTGTGGCTCGTGGGCTCTAGAGTGCAGGCTCAGTAGTTGTGGCTCGCAGGCTTAGTTGCTCCGCGACATGTGGGATCTTCCTGGACCAGGGCTTGAACCTGTGTCCCCTGCATTGGCAGGCAGATTCTTAACCACCGTGCCACCAGGGAAGTCCAATTATCAATCCTTATATTACACAGATCAATACTCCATCATTAAACTTAGGACATAAATTTCAGCTGTCTGGGCAGAGGAAGAAACTGACCAAGTTGCTTTCCCAACATCCTGGTGGCAGGTGGCATAGGAGAGTAAACTGAGATTGTAGCTCATAGTTAAATATCATTTAGACTCAAAATTCAGAAGATTGCCTGGACATTGAGGGTGACTTAGACCCACCTCTTCCGTACCTGGTTCCTGGTTCTGCTCTATTCACATCGGTCAGTGTTCTGTGTGGCTTACAGGCCTTGATAACAGACTTGGATCTTCTACTGTGGTCTCTTCCTTTCTTTTCTTACTAATATAAGGTTGAATTAGTGGCACCGTGGGACAAAATTCTTTTGATGTATGTGTACAAGCGTGTATGTATGCATGCCTACTGTTCCTATTCCATATTATAAATATTCAGAAAATTTTCTTTTCTGACCCAACAACTTTTTAAGTTTAACTTTAAAAAATTTTAAATAGGTAATTTACATAATTCAATTTTAAATTATATAAAAGTGTATACAGTAAGAAATCTTTCTCCCCTCTCTGTTCTCATTCCAACCAACCCATTCCCATTCCTACAAACAACCAATGCTATTAGATTTTTTGTACCCTTCCAGAGATATTTTATGTATATACAAGAAAAATTGTATAGATACACTCTTTTTCTTTCCTTTTTCACACAAATGGCAGTCTATTTTATACACTTTTTAGCTTACTTTTTTCAGGCAACAATAAATCTTGATATCTTCTAACATTTTCTCTGGCCTGGCTATCTCTCCTTTCTTTTCCCACTCTCCCATTTGTCTCCCCTAATATGCATTTACTCTGCACTTTTGTATGCTAGAGACACATTGGTCTGTTCACTAATTAGTTGACTTCTTATTGTGCTAAATCTTGTACTTTTATGCACTTGATGTTGTCCATTTAAATGTAACCCCCCAAATGATATAATATGCACACTTATGTCCTTTTTTGGTACATAGCACCAAGAATAATTATGAGTTTAATGAATATCTTTTCCTGACTTTGACTTCTGATATTTTTTCCACCCACGTAGTGTTTTGAAACCAATTCTACTTTTACTGCTATTCAGTTAAATGCTAGCTTGTTAATAGCATGGCTTGGCCAGGTTTTGATAGAAGAGATATAGGACCATTCCTTCATTATGTCAGTATGACAGGAAAACAGATGTGAAATAATTATAAACCTGTCAATTCTTTCAAATTGTATCTATAAACTCAGTACAACCTTAATCAAACTATTAAAATTTTTAAAAGAACTTGATAACCATACCTAAAATTTATATGGAAATGGCATATGAATAGCTAACTTAACTTTTAAAAACAAGAGTTTTTAAACAAGAGTTTTTTAACTTTTAAAAACAAGAGTTTAATTTAATATTAAATTAAACTAAAAAGCCTTAGTAATAAAAACAGGGTAGTACTGGCAAAAGAACAAATTAATGAATGGAACAGAATAGAATAGACAGAGATACACCAATGTGCATATGATAATTATTGCTAATTTTGAGTTACCATAAAACAGTGAAGAGAAGATAATTTAGTAGATGGTTTTGGGAAAATTTACTCATTATATAAGAAAAAAATATAACTGGATACCTGCCTAAAGCCACACCTGGATTAAAGACCTAAACATGAAAGTTGAAATTATAAAATTAATAAAAGAAAATATAGAAAACTATTTGTGACTTAGGGGGAGAAAAGAACTTGGTTTTCATTCTGAAAAATTTCATATATGTCAAAAGTAGAGAGAATAGAACAAAGAGCTTCCATATAGCCATCACCTAGGTTTTAAAAGTAGTAAGATTTTGTCATGTTTGCTTCTTCTATCCATTATTTCATTAATTTTTTTTTACTTTGTCAAAATATCTTAAAGCAAATCCAAGATTTCATATAATTTCATCCTACATAGCACACAGTATACTCTTAAAAATATGGACACATTTTCTATACGTATCCACAATACCATCGTTGCACCTGTAAAAGATAACTATATATATATATATATATATATTTTTTTTTTTTTTTTTTTTTTTGGCCATGCCGCGAGGCTTGTCCGATCTTAGTTCCCTGACCAGGGATTGAACCCAGGCCCCGACAGTGAAAGTGCCAAGTTCTAACCACTGGACCTCCAGGGAATTCCCAAGATAACAGTAATTAAGTAAGGGCTTTTTAAACAATCAAAATTCTTCACATTAAGTACATTAGAATAGTTTCCTGGGGTGGGGGAGGAAGGGAAAAATGGGAATGGAGTATGGAGACAAAAGAGAATAAATAAGTAGAATAAGTGCAAAACTTGCCTATATTACTGATGATAATATATCATGGGCTGAGGATTATAGCTAACTCTCTTCTATGCCCAGGCAGGGGCAGGGGTGGGAGGTAAAGAGCTGAGACAGTTTATATCCTTGGATGAACCTAAAATAACAGGCACTTTCATCACAGGATTTGAGAAACTAGACACAAATATCTGAACAAATATCTCTCCCACTGCCTGAATCTCAATATTAGAGACTGACTATAAAATGTTCTTTCTTAGACTGAAAAGGGGTCATGAAGTTCTCAAAAACCAAACCAAGCCAAAACACCATATTGAGGGGGAATGTCAAAGGGTCACAGGAGCCAACTAAAGAGCTCCCAGTAGCCAAAGTTGGAACAATTCAAGTAACTAAATAATAAGGTACAGTACCTTGGATTATAACCCGACATATAAATATCCATGAGTTCATACTAATATAAATAAATTATTGAATAAACTAATAAAAGGGGAAGAAGAGAAAAATGTCTCGTGCTCTCGTGCAGAAGAATTCCCAATAATTTATGTACATGTTCCACCCACAATAAGGGGGAACATAACGCTGCATTCCTTAAGTGTGGGCTTCACATAATGACTTCCTTCCAAAGAGGGCAGTATGGGAAAGGGAGAAAGGAGAAAAGAGTAACTTCACAGTGGAGGAACCTGATAGACGCTATCTCAGCCAGGTAATCAAGGGCAACATCAAGAGTCATAAATCATGTTGATAGAATGTACTCTGGGTATGACGTGATGAAAACATCACTATACCCCAATGAACTTCTCCCCAACACCCCATAACCCCAGGCTAATCATGAGAAAAACATCAGACAAATTCCAGTAGAAGAGCATCCTGCAATATACCTGACCAGTACTCCCTGAAACTGTTAAGATCACCACAAAGAAAGTCTGAGAAACTCTTACGGCCAAGAGGTGGCTAAGGAGACATGACAAATAATGTAATGTGGTATCCTGGAACCAAAAAAAGGCCATTAGGTAAAAACTAAGGATATCTAAATAAAATGGGCTTCAGATATTAATAATGTATTGATATCGGTTCATTAATTGTAACATGTACCATACTAACGTAAGATGTCAATAACTGGGGAAACTTGGGGGTTGGGTGGAGTGGGGATGGAATATAGAAACCCTCTGTCTCCATTCTTCTGTAAATCTAAAACTGTTCTTTAAAAAAGGGTCATGAAGTCAGTGGTTAATGGAATACATGGTAAAATTTTCCTTTTCTCCATTCCAGCTGGGAAAGATTTGTCTGTTTGTTTTATTTTTTTTTTGTTTGTTTGTTTTTTGCTAAACACAGAAGAGATCTTTGCTCAGAGACACAGGAAGTGTTTTTCTTCTCCCACTTCTGGGGTTATGAGTGAGCTTGCCAAAGTTGAAGGCAGATACCTTAGAACCCTTGAGTAGATAATATAACTACATAATTAGTTGGAACTTGGAGAGATTCCCAAGACAGCTGAGAAATGACCAGTAGTGTACACTGATGGCCAGCAGCTTCTTAACGTTAGAACAAGGGGCTCATTCCCTTGCAATCCTCGAAGTTCAACCACATGCAGTTGGAATGATAGTTTCAACCAATCTGAAGTAACATAAGTGATTCTAGTCGTAGGATCTCTGAGCAAAGGGTTCAGACAGGATTACCTGTTGAGGCTTTCATCTCCTACTCCTAGCATGGTGCCTGGCACTCAGTAGGTACTTAGCAAATGTTCATGAAATAAATGGTAATGTGCTCCTAGAGTTCAGTGCAGTATTACAATATTTTACATTCGGTTCTAATAAAGTAAAGAGCTGTATAGCCTGGCTGGCAAAATGTTATAATTATCACCTGAAAAAACATTTATTAAATATCTTCTAATTCATGGAATTTATCTTTTATTAGTTCATCTACTATCAGTTTCAAATCTCTGAATAGCAGAACTGTATCTTTTATTACGGGAAATATTGGACCATATGTCACTTGAAAGGTATTTTTCCCTAAATATTTATTAATGTGCTAGCTTGAACTCAGAACTGGCCTATCAGGAATGGTTAATGTTTTCCTCATGAGGAATCTTGACGCAGTTGAACGTTATAATTTTTGTGTGTATTTTTATTAGCTCAGAACCTTGCCAGTTCACTCATACTAATCTGCAATTCCTGTAATTATCACAAAAAAAAAAGTTAATGGGGCAAATTAACCCCATTTCTCAATGCAGGCTTAATAGGAAAAGGTTATTTTGAAAGCTCAGTGGCTTATAAGCGCTGCTTTACAAAACACACTGTAACACGCTTCTACTTCGAGATACAGCCTTAAGTAGTTAAACAAGTTCACTGGTATTAAGTGGGTATATTTCCATCCTTTATTTTTCCCTATTGACTTCATTACTTAAGATATATCTGACTAGATGCTGGCAAAGGACCTTCTGGAAGCATGCAGCCATGGTGGAGGGGAGTGGAGGGAGCTCCCTATTTGGGGAGGAGAGTGGACATCATTGGAGATAAGTGTGATTGAACAACTAGCTCTCATGGAATATCGTTGAGAGAGTAATAATTGGTTTTAATCAGGGATTATGCAGTGAATCTGTGGATTGAAAGAGACTAATAACTGCTTAATATAATCTAAGACTCAGAAAGATCCACGATAAAATAACTACAAAGAAGTAGAATCAAAACACATTCCTGGATGTTTTAATCATTGAAGTTGGAACAAAAGGGATAACCATGAAACCATTTTCTAAAATAAATCCTTCCAGGAGTCAGTGAGTGGAGACCAAAGCAGACTTTAGAAGAACTAACTTCAAAAGAGATTCTCTATATTATAAGGGTGCAATTGTTAAACTAAAATGATCAAGACCTCCCGGAGATTCTAGGTCATGACTAAACCATCACCATCGACTCGGACATTTCTAGAGACCTGGCACACTCACCCTTCCACCCTCCGCTCCACTCACGGCCCAGGCTGGGCACTGAAGTTCCCCATCATTCGGTTGGACAGTGCTACAGGACAGACCTCCAAACACAGAGCTTCCTGGGCACTGCAGTACACTGGAAAAGCTCTAGTGAGAGCAGGTAAGTGCAGCCTGAGTGTCTGGTGAGATCAAACCTGAAGAGAGAGTGAGATAAGGAGAGAGTTGAGTCATTAGTCAATTCTTTTAACTAACTCTCTGAAGTTGGCTGGCTTCACACTAGACCTGGTGATTAATGGTAGAGAGATAGCTCTTAAAATTCAACTTCTGTAAGTAGAAAGAAATTTAAAGCTTCCCCTGAGCATTCGCTTCCTCTTTAACTGCTTCAAAACAAATCTCAGGGGCTTCCCTGGTGGCGTAGTGGTTGAGAATCTGCCTGCTAATGCAGGGGACACGGGTTCGAGTCCTGGTCTGGGAAGATCCCATATGCCGCGGAGCAACTGGGCCTGTGAGCCACAACTACTGAGCCTGCGCGTCTGGAGCCTGTGCTCCGCAACAAGAGAGGCCACAATAGTGAGAGGCCCGTGCACCGCGAAGAAGAGTGGCCCCCCGCTTGCCGCAACTAGAGAAAGCCCTAGCACAGAAACGAAGACCTAACATAGCAATCAATCAATGAATGAATCAATAAATAAATCTTTAAAAAAACAAAAAAAAAACAACAAAAAAAACCAAATCTCAGTGTCTCTAGGCTGATGCCAGTTCTCATCTTGCACACAGCCCTTGATGGGGAAGAGGGAGCAAGCCAGCCGTCCCATATTGAACAGTGACCCATGGTTCTCTGCCTTTTCACAGCAATCTCCCAAAGAGAGAAACAGAGTCAAGACATCAAGGGACAAAATGGCAACCCTGAGAGGTCATTCCACTGTCAGAAAGCACACACAAGCTATTATTCTGAAGAGGGGGAAACTACTTGCAGTTTTCCAAGTGGATAGTCTGGAGTTTGCTATAGAAGTGCTTTTTAGTTCAATTATCCCATGCAAAAAAGTATGTATATAAAAGTTAAGAAGATTCAATACAGAGAATAATTTTTTTCTGGCTTTGAAAATTTTTCTAATACATAAGCACAATTCTTAGTTGCAGAGACTCAATTACTCAGTTATCGAAGATGATATGGATAAGGTGACCAGACCTACCATCTACCCGGCTGCACAGAAATCTAGGATTCATGCTGTTTCCTCTCTTCTCATACCCAATCTGTTAGTTTCATTAATTCTCCTTTCAAAATATTTTAATTCATCCAATTTTCTCCATTGTCATGACACCATTTTAGTTTAAATCACAGTCATGTCTCACCTGAACTATTACAATAACCTCTTTAATAGAACTCACTCTTGCTTCTCTATAATCTACCTCATGGCAGCCAGAGAGATCTTTTTTAAACATTTGTGAGATCACACCATTCATGAAGTCATGTCATCTTCAATGGCTTCCTTCCGGGGCTATAGATGATCTAGCCCTTCCCTACTGTCCAACTTCATTTCCTATTACGTTCTGCCCTAATACCACTGGCCTGTTTGGGGTTCCTTGACTAAGCCAACCTCTTATCTGCCTCAGAGACTTTGCCTTCATTTCCTCTGGCTGTAATGCTGACCTCCTCATGACTGGTTCTTTCCTGTCTTCTAGGTCTTAGCATAAATGTCACCTCCACAGATAGGATCCCCCCAACCTGTCCCCTTCCCTTGTTATTCTCCCTTTATTAATATCCTTTGCTTATTTTGTTCACAGCACTTATAATCTGAAATTGTCCTATTTATTTATTAATGTATATACTTACTCTTTTTATTTTAACTTAAAAAAAATAAATTTATTTATTTATTTTTGGCTGCGTTGGGTCTTCGTTGCTGTGTGTGGGATTTCTCTAGTTGCAGTGAGCGGGGGCTGCTCTTCATTGCGGTGCACGGGCTTCTCATTGCGGTGGCTTCTCTTGTTGCAGAGCACGGGCTCTAGGCATGAGGGCTTCAGTAGTTGTGGCACGCAGGCTCAGTAGTTGTGGCTCATGGGCTCTAGAGCGCAGGCTCAGTAGTCGTGGCGCATGGGCTTAGTTGCTCCGCGGCACGTGGGATATTCCCAGACCAGGGCGCAAACCCGTGTCCCCTGCATTGGCAGGAGGATTCTTAACCACTGCGCCACCAGGGAAGTCCATCTGTAACTTTTAATTCATGGAAAATTTCAAGCATTGTATATACTTACTCTTGATCTCTTCTCTCCCACAATAGAATCTAAGCTTTTCCAGGGTAGGAACCATGCTTGTCTTCGTGACATCATTGTATCTACAATACTTAGAACAGTGCCTAGAACATAGTAAATATTCAGTGGATATTTGTGAAATGAATGAAGAAAGAAAGGTCATCTAGAGCAGGGGTTGGCAAAATTTTTCTGTAAAGGGACAGAGAGTAAATATTTTAGCATTTGTCATTTACAGTCTCTGTTGCCTATTCTTCTTCATGTAAAGACCATTCTTCACTCTTACAAAAGCAGACCACAAGCTGGATGTGGCCCAAGGGCTATGGTTGCCAAACCCTGATCTAGATCAAAAGAGAAGTTTATCCATGACCCTAGTTACCGCTAATATCTAACTTTTGTTTACTTGTCTGAGTTCTAGGGTGTAGTAGATAAACTGGAGTAGTATGTCAGCTGTTACCTCCTTGTCCATGACCCCTTCTTAGTGAACCTGTTCCACCCACAGTTCCTGGAGAGGAATAGCTTTATATGCTACCTGATTTCCTCTACACCTCCTACTTCCTACTCATGGCTGATTGTACTAGAGCTGAACTCTACCCTAATCAGATGATGAGGTCTCTATGGAATTTGGAATTGGGCCACTAAAATTGAACCACTTAGATGCCAGTGGGCTCTTGACATAAAATAGTAGGGTAGATCCATGATAAACCAAAGCCAAATGTAAGCTCATATGTTCAGGGAATAGAGATACCGCAATAAAAAGGAGGTCAGACTACTAAAGGCACTGAAGGAGATATACAGGTAGAAGCACAGACCTGAAGCCCCAGGGTCCTGAGAAGAAAGGAGTAGCCTTGGGTCTTGAACATCCAGTTCCGTGTCCCATGTGGTCTAGGCGTGCTTTGCTTATGTCCTTGGATATCTGTGAAGTGGTCTGTTGTTATCTCTCCTTAACTGACCTAATTTAAGAGAGCTTCTATTCCTGACAATGGGGCTGGGTGTTTCAAGTTACTATCAAAGCTATCGATCAATACACACATATTTAACAGATGTCTGCTATGTTTAGGATATCTGATAGACATCATGAGAGCAAACACATATGTACAAGAAATTGTTATTGCCTTCAGGGAGGGTAAATCTAGTTGAGGGATGAGACAGAGACATATGAAATCATAATTAACAGCGTAAGGCCGTGTGCAGTTAAACACCTCATGACAGGATTCTATCTACGTGTCTAAGACTTTTTAAAAATCAATTTTAATGGTATTTAAAGCAAAATGAAAATGGATGCTGAGGAAATAATACTGCTTCAAAAGAATTACACAACAGTGCATACTGACAAATAAAATTGCTTTTTATCAAGAACTGTACTTTTGTCTAAGTATCTAAGGCACATTTTAACAGAATTTTGAAACTGCTAACCCTGAGTCAAATCTATCCAGATTAACTGAGAATAAGCCACTCCTGTGCTCTTTCTGAAAGAGATAACGACTCTCCCCAGACTATCTAAAAAGTGTTTGGTCTTAACAACAAAGGTTAGATAAAGTCCTGGGTGTGTTCAAAGCGAACTCTTGGGTATTTTATCAATACAGGTATCAGGTTACCAATTGCTTTAAAAATGCACTCCCTGATATTGTCTCTATGCTGACAAAATATTCACTCAGAAAAACAACCTCTAGAGACCTGTGTCTGATATGAGTGCATATAGGAATTATTTTTTCCTGAACCAAGATTTGTAGAAGTACCACCTTCTAGGGATGCTACCTACAAGATCTACTCAGTCTGAAGTGGAAATAAACTCTATAAAGGCAACAAGTTTATCAGGATTTTTTTTTTAACATCTTTATTGGAGTATAATTGCTTTACAATAGTGTGTTAGTTTCTGCTTTATAACAAAGTGAATCAGCTATACCTATACATATATCCCCATATCTCTTCCCTCTTGCGTCTCCCTCCCTCCCACCCTCCCTATCCCACCCCTCTAGGTGGTCACAAAGCACCGAGCTGATCTCCCTGTGCTGTGCGGCTGCTTCCCGCCAGCTATCTATTTTACAGTTGGTAGTATACATAAGTCCATGCCACTCTCTCACTTCATCCCAGCTTACCCTCCCCCCTCCCCGTGTCCACAAGTCCATTCTCTAGTAGGTCTATCAGGATTTTTTTAAAGTAAGTTTTTATCAAAGCATTGTTTTAAAAGGAAATAAAGATGGGAAATGGGGAGTAATAAAATAAGTTTTCTGTCATATCAATGCATAGAAATTCAGCATAGGTACCATAATCTACTACTTAGACCCCAGCGGTTTTTCTTCATCCATGGAGTATATACACTGGATACAAAACAGGGTATGAGTCAGTAATTGATTTGTGTTCGTGCGCCAGTGCTGATAGTACTATACCAGTTAACTAATCGGTGATTGTCCAACTCGAGTGTGGATCAGAATCACTTGGGGGCTTGTTGAAACAGATTTCCTGGGCCCCACTCTCAGAGTTTCTGATTTAGTAGGTGGGCCTGAGAATCTGCATTTCTAACAAGTTCCTAGGTGATACTGATGCTGCTGGTCTGGGGGACCACACTGAGAACCAATGAACTGACAGCATTCACATAGGCTTTGGCCCTATCACTAGCCTGGACTTCCCTGCTGGACACACCTAGAGAGTCCACTAGGACTGTATGAAGAAACAGTCCAAGGTGGTTTCCGTATGAATTCTATTGCCCAAAAGTCATACAGTGCTTTGGCGGATTCTGTCTGTAATTCTGATTAATTTTTTTTTTTTTTTTTAATTTAGTGGGAGATTTTTGAATGAAATTGATATGGGCTAAAGTCTTTTTTTTTTTAAATATTAGCACCTTTAATTATTATTTATTTATTTATTTTTGGGGGCTGTGTTGGGTCTTCGTTTCTGTGCGAGGGCTTCCTCTAGTTGCGGCAAGCAGGGGCCACTCTTCATCGCGGTGCGCGGGCCTCTCTTGTTGCGGAGCACAGGCTCCAGACGCACAGGCTCAGTAGTTGTGGCTCACGGGCCCAGTTGCTCCACGGCATGTGGGATCTTCCCAGACCAGGGCTCGAACCCGTGTCCCCTGCATTGGCAGGCAGATTCTCAACCACTGCGCCACCAGGGAAGCCCTCTGATTAATTTTTAATTCCCTCGTTTTCATATAAGGCCCAATGCCAGCTGCTAGTGGTGGCTTAGGTAAAGAGGCACGCGTAGCAGGCTCCAATGAGATTCACCAGCAAGGAACCACAGCAGAAAATCTTCTCACCAAAGAAGTTCACACTGATGGCTCCAGTGACAGTGCTGGGCCAGGCCAGTTTTGGTGTTTAGAAAGGACTGTCCAGAGAAATGGAGTACTGACACATGCTGCAACATGGATGAACCTTGAAAACATTATGCTAAGAGAAAGAGACCAGTCCTCAAAGACCACGAATTGTATCATTCTATTCACTTGAAATTCCAGAACAGGGAAGTCTACAGAGACAGAAAGTAGATTAGTAGTTTTAGGGCTGATGGGGAAAGGGACAAGTGTGGGTGTCGGGGAGGAGATTAGCTCAAGGGTACAAGGTGTCTTTTTGAGGTGATGCAAATGTTCTAAAATTGTGGTGATGGCTGTACACGTCTGTGCATATACTAAAAACCATTGAATTGTACACTTTAAATGGGTGAATTGGGTGGTATGTGATTTATATCTCAATGAATCTGTTAAGGGAAAAAAAAGGACTGTCTGCTGGCAGTTTGTTCATCCTCATACCATGCTCACCGTCTTCCTACTATCCAAAAAGCTTTCCTTGGTACTTGTGCATGCACAGACTGTCTCAAAAAAATGGCAAGAATGTAATATTAGTGGCCATTTCTAAAAGGAAAGAAGGGATTCCCAAAATATAATTAAGTCTTTGTTACCTATTATTTTTATCCAAAGTGGAAGAAAAAAGGTTATGAAAAAGAACAAAAGGGGACTTGCCTGACGGTCCAATGGTTAAGACACCACTCTTCCATTGCAGGGGGCACGGGTTTGATCCCCGGTCAGAGAACTAAGATCCCGCATGCCGGATGGCGCAGCCAAAAAAAAAAAAGAAAAAAGAGAAAGCACAAAATGTATAAGACTGACAGAACAGTTTTCTGGTTTCTTTGGAAGGTGGTTTGTAAAATTAAAATTAAGTGTTCCAAGTGTGAGAATTAGGAAGAAACCACTGAGGCCTCCAGTCCAGGAAACACAGTTTGAAGGGGACCGTGAGACTTGGGCTCCAGAAAGCATCTTTATACATCCCACAGTATAGAGACGGTATTAAGAAATGAAATAACATTTCCTCTCAAGGGCTATATGAAGAAGCTTGTGTGTGAAGGAAAATGCCCTGAATAGTCCAGGCTTTGGACACACACACACACACACACACACACACACACAAAGCAAATGGTTCAGAAAATGAAACTCATCCCAGAAGCAAATTACCTAGAGTTAATTCATTAATATGTTTGCAAAACATTTTCTGAGCACATATAATAGCCCCCAACACTGTAGTCAGACATTGCCCTGTGCTCAAATGATACAAAGAAAAGAGAGGCTGCCCCAGTCCTCAAGGAGCTTATTGTCTAGGGGGAATTTCAACAAACCAGTGGTCCCAGCACTTTCTGGTGACCACTTTGATAAATGGTGCTTTGGAAGCACAGAGAGGGACAGGTAAATTACACTGTGGGCTTAGAGACAGCTTCCTGTAGAAAATGACCCTTGATCTGAGTTTTAAAGGAAAAGTAGAAGTTAGCTAGCTAGAGAATGAAGGGATAGGTTGTGACAGTGTGGACTTAAGAGCAGATTAGGAAGCTCAGCTTTGGAAGGCACTGTTGGCAGTGGCTTGGCTCCTTCATGGTCCCAGAACATGCAGAACAGGTCTACTGTGGTTCTAGCTTTCCCTGCGTAACCTTGACCCTTGGGGGTCTGGTGACATCACTTCCTCCTTTTATTCCTCCATGCCCAGAACTTGCCATTGGTGGTGGCTTGCCGTTGTTGCGCACTTCTGCTTGCCTCACCATCCTGATTGACTTAGCTCTTCCATTACCCGTGTAACCAATTCACTGTAATAAATGTCTTCTTCTCCAAAGACCAAAAAAAAAAAAAGGTGGGAAGGGATGGAAACAACAGACAGTATCATTTCTGATAGGAAACTGCAATTACCTGTGAATGGCTGGGGTGAACGGATGCGTGAGAGGAGAGGGACAAATAAAACAAGAGAAGTAGGGTGTTAGGTGCTAAACTGAAAGCAACAGGGAGCCATTGATGGATTAAGTAGGAGTCTGATTAGCATTTAGTAAGATCACCTTGGTAGCAATGCAGAGAATGGGTTTATTGGGGTTGGCCATGCTCAGCTTAGCAGTAGAAAAACTATTTAGGAAACCGTTTCAATAACCTAGTGAAAGATAATACTGGCACGGACTAGACAGCAGTTCTCAAACATTTTGTTCTCAGGAGCCCTTTATACTCTTGAAAATTATTAAAGGCTCCACGATAGCTGACTTAGTTCTCCACAGCACATGCAGACACAACAAGGTGATAGAAAAGAGATTACCTGCCGGTGAATATTTCTGTTTAAGAGCCAGGATAACTTCTCAAAAATCTCTCAGCTGACTCTCTTCCAGTACTTAAACTAGTCACTGAAAAGAGGGGGCAGGGGACGCATCATGCCTGGTTTAAACTAATCATGATTCTGTCTCTGGGGCCAGGGTTGGGGCTGGATCCAGCCTCCTCTGAAGCTTACAGAGGCACCTACTAGCAAGGAAGGCAGTGGAAAGGGTAAGTGCCATTAGGGCGGCAACTATTGGTGGCAGTCATAGGATTCACCAATGTAGAAGTTGTCAGTTAAAAGTCCCATGTCTAGTGATGATTAACCAGAGAGATAATGAAGTAAGATGAGCTGAGACCTGAGGACTGGACTCTAAGGAACACTGACACTTAAGGGACGAGCAAAGGAAAAGGAAGCTCTGAAAGAAACCCTGGGGCAGAAGGGACAGCGGTTCGAAGCGTGTGGCTCTAAGTCAGACTGCTGGAGTTGAGCGCTACGAACGCTATTAGCCGTCTGATCTTGAGAAAATCACTTAGATGTTCTAAACCTAAGTTTTCTCATCTATAAGATGATGGAAATAATTATGCTATTTCATTAGTGCTATTAAGAGGGAGGATTAAATACAGTAATTGTGTAGTTGGCACAGAACCTTAATAAATGAGGGCTATTGTCTTATTAGTATTAGTATTAATGAGGATCTGCTTCAGAAATGGAAAGATAATCAGATGTAACAGAAGCCAGGAGAGAAGAGAATTTTTAAAATATCTCCAGTGGTAAATACTGAAAAGAAGTCGTTTAAGGTAAGAACTGTCAAGAGATACTTAGGGGGTGTCCTATTCACATTTTTAGCATCTACTATTGGCTTATATTAAACTAGCAGTCAACTAAATAAGATCTTTTTAGACAAACTCCAGGCAAACTAGGGCTCCTTCTTTCTGTACCTGTGTAGCTGACCGCAAGATTTAGTTTATCCACTACATTGTATCTAACCCTTGGTTTTAATCCAGTGTTCTAGCCTGACAAGACGAATTTGAATCTTTGATCTATTTGCTTACGTCAGATGGCATTTCCAATGTTAATGTCATCTGCATATTTGCTGTGTACATCTTGTATATTTTTATCTATTTTAACAGTTAAATGGTAAGAATATTTAAAAGGGAAGTTACTTTTCTCTAAGCTTCATTCAGTTTCCTCATCAGTAAAATGAGTATAATTATATTTATTTCACATAGGGTTGCGATAAATAAGTAAATGCCTGAACGTGCCTAGTACTGTGTATAGCACAAAGAAGATGTTCCTACGTTTTTCCTGGTTCCCTCCTCTCTTCCTCCCTGTATCACTTTTTTCCTTTTTCTCTCCTTTCTTTTAAAATTTCTTTAAAACTTTGTTTTAACATACTGCCTTGCTTACAAAGAGAAACTACGTGTAGAATAGGACAGTGTTTTGAAATCCAATTGGCTAGAATAGATTAAACTGAATTTCATGCCTTGAATTGGTGACAGCTCCCTTAAGTAAATATAAAGGCATAAATATACTTCTGTCTCCTTTTCTCATGATCTCCTAATCCCTGCTTACACACTCTACCTCCCATCACCTCCTCCCACATCCCCTCTAGCCCCTCCAAGCAGACCATAGTCACTTCACTGCTAATAGAAATATATTCACTGAGTATCTACAACGTGAATTGCCTCAGGTTAGGACTGAAGTTAAGATACTAGAAGCCGAAAACAATCTTGCTGCCTTTTAGGACCTAATGAACTCTGAGTATCTGGGTTTAATCCCCTTAGAGTCTCTCCATTCTCCTGTAAATCAACTACCTCATGGTAACACCTGGGGGAAAGAAAGAAAGAAGACCCGTTATGGACTTTTGCCCTCTCTCCCAGGTAATATGTACATTTTATAAGTGTATTCTTTCATGCTTCCAACAAATATTTTTGAAACTTCTATTATGTGCCAGGCATGATTATAAATACTAAGGATATGTGGAGAACAAGGCAGGCAATGTCCCTGTTCTCATGGGATTTACAGTCTAGAGGGGGGAGATAGACAATAAACACAAAGAAAAATGCTTGAACAGAACAGTATTGGACATAAATGTGATATAGAACATTTGAACAAGTGACATGCTCCAGAGTGGCTCGTTTAGGTTGGGTGGGCAGGAAAAGTCCCTCTGAGCAGATGACATTTCAGCTGAGACCTGAATCACAAGAACCAGTTACACTAAGATATAAAGAACATTCCAGACAGAAGAAACACTAGTACAAAGCCCCTGAGGTAGGGATAAAATCGCTGTGTTCACAGGGCTGAAAGGAGGCCAGTGTGGCTGGATTACAGCACCCGACGGGGAGAGTGGCATGAGATAAAGTGTGAGAGCCACAGGCCAGGTCACCGGGCAAGGCCTTGCAAACCTGGAGGTCTGTTAGAATGTCCTGGGGAGCTTTAAAAACTATGTGGACCCTCTTCCAGAGATTCTGATTCACTTGATCTGAAGTGGAGCCCAAGCAACAAAAGTTCCCAGGGGATTCCTCTGTGCAGCCAGGGTTGAGAATCAGTGATGTCTGTGCTTCGCAAGCTGTGGTAGGGAGTTTGTATTTTCTCCTAAGGGGAATGGGAAGTCACTGAAGGGTATTCAGCGGAGGAGAGATGGGATTTGAGTAATTTATTTAAAAGATCCCTCTAGCTTCTATATGGAGAATGGATTTAGTGGATCAAGAGAGGAAGCAGGTGATTGTTGTCTCTTTGTGCACATATGCTTTCATTTCTCCCGGGTAAATACCTAGGAATGGAATTGCTGGAAATAACCCAAATGTCAATCAAAAGTTGAATGGATAAACAACCTGTGATATGTTCATACAAATGAAATACTGCTCAGCAATAAAAACAACTACTGATACATGCAATAACATAGGTGAATATCAAAACCATTATGTTGAGCAAAATCAGGCAGACACAAAAGCATATATACTGTACTAATCCTCTTACAAGGAATAACAGTCAGAAATGGTTGCCTCTAGTGGGTAGAGACTGACTGGAAGGGGGTTAGTAGGGAATTTATTAGGGTAATGGAAATGTGCTACATCTCGATTACATGAGTATACACGTTTATCAAAACTCATTTGCACTGTACACTTAGAATCTGTACATTTCATCGTATGTGGATTTTACCTCAATTCAAAAAATGAAAAAGGACTACTACACACCTACTAGAATGATTTGAAAAAAATTCCAAGTGCTGGAGAGGATGCGGAACAACTGGAACTCTTAGATGTTCCTGGCGGGAGTGCAAGATGGAAAATAGTTCGGCAGTTTCTGATAAAATTAAACAGGCGCCTACCATATGATTCAACAATCTCACATCTAGTTATTTACCCAAGAGAAATAAAATATGTCACACAAAGACCTGTATGTGAATGTGTATATAGAAAAGCAACAGGGGTTACAGTTAGAAGGATCTTTGCAGTGTCCTGGTGAAAGACGATGGCATAGTCTAGGCTAAGGAGATGGAGATGAAAGATTGGAGATGGTGTGGAGATAGGATATGGAGATGAAGAGAAGTCAACAAATTCAGGATATATTCTGGAGGTAGAAGCTGAGGGAACCCCAATGTTGATTGTATGAGAAGAAGAGAGGAATCAAGAATGACTTTTAGGGGCTTCCCTGGTGGCGCAGTGGTTGAGAATCTGGCTGCCAATGCAGGGCACACGGGTTCGAGCCCCGGTCTGGGAAGATCCCACATGCCGCGGAGCGACTAGGCCCGTGAGCCACAATTGCTGAGCCTGCGCGTCTGGAGAAAGCCGTCGCACAGAAATGAAGACCCAACAGAGCCATAAATAAATAAATAAAAGAATGACTTTTAGGTTTTTCGTGTAAGCATCTGGATGGGTGATGCTGTCATTTACGGAGCTGTGGAAGACTGGGATGAGTAGGCTAGGGGAGGGGAAAATCAAGAGCTCTTTTTTACCATGTTAAGTCTGAGATGTTTATTAGACTTCTTGGGTATTTTAGCAGCGGATTTCTGGAAAAGGTGCTTCCATCTTTTATTGTTAAAATATAAACTTTCAATCTGGTCCAGTGGACGATGCTGTGATGATCAGTGGCAGTAGAATGTAGTTCCTTGAATTTGTGGTAGAGTCAGGAACAGGCTTATGAGAAGCAGAATTAGATATACTTTAATGTTTCTGTATGATTGTGGACCCAACAGATAGAGAGAATAAAAAAAAAATGTTGAGGAGGAGAGGAAACAATACATAGTTTAATCCAAGCAATGGTGTAGTCACCTGACTGGAGGTTTCTAAGAACTAATCAGACTTGAAAATTAGATAATGATATGATTTGGATTTAGGGATGTTAGTTATCTGCTGCTACATAACAAATTACCCCCAAATTTATATTAATAACAATATAAATGTTTATTATCTTACACAGTTTCTGTGGATCGGGAATTTGGGAACAGCTTAGTGAGTTTTGTTTTTTAGCAGGAAGGGCTTAATTGTTGTTGTTGTTGTTTTAATATTTTTCAGGTTTAAAAAGTGTTTACAAAGCTTTTAATTCCCAGTAGGAAAATGTTATCTGAATGATTGTTCTAATAGCAAACCACTGTAAATTGTTTCAACTGCATTTGGGACAGAGGGAGAGAGATTATTTTCAAAGCACCATAGCTTTCTTCATGAGAAGGTCAGAGGTACACTGCTTTGTATTATTGCGACATCCATTAGGTGATCTTTCCTTCAGCATGGGCTTTATTTGTCAGAAGGGCCTTAGGCTTGACCTCCCAATTTGGCTGAAGATTTACTGATGAGATTCACAACCTTTGGGTTGCTCTGATATTTCAACATATTTGCCAAGTTCTGGGGCACATCCTGGAAGGCCGTCATAACTTCTGGATCCTGCATGGCCACAAGAACCTCTGGATCACTAATAATGTTATTGAGCCCAAGCATTCCTGCCATTCCAGGCATACCCCCTGCCATTCCAGGCATTCCTCCAGGAAAATTACCAGGTGTTGGCCCAGGAAAGCCACCGGAAAAATAGCCATATTGAGTTCCTGATCGTCTTCTGACTTATTCCTCCCTCTGGGCTCTCTTTTGTTCTTCCCGAGCCTTCTTAACCCTTTCTATTTTCTCTTTGATCTCTCTCTCTTCATGTTTTCACTCATACTTTCTCTGATGTTCAGCAATTTTCTGGGCCCTTGGTTGAACTCCTTTCAGCTTTGCACTAGCCTCTTCGTCATAATCCAGTTTAAAGGCGAGGGCAAGATCATGGACTGCTTCTACACAATGGCCCAGAGGTATGTGCGCTTTCCCTGCCCACTTGTAAGACTGAGCTGAATCAGGATTTATTTCAATATCTCTGTCACAGTCTCAGACGACAGCATTTGGCTTCTGTAATTTGATGAAGACACTGGCTCTCTTGGCATATGGAATGGCCAAGCAAGGATTCAGCCTGATGGTATCTGTGAACAAGTCAATGGCTTTCTGTAGTTCACCATCATTTAGGGCCTCAATGGCAGCCACATTTTTATCCTTTGCCTCATCCATCATCCCCTCAGTTATCTCACCATTTTCATCTCCCATTTCTTGAGGGGGCGTCCGTGTCTGGTTCAATCGCACCTTCAATTTCTAGATCACTTTCCTCACTTGACGTTTCATCTGTCTTTATGTTTTCCTCTGCTTTCTCACTTTCTGGTTTTTATTCCTTGGTATGTGCTGATTTAGTTTTATGAGTAGCAGGTGGTATTTTACCTCCAGTGACCTCCACCCACTCCCTCAGGAAGTGCATTTCTTCAGTGTTCAGGACACTGGCATCCTGCTTACACATTTTCATGAAGGTTCAAAGCTCGTTCACTTTGGGAAGGTCCATGGTCCGGCAAGGCTGAGGCTGAGGTCGGATTCCAGCCCAGGGCGCTAGCTCAGCGTGACTACGTAGAAGGGTGAGGCCGCTTAGTCTTGAGTCCAGGTCCCTCTTAAAGTCACAGTCAGTATGTTGACCAGGGCTACAGTTTTTGAAGCCTTGACTGGGGCTAGAGAATCTGTTTCCCAGATGGGTGATTCATACACATGGCAAGTTAATGCTGGCTGTTGGTAGGAGGACTCAGTTCCTTACCACGTAGACGGCTCCCTGGGCTGCATGAGTAGCTGGCTTCCTCCACAACAAAAAATCCAAGAGTGTGCAAGGTAGAAGAAGCAATGTCTTTTATGTCCTAGCTTCAGAAGTCACTCTCCATCATTTCCACAACATCCTATTGATTACAGGTCAGCCTCATTCAGAGTAGAAGTGTCTACACAGGGAAGTGACTAACAGGAGGAGAGCATCGTTGGAGGCCATTTTGGAGGCTGGTGTCAGCCCCCTCTTTAAGTTTTGTAGTTTATGATATATTAGTAGTATAAAGGGACTCATCTTCGTAGTGGTGTATGAGAAAAATTCCCCTAGATACTCGTGGCTCCAGACCTCATATGCAATTCAACCAGCTTTAGAAGATACCATCAAAAGAATTTGAGAAGATAAACGTTTTTTAAAGCAATAAGCATTTTTTAAAACATTGAGAAGGCTTACAATTAAATACAGTAGTGTTCTAAAAATCAAACACATGGTATTAGTATTTTTGTGTAAAGGAATCTGTATATTTAGTGTTTCAAGTTTTTATAATGTTTAGGAGAATATGACCTATTGGAATGACACATTGTATGTGTAATGCTTATTTAAAATGTGTAACTAAGTAATTGATTTACATTTGTGATTTTAAGTGGAAATCTTTCAAATGTAAATGCACTATTAGACATTTAAAAAACTTAAAATTAACATATTTATAAGATTAATTTATTAGATATATGTGAATTACTTAAGTACTTGGAAAGTGTTTTTTGGTTTTGGTTTTGGTTTGTTTTTTGGTCAGACAACTGAAGAACTTAAAAAAAATAAATTGAATATATTAAATTTATAAATGTAGTTAAAATATTTAAAGTAGGTTAATTAACTGAGACCAAACATTCATCAAAAGTCCCCTTAGAGGGGCTTCCCTGCTGGTCCAGTGGTTAAGACTCTGCGCTCTCAATGCAGGGAGCCCTGGTTCGATCCCTGGCCAGGGAACTAGATTCCGCATGCCACAACTAAAAGAGCCCACATGCTGCAACTAAAGATCCCGCACGTCTCAACGAAGATCCTGCATGCGGCAATTAAGACCCGGCGCAGCCAAGTCAAATACAAAAATAAATATATATATTTTTAAAAAGCCCCTTTAGAAGGGGTTGTTTAAATTTAGCTATATCTATAAAATTTTATAAATTTATAAGCTTACAGGAAAATCTCCTTGGGTTTTGATTTTGTAAAGTCAAGCATTAATTTTTCAAAACCAAAGTAACTTTTGAATACTTTTCCTTGAATGCACGAAAGTTAACCTTAAGTAAATAGATCCACTTGGATGGCAGTGGGGGAAGGGGGAGAAGAGAGATTTTGGCTGATGGGCCAAGTCTTGCCTGACTAAGCTTGGGCCTGACTCTTGCTCCTGCCTGATGGCTGAGCTGGTCCACCAATATGAGCTCTTCCCTGCTAGGGCCAGTGGGGGAGGGGAGGAGGGCAGGGAGCCTGGCCTCCACCTGGATTGTCTGTTCCCCCCCCCACCTCCTTGATCTCACTGTGCTCTGTGCATGTGATAAGTGCTGCACTAGCCTTAATACCGATTCACAGCATGATTCTCGCTCTCTCCAAAGAAGCTGAGCACATGGTATAATGGTCTTTATTAACTTGCTCTCTGATTGTCCAAGGGACTTCTAACGGACCTGCAGGACGAATTGTGGCTGTATTAAGCAGAGAGTACAATAAAAAACATCAGAGGGTCCTGGCCGTAAAAGCTGCAAATTCACCACATTGTAGTGATATGACTTTTTGATATAAAACAAAAAAATAGCCAAACATTGATTAGTATGGGGTAGCACAGTCTCACATTTAGCTTTGGGTTGTAACATTGAAGTTTTTAATTTACTATAACTGAACTATGCCTGAACACCCTACCCAGCTGGGTTGTGGGCAGGAATGCTCTTAAATTTCCTATTAACTGTATTTTTGTGTCTTCCATGAACGTTCACCTCCCAGTTCATGCTTTTTGCCGGGGATGGCATCTAGGTGCCTGAGGAGAGCCTCAGCAGTCCTGAGCGCCAGAACAGGGGCTGCTTTTTGTCACAGGAAGCCCTGCTCTTCAAAATGGCACCTGTCTAGTGCCTGACCCTGCTGCCCTTCCCATGGGTTTTAGCATAGTTTCCTATTGCTGCTGTAACAAGTTATCACAGACTTGGTGGCTTAACACAATGCTTTATTCTCTCATAGTTCTGGAAGGTGTAAGTCCACTATCAAGGTATCATAACCTCCTGCTGAAGTTTCCAGGAAATACTTCCTTGACTCTTCCTAGCTTCTGGTGGCTCCTGGCAATCCTTGGCATTCCCTGGATTGTAGCTGCATCATTCTCATTTCTACCTCCATCTTCACATGGCCATCTTCCCTCTGTATGTCCCTCTGTGTATTCATGTGGCCTTCTCATTAGGATGAGAAGTCAGTCATTGGGTTTAGGGCCCACACTAATCCAGCAAGATCTCATCTAAACTAATGACATCTGCAAAGACCCCGTTTCCTAATAAGAAAGGTCACATTCTGAGGGTCCAGGTGGACATGGATTTGGGGAGATACTATTCAACACAGTATACCATTCAACACACAAAGGTACTGGGGCTGCAAGTTCAGGCCATGTTTAGAGCCAGGTGCTTGAGGACATGGAGTGTTGTGATGTGGAGGACGCTGGGGTTTGCTCTCCACCCAAAGGGGAGGCATCAAGTGCTCTGTGCAGGGGAGTATCATGGTCAGAGTGGCATGAAGGATTGCTTTGGTCACAGTGTGTAAAATAAATTGGAGCAGGGAGGGCTAAGGAGGAAAGAAAACCAGTTTTACCATTGGATAATCAAGTGATAGGTAATACAGCCTTGAGTCAGGATAGATGGTATAGGAAGAAGAGGAAAGGGACAAGTGGGGGACATATCGTAAATTCAGAGTTAACCAGACTTGGCAATTAACATGTGGTGGGTGGGAGGAAGCGAGTGAAGAAAGGGAAGCGTGTAGGGGGCTGAACAATATGGGTGGTCCCTGAACATCGTTGACTGGTTGCCAAATGAGAGATAGTATTACCCAGAGGGCTGGGATTAAAGAGAAAGGCAAGGCTTGAGGATCCCACAGTGGTGGACCCCAGAGACATTATGAGTGGTTAGGGAGTTGGAAGTAGGCTCTTTCAGTTGGATTACATCCATGAAAGGTATTCTATGTTTGTATAAGAGGATTCCATGGCATAGTCCTTACCTGCTTTTGCTTTTGTTTTTTTTTTATTTTTTTTAAACAAACCCAATTTTTATTTTATTTATTTATTTATTTACTTTTGGCTGCATTGGGTCTTTGTTGCTGTGCATGGGCTTTCTCTAGTTGTGGCGAGTGGGGGCTACTCTTCGTTGCGGTGTGCGGGCTTCTCATTGCGGTGGCTTGTCTTGTTGTGGAGCACAGGCTCTAGGCATGCGGGCTTCAGTAGTTGTGGCTCTAGAGCACAGGCTCAGTAGTTGTGGCGCACGAGCTTAGTTGCTCTGCGGCATGTGGGATCTTCCCAGACCAGGGCTCGAACCCGTGTCCCCTGCATTGGCAGGTGGATTCTTAACCACTGCACCACCAGGGAAGTCCTGCTTTTGTTTTTTTTAATACTCTTTACCTACATCAGGTTCTTTGTCTGGATAATGTATCTTTAATTTTAATAGATATTGCCAGGTTACTTTCCTAAAAGGCTGTAACAATTCACTTTTTTACTGGCATTGTATGAGAGTTCCCTTTCCTCCTTATTCCCACAATTAGTAGGTATTTCACTCTTTAATTTTTGCTATTTGAAAGTATGACTTCTTTAAATGGCTGTAAAACATTCCACCATATCCATATCAACATACTGTAAAATACTTAAACATTAAAATACTTAAACATTTTCCTATTTTTGGACATTAGATTGTTTCCCATTTTTTTGCTGTAATAAAATTAATAACCCAGAAATGGGCATTTTTATATATAAATCTTTGTCCATCCAATGATACTTACAATGAAACTTATAATTTGAAAGAGGATGACATAGGTATAGTTTCCTCAGGCTCTTGCTTTGTTGTTTTTCTTCCTGTGTGCCTTTCTTTTCACTGATAATATTTTAGGTGGACTGAGAGAGTTAAAAGAAAGGGAAAGGGTTAAAACAAATAGATTTTTATTCCTTATTCACTACCAAAGTGATCTGGAATTGTATTAAGCTACTATCAATTCCCTAATTTTCCTATATGCATAAATGAAGTTTCTCATTTTATGGAGGGAAGAACAAATGCATCTTAGTATCCTAGCACTGTCTGTAACCTACAAAAGCAGCTTAACTTTTTATTTTCTTAGACATCGAACTTCTGAAAAGCATCAAACTTTTGTTGCCATGATGATGAAAAAAAAAGATGAGATTTAAATCTTGATACCATGAATGGTATATATTATAATATATGACTGGAAAAATAAACAGCCTTTCTATATTCTTCTCCCTTAAATTTTAGCTATTAGAGTCAAAATGCTTCGATTGCAGAATTCTCACTTGAGCAAGGTTTTGATATAACATTATTCATATTCTTGGCCTTGGATGCCAATTAAGTCTCTCAAGTCTAAAATTGCTTTGTTTGCTTTTTAAAGAAATCTGCCCACCTTACAGACCTACAAGTTAACTAACCAGCCTGCTTTCTTTTCCCCCCAGAGGACTTTGCTCTGTTGGTTTTCTGCCAGCTCTTCCTTTCAAACTGAAATAGTTCAGTTTCTCTGTTTCTAGAACATAGAATTCATTACTCCTGGATTTTTGCCAACAATGTCCCTCTCATGTTTTTAAAACTAAGATGAATGTTACAGAGTGACCTAGTGGGCTCGACCCATGATTAGAAGTCAGTCAGTGATATATTAGATGTCTCCATGGATGCTCTGTTCTGGGTAGTGGGGCTGCTAGGGGAATGGGCCTCTGGGAGGGCGGGGAGGGCGTCCAGGGCGAAGCCTCGGGACTGGAGGGGAGAAATATGTGTGAGAGATTAGGTAAGATTTGGCTGATGTGAGGCAAGACTCAGATTCTTCCCCTGCCCTCAGGGCCCTGGTGAGTCTCTACCATAGAAAGGGCATAGTCATTAATTCCTTCTGGCCATTTAGATGGAAAACAGAAAACCAGGTGACAGAGAGTATTTATAAAGGGCTCTAGGAAGAACCACTCCTTTTTTTTTTTTTTTTTTTTAATCTTTCAGTTCTCCTTTTCTCTTCCTACCTCTGCAACCCTCCTTAGCCTCTTGTTTCTACTAGTATTGAAAAGGTGGGCCTTCCTGCAACAGAGCGGAAGTCTTAGGAATGTATACATCTGCACCACCTTAGGCCAGGTGAATTTTTCATTCATGTGGCTCTGCTGAATAACATAGGGAGATTTCTTTACCTTTTAGGTTACTTTCTAAGAATATGTTAGTGTTTAAATTCTTTTCCAGTTGGCTATGTATTTTAAAATTAAGCTTTTCATGTTGGGATAATTGTAGATTCACATACAGTTATAAGAAATAATGCTGGGACATCCTGTGTGCCCTTTATCCAGTATCCCACAATAGTAGCATTTTGTAAAACTATAGCTCAATATTATTGTAGGATACATTCATGTATAATATCATTGGCATTGATACAATCGAGATATATAAAATTTCCATCACCAAGGATCCCTCATGTTGCCCTTTTACAGTCACATACACTTCCGTGCTTCCCTAACCCCCTCATTATCCCTTGGTAATCACTAATCTATTCTCCATTTCTATAATTTTGTCATTTTAAGAATGTTATATAAATTGAATCATACAGTATACAACCTTTCAGTATCAGCTTTTTAAACTCAGCATAAATTCTTGGAGATTTGTATATGTATCAATGGTTTTTTTTAACTGCTGAGTAATATTTCATGGTATGGATATAGTGCAGTTTGTTTACTATTCACTCATTGAAAGACATCTGGGTTGTTTCCAGTTCTTGGCTACTATGAGTAAAGCCGCTATGAACATTTGTGTACAGGCTTTCATGTGAACATAAGTTTTCATTTCTCTAGGCTAAATGCCCAAGAGTGCAATTGCTGGGCCTTGTGGTAGTTGCATGTTTAGTCTTATAAGAAACTGCCAAACAGTTTTCAAGAGTGGCTGGACCATTTTACATTCCCACAAGCAATGTATGAGCAATCCAATTTCTCCACATCCTTGCCAGCATTTGGTGTTGCCACTATTTTTTTTTTTTTTTTTTTTTTTTTTTTTTAGCTATTCTGATAGTAGTGTAGTGATATCTCATTGTGGTTTAAATCTGCTTTATTTTCCTGATGGCTAATGATGTTGAACATTTTTTCATGTGCTTATTTGCCATCTGTATTTCCTCTTTGGGAAATGTGTTCACGGTTTTTGCCCATTTTCTAATTGAATTGTTTGATTTTCAAAAATTGTTGAGTTTTGAGTGTTCTCCATATAGTCTAGATACTAGTTCTTTGTTGAATATGTGGTTTGCAAATATTTTCTCACAGTCTGTAGATTGATTTTTCATCCTCTTAACAGAGTATTTTGGAGAAAAAAATTTTTATTTTGAGAGACCCAGTCTACCAATTTTTCCTTTTATGGATTCTGCTGTTGGTGTCAAGTGTAAGAACTCTTTGTCTACCCCTAGATCCTGAAGTTTTCTCCTATATATTTTTCTCTAGGCTTTATAATTTTACATTTTACATTTAAGTCCATGCCACATATTTTAAAGTAAGTTTTTAGTTCTCTGCTGTCTGAAATAAGCCTGAGCATGTGGAATCCGTTTTGCCCTCATTTTCTTTCTCAAGCATCTACTGAGTGCCAACTGACTCAAGTCACTGATACAATTCCTGACTGGGTACATGATCCTGACTTTGTAATGAGTTAGCTGAGTGATATACTTAAAAGCATGAACTATGCAGGTAGACTGTTTGGGTTCAAATCCTGGTGCCACCTCTCAAAAGCTTTATGATCTTTGGCAAGTTACTTAATCCCTCTGAACATCAGTTTTTCACGTCATTCAGATCTGGGTAAAAATAATAATACCTACTTCTCAGATTTGCTGCGAGAAGAAAATGAGATATTAGGTATAAAATGCTTAGTGCAGTGCCTGGCACGTGCACAGAAAACATTCAATAATTGTTAGCTGCTCTCCTTCCTGCTCCCTGTGCAGATTCTCTAGGCACCTTCCCCAACTCACTCTTCCCCACAGTCTCCATTTCTTTCTTTCTACCTCTCCTGGTCTTAATCATTATACTTCTTTTATGAAACCTGTTTAACCTATTTTAGCATTTAGTAGAATTTCCTATCTCCAAATTATTGTGGTATTTATATATATGGTCAGGTTACCTTTATTGTTTCATGTATGTATTATGTATTTTTCCAAATATGTATCTCTTTGAGGGGGTGTTCCCAGCCCTCCACAGAGTCTAGCTCTGTGCTGGGTAACTGTCAGACACTCAGCAAGTCCCCAGTACAATGGTAGCGGTGAATCTAAATCACAACATGTTTGGGACTTCCCTGGTGGTCCAGTGGTTAAGACTCCATGCTCCCAATGCAGGGTGCACGGGTTTGATCCCTGGTCTTGGGGACCAAGATCCCGCATGCCAGTGAAATGCGACCAAAAAAATAAATAAATTACAACGTGTTTCATTGAAAGCAATTTGGCAAAATTAATCCAAAGCCTTAAAATCTTTGACCTAGTAATTTACTTTTTCAAAATCTATCCTAAGAATGATCAAATAGTTAAACAAAAATGTATGCATAGGAATATTTCTTACAGCCTTATTTGTAAAAGTATGGGTTAGAGAAAAACATAAATGTGTAACAATAAAGAATCAGGAATCATGCAAATTCCATTTATATGGTAGATTATTACACTGTCAATAAAATTCCATTTTCCTAATCATGGATTATAGAACTATAAGGATATAAGGATATTCACTAAAGCAGTCTATATTAGTAAAAGCATAGAAATAGCCTAAACCCCCAACTATATGGATAAGTTAAATAAAATATTGTCAGAAAACAGAAATACAGTATGATCCCATTTGTCTAAAAAATGTATGTCTATTTAGAGACACATAAATATACAAAAGACAGGAAAAATATACTCCAAAATTTTAGTGGTAATTGTCTTTGAGTAATAGTCTTTTGGTGATTTTTTGGCTTCTCTAAAATATAGTATTTAATACTTTTAGCATAAGAAAATAAGAATGAAAGTTATCTGTTTTTTAAATGGTGTTTTGGAGACTATTTAATTACACAAATATATTGATCATTCATCCATTGCATTAAAAACATTTATTAACTGCCTACCAACAGTTAGACCTAGTACTAGAAACATAACAGAGAGAACAATTGACAAAGTCCTTGAGTCACAGTCTAGTGAGGGGTACAAAAAATTACAACAGTGAGGGAATATAGTGATAATACTGAGTGTCATAGAAGCCTAGAAAAAGGTGGGGTTAGGGAGGTAGGATAAGCCTGTTTGGTAGAACTTGAGTGAATTAGAGCCAAAAGCAGGGGTGTAGATAGGGAAGAATGATCCAAGTTTAGGGTTACGCATTTTCAAAGGTTCTGAATGGAAACCGATGAAGAAATGTGAAAAGCCATGGAGCAGGGGGAGGGTTTGGAAGGGGAACTAGCAAAAGTTAAGTAACTATGTTGATCACACATTCTATCCTTAAGAGTAAACACAGAAGAAAGGGCAATTAATGGTGTTAAATGAGAATGCTAAGATCATATTTTTGCTTTAAAAGATCACACTGACTATTGAGTAGGGAATGAATTAGAGGGGGACAGGACTGGAGGCAGGGAGACAAGTTAGATGGTGGTTTAAGTCACTGAGAAGATGGTAGTGGCTGTAGGGATGGAGAGATGAAGCCTGATGTAGATGTGACCTGGTGATAGATTGGATTGGTGGTGGTGGTGATGATGGTGGAGGAGATGTCAAAGGAAAAGCAAGGGTCAAGGATGATGTTTACTCTTGGGTTTGCAAATTGTGGATGGTGGTACCACTAATTGAGATATGGAACAGATGCAGAAGCACCAATTGGGAGGGGAAATGAGTTCACTTTGGCTACACCGAGTTTGGACTGCCTGTGGGAAGTCCAATGGGGGTGTTCAGAAAGTTATTGGAGATACAAGTATAAATGTATGTTTTGGGGGGCAGTCATGAGAGTAGATGAGAACACCAAGAGATACATGTAGAATGAGAAGAGAATAGGGCTTAGGACAGAACCCTAAGGAAAACCAACATTTAAGAGACTGAAAGTGAGAAAGCAAATTGACTCAAAGCTCGTCTGGGACAGAAATTTTTTGTGTGATGTAATTTACAACTCCTTCTGGGAAGCAATTAGCATTCCTGATAAAGTGCGTGAACAGTTTTCTGACAGACTTTAATAAGACTGAGAACTCCTTCTGGGAAGCTAGGGTTACCCATCCAGCTGATTGACTAGCCTAATAATCTTTAACCAGATGTTCTTTTTTTTTTTGTATCCATTTCTAAACATGGCTGGTGAACCATTCCTTTTTTCTTATAAAATGTCTCAACCAAAATTACTCCTACAGTTGAATTTTCTAAAAAGCTTCTCATTTACTCAAAAACAATTTGTCTGAGGCATTGCTGTAACAAAAGAGAAAGAGGAGCCTGCAAGAGAATCAGAAGAGGCCAGAGAGAGAAACCAGAAGGGTGTTGATGTTATGTGAAAGAAGACTTTCACCAGGTGAAAGTATTTCAAGAAACAGGGCATGAACAGACAACAGTGTTAAATGTGAGTGAAAGGTCAAGTAAAACAAGGATGAGAAATTGCCCCTGATTTTAGCAGTAAGAATGTCAATGGTGATCTTGGCAAGGGCAGTTTCTCTGGGGTGATTGGGGGGCATAAGTCAGATTTCAGTAGGCTTGAGTGAGTACAGACCATTCTTTCAAAAAGTGTGACTATAAAGGGGAAGGCAGGGGAAGGGAGATTTGAGGCTGTTTCATTTTAGAGGGAGGCAGAAGTATATGAAATATGTTTAGGAAGGAGTTAGTAGCCAGAGAAGTAGAAGGTACCTGAAAGAGAAGGGCTAATCTTGAGTCAGAGACCAGAAAAAGGTGAAGCCAGTCTCAGGAGACTGAGCCCAGGTGAAGGGAAGGTCACATGCCTCCCATTGTGATAGAAAAGGGGGAAGGTGAGCCTGCAGGGAAGGCAAGTTTGGTGGTAGAAGGTCAGAGGCATTCCTCTCCAGTGGCTTCTGTTACATCTGTGATGTAGAAGGCTAGGAGCTCTGCTGAAAATGCCTAGGTAAGTGGCAGGATGGCAGACTGAGGACAGGGAGAAAGTTCTGAGTAAGATCCCAGTAAGAATGGGAGATTGAGCTGTCTGGGGAAATAGTGAGTGATTTCAGGACATGGTGGAGGTGAGGATAATGAATACTTCGTGGAAACAACCAGCACAGGTCTGTGATTTTTTTCCTATGGTGCTTTGAAGTCCTGATTTAGGCATGAGGACAAGTAAACTGGACTGTTCTCAATGAAACCACTGAAACTTTGCAGCTCCCTCTGGCCATCCTTTGAATATGACTCCTTAGTTTGGAGCCTAGGCTCTGTTTTCTTCTTACTTTATAGACACTTCCAGTTGATCTCATCCACTCCCATGGCCTCAGTTAACCTCTCTATGCTGATGAATCCTTAACCAATATTTGCAACCCAGCCTTCCTCTAGAGCAGCAGAATCTCAACCCCATCTGCCTTGCGGGCATCTTCAGTTGGTTGTCTCCTCAAGCTGAACTCATCATATTTCCACTCTCGCATTTCCTTTCCTCAGCAATTTCCTTCCTTTCCTTTGCTCCGGGAGCCAGGGGTTTGTCGTTTTCACCACGCAAGCCTCTCAGCGCTTAGTGAATGTCTGGTGGAATTTCAAATGAAGAATCCACTCAGTTCTCTAAGCCAGAGACCTGGGAGTCATCTTTTAATCCCACTTCTTCACCTCTGACATCCAATCCATCACACACAAGTCGTGTCCACAACTAAATGTGCCTCATGGCAGGAAAGAGAAAAAAGTGAATTATCAAACAATTTTAACAAAGAAACTTAAGTGTTGGCTTTAACTCCTTTTCTTTGCTTCCTTAAAATTGGAACTAAACCAGTGTGTGTGGGGTGCCTCCCTCCCTGCTTTCTCTCCCCCTCTGCACCCTGCAGCCCTAGAGAAAGTGGGAGCGAGTTTTTCATTTGCTAATGATTTGGGCTCAGGTTATAATGGACCATTAAGGTGTTTTGTGGAAGAAAAGAGGAAAATGGAGCTTTCCGGTGAGGGATAAAAAGACTGTGGAGGGGCACCCCGAGACTCGAGGGAGGAGGGGCCTGGGATCTGACCCAGACTTTTCCGAGAAGGGGGTCCGAGAAGGACCCTGCGAGGGGCCCGAGTTCTGACCGCGGCCGGCTCTTTGTCCGCCCCGGCTTTGCGTGCAGGGACAGGGCTTGGGCAGCTCAACCCGTTCACTGCCCAACAGGACCTTCCTTTGGTTGCCTAGACGTTGCTCCCTCCCGGGACGCCACAGGGACCCCGTAAGCCCCAGAGACACCCCTTGGGCACCTAGATGGCTTGGGGAAGCTCTCACACCCCTGCCCGGAGCAGGCGCTGAACTGGGCGCGCTAGAGACCCCCGGAGGACCGGGACAGCCTTCAGCATGCCTCCATCACAGGCTGCTTTGCCTGCTTGTCTCCCCTCCGTGATCAGGGGCTGTCCTCCACGCCTCCGTCCCTCACCTGGTAACTGCAGAAAGCCTCCTGCCTAGTGTCTCACCTTCACCATCCGTTCCTCACACAGAAGCCAGAGGTTTTGTCTAAAACCAAAACTCCAAACAACAACACCCCACTAGACCCCCATCCTCACCCCAACCCCAACCTGGCTAACACCTGTAATCTTTCAGGTGTATGCTTCCCCCGCACCCTGTAGTTAATTGTCATCACCTGTTTATGTTTTTAACTACCCTACGGGCAGAGAATAGACCTATTTGCCTCTTTACTTGCAACCTTGTCTCCGGTGCTTCGAATGTGGTGGATGGAAGCAAGATCTACTCAGGTGGTTCTCAAACTTGAGCGTGAATCCGAATTACCTGGAAGGCTAGTTAAAACACACATTGCTGGATCCCCCTTTCCAGTTCAGTAGGTCTGGGGCGGGGATGGAAATACTGGATCTCTGACAGGTTCTCAGGACCAGTTGCTGCTGCTGGTTGGAGATTACATTCTGAGTTACCACCGCTCTGCATCTAGTTAGAGAAGACTGGAGGGGTAGATTGGAGCGACTTTTCAGAGAAGAAGAAAGGTGGGTGGGAAACAAGCTTTGGAAGTCTTGGAGGTAGTGGCTAAAATAGAGCTATTTGAATTTGATATTAAATTTGGCAAAACTTCCCAATAGTTGACAGGTTTGAGGGAGTAACTATGAGAATACATGGTTGAAGTGGCCTGTAAATGAAGTTATGATATGCAGGCTGGCAAAGACCTGGAAAAAAATTACTTTAAAAAGTAAAATACTGAAATGATAAAGATGAAAGAAGTGAAAAGGAAGATTGTAAAATGAAATATGTACCATCATTCCAATTTTATTAAAAATGCCTAGGAAAAAACCTGAAAAGATATGGCAATGTTTATAATAGTTATCCCTATGGGTGAGTTTTATCACCTTTCTTCGCCTTTCTAAATTTCGAAAATTCTCTCCATCATCTTGTTTTCCCTTCATGACTGAGGAAAGCTTCTCCTGTTTTGAACCTCCACAGTCTTGGGCATTTCCATCTGGCTGAATTAAATTATTTCCTCTTCTGTCCCTCTGTCAGACTTATTTCTCTTTGACATCTTAAATTGTGGCAGAAGTATGAAAATCAACAAAATTAAAATAATCAAATCAAAGACAAGCAAAAGAAAACAAAGAAAAGGAAGAAAGGACCTCAAGAAGAGAAATAATTTAGTAAGTCCTGACACCAGCAAGAAAGTATCTTGGTCATTGGCCTTCCAATCATTCTATATATTAGAAGGTTGTAACCACCTGCCTGACAGGCTGTTCATGACTGGTGACCTCATCGACTGGTCAGTCAGGGAGCTCTATTCCTAATCTCTTACCCATCACCTCCTGTTTCTTCTCATGGGGTCAGGCATGTGCTGAGGATGGTTCCCAACTTTACTCTTCCTGTACAGAGTTCTACCTACTTATCCCTCTTTGAATTAGATCCCCTCCCAGCCAAATAATATCACTCAAAAAAGTTATTCTTTTCTGTAATTTATTTATTAAAATTATTTTTTAAAAAAAACTACTTGACAACTTAAGCTCTCTTAATAACAAGGTTTCTTTGGGGCATAAATTCAAAGTTCCAAACAGTTAAAGTACATATAAACTTTTAGAACACAACCCATTTTATCCATGAGAGCACTTGTGCACTAAAAATTGTGTATACATTATTTGTTGTAACATATACCAGCTGGCAATGGTATTTGCCAGGAAGAATTTCTTGCTCATTTCTTTAAAGGAATGAGATATATAGGACTTTGGCATATGTATCTACTTCATTTCAAAGATGAACAATTCTGAATTTTGTGTCTAGGCCTTATAATTCTTTACGTACAGAGTAGAAACAAATGAAATAACTAAACATTTACAGGTTTAATCATGTATGGTTTCAAAATCAGGAATATGAATATATATTCAATTTTTTTCTATAAAAATCTATTATTATGGAAGAAAATAATTAAACTGTATGCCTACAGCAAAATGAAAGGGATATATAAAATTTTAATTATCACCATGCACACTGATCCGACCAGGAAAGACTAGAATCTTGATATTTCAACTACACTGACTACTCTGTACCTATTTTCTTGAATGTCCTTTTATCTCTGATAATAAAGTGTGAATTAACAGGACCATTCTAGAGACCAGGAAATGGTGATCATGAATGATTTGGTAAGTTAAGACAGTAAGTGACAGAGTAGAACCAGAAACTCATTTTTCTAATTGCCAGCTTAGTACTTCTTATTCTAGACTGTATTAAATGTGCTGCCACAAGGCAAACAATGACATTGCTGGTCCCATTTTAGAAATAGGTTGTATAAAAGTTTCCTTTGTGGTCAGGCAAAAGACACCTATTATTTAAAAAATGTCAATGGCTGATCATTAATGACGAAATGTTTTTACACCTTGTTTATTGATTCAAGTTGTCCTCCATTTCTACAAATAATCATTACCTTCTAAGTTTGGTAAGAACAATCAGAAATTACTGAGAAAAGGGATGTTGGATATCATCTTGTCTATCATCTCAGTGGGGAAACTAAGATCCAAAGAAATTTTCCAGAGTTACAGTGTGAGTTGATGGGAGTCTCCAGACTTTTAGTCCAGGGCTATTTATGGCACATGGCACTACTTCAGCAGATCAGTATTCTGAAACTGTGGCGTAACTGAGAGGATGTTCCTGGGACCATCAGTCTTGATCAATGTTATCAGTGTTGGGAGTTTGTTTGCCATTTTACCTCTTTATTTTTCTCATCCATTTATTCAATACACTTTCATTTTCTTGCCTGATGTTTCGGGAGTGGGGATAGTCAGAAAAAAACAAGTTAAAAGCTAAGTGGCAAACGTGATTTAATTTATTTTTGATTTTTATTTATTTTTTTTGCAGGGGAATGAGTGAAGTAAGGTTGGCAGGAATGCAGAAAAGTTGCAATTTTCAATGGAGAGAAGGCCAAGAAAGAGAGATGGGAGGGATGGCCTTCCTACTGCCAGGGCCTCTGCTGGGCACTTTTATGGAGTTATCTCATTCCCCTTAACACCCCTTTAGGTATAGGGCCTGTTAACCTCATTTTATTACTCATGAAGAAATTGAGGATCAGAGCAGTTTTTTAATTTACCCCACAGTCACACAGCTGATAACCTGTAGAGTCAGATTCAACGCAGGGTCTGTATGGCCGCGAAGCCTGTGTCCTTTTACTTTTGCTGTAGAGTATGTGAAAGGTGAACCAATGAAAATAACAGTAACTGCAGTGCAATATTAATAACAGTAATAATGATAGCATAGTGCTTTACCTATGTGCTCTCTTTGAATGGGATTAAGTGAGCACATGAACAGGACTGATAGGGTGTCTGTGTACTCTTCATTAGTGAAGCAGGCAAGGGAGAAAGAGGACATATACTTAAGATTTCCTTTGGTTTACTTTGCTTTCTGAAAAATAATTGGAAGGCTCAATTAGTTTTGTTTTGCCACGTTTATCAGATTATTATGTTCTTGATGTGGGTGGATGGGTTGGTGTGTGATTGTGTGAAATCAAACCTGATATGTTCAGAAGAATTCTCCCAGTGGATAAATATGCCTTTGGGTTTGATATTGAATTTTGTAATTAGTGATCTCTGTTCCTGTTTACTGAATGGGATTTTTAATCTGTACCCAGGTCTTTTCCCTTCTGAAGCTGAATGTCATATATACTCTTATTTCTTTTGGGGACCCACAAAAGACGTATGTTAAACTCCAATGAAAAAGTAAGTTATACTCCTAAATTAATCTCTGGTAACTAATTTTATATTAGTCTGCAGCTCCAGTTTTAGAATTAAGCCCAATTCTCATATTTGGAAGGCCATGTCCAGTTCTGTAACACTGTGTAACATAAAGGTGGTGTCAATTTATAAATAATTACTGTCTTCTAATGAATTAGTGCTCATTTACAACTATCATTTCGATACAAACTTCGGTAAAGATGGGTTCCGGCTCCAAAACTGGATTTTCTGTATTTAAAAATGTCATTCTAATTCGCAACTCCCCAAAACTGTTACTACGAAAGAACTATGCCATTCAGCCTAAAAATAAAACCTCTCACCCAAACTACACTCCTTAATAGCCACATTTTAATCTACATAATTTTAAGCTAAGTTGAAAGAATCCATTTTAGCGCAGTGATGTCAGACAGGAGTTGGAACTGGGACAGTGTGAAGGGGATAATTTAAAAGCACCCCTCCCCGCGCTTGGAGACACCTCAAGAATTTCTAGGCTCACAAGGGAGACGAAGGAAGAGATTTTAAAAGCTCAAGAGTGCTGCTCTCGGCAAGCCCCTGCGGACACAGGCCGAGCCGGCTGCGGCGAGGGCCGCGAAGAGTTAACAAGGGACCGAGCCCCCCTCTCCTCGGGCTCTCCGCGCGCTCCCCCCGCCCTCCTGTCCCCACCCTCTCGTTTTGGCAAGGGATTAAAGTGCTCCCCCCTGTGGCAGCAGTGACCCAGAAATGAGTTTGATTCACACAGTCCTTCCTCCATAACCAGCCAAACGCCCGTCCGAGAGTGCCTCCCTGCGCGAGCGCCGGGTGTGTGCGCGCGGGCGAGAGCAGGGGCCCGCCCGGCTCCCCGCCCGCCAGTCAGTCCGCCCGCCCGCCGCGGCCCGAACTCATGCGGCGCGGAGCGAGCGGCGAGGAGCCCAGCGCCGCGGCCGAAGCCCTCCGCAGCAGGTACGCGCGCGGGCCGCGGGGGGCGCGCGGGGAGGGCGCGCCGGGCGAGAGTCCGCGCGTGTCCGCGTGTGGGTCTGTGTGCGCGTCCCGATCGCGCGGCGGCGGCGGCGGCGGCGGCGGCGGCGGCGGCGGCGGCGGCGGCGGCGGCGGCGGCGGCGGCGGCGGCGGCGGCGGCGGCGGCGGCGGCGGCGGCGGCGGCGGCGGCAGGACGAGCAGAGAGGCTCAGCCATATTTGATGGTTTTGTTGCTTTGCTCGGGAGTTCTCGGGAGTAATTTAATGCCGAAGGTCGCTGCCTAGTGGAAATAATATAGTACGTCATTAATATGGCGCCAAAAGATTGGGTTCTCGATATGTAGCGAGGAGGGAGGGCACGCAGCCGCCGAGTGCAGCGTTACTATCCCACCAGTAACTTGGGCATTGCCGGGGCGGGGGCCAGAGGAGGAGGAGGAGGAGGAGAGGATGATTTTTGGATCCTGAGAATTGATCTATGTTGGATTAGTAAGTTTTATTACGATTATTTTTCAATTTTGGGGAACTGAAGACTTAGAGCTTTTTCTTCTTTTGGGTTTGTGAAGAACATGCGGTTTTCAGGCGAATCATCAATTAAAACGCGTTCAGGAGCAGAAGCCCAGTTTAGTTGGCTTTAGTTTATTAGAATTTTTTAAAAAGCCGAAGTGCATTAGGTTGCATGAAAAGTGGAAAGCATAGTAGCAAGTTGGTAGACAGATGGCAATGGCAGAACACAGGTCCGTGTACATATATGAATCCAGAGTGTGTGTGACCGTGGTGGTGATGGTGGTGGTGCGGGGGGAAGGGACGACGACTGTATTTGTCCAAACATAGGTGTGTGTGTATAGGTACACCTATGTAGGGTGGCCGCAGCCTTAGCTCTTGTCACCGCGTCACCACATGTCCAAAATATTCATTGCATCAATTCAAGGGCAATGAGGGAGGGGTGGGGGGGTGGAGGGACAGTTTAGCAATTAGATTCTTCCAAATTGGGTTTCCAATGATCAGACCTTTTACTTATAGCGAGACTGCCTATGAAGTGTAAAACCCTTTATCGGTGAAATTAGGAAGGAGTTGCACTGGTAGAGCAAACTACCGATTAACCATGAACTTAAAACGGATTGCAACTTGCAACCTTTGGCACAATCTGCAAATTGTGGAGGTGGTATCGCTAGGTCTTCGCTGCCTGAAATGAACGTGCAGTGTGCACCCCGGGACTGCAAGTTGCAAAGCCCTTCAGTGCACGTGTTTTGTGCCTGCGAGTGTGTATTTGTGAGTTGGGGGCTGTTGTTCTATAGCTAGCAGGCTTTCCGGGTTGTTGGCGCTGGCTTGCAAATGCGGGAGAGGGATGGAATGTGGAATGTTGACCGGGGAACCGAATCCTGTCGGAACGGTCCCATTTGCTGGAGAAATTCGATCCCTTCCACCTCCTTCCCGCTCCCCCCGCCCGCCTGCGGGCTGGAGGCGGGGCCGAGGACGCGGCTGCTGCTCAAAGTGGTGGAGCGCGGCGGCGGGAGGCAGGTGCACGGCACCCGCCAGTGGGGGTGCCTCAACTTCCGCGGGCGTTTAAATAGCAGCCTCTCTCCCCTCCCACCGGTAATAGGTGACCTGGCGGCCGAGGGCGGCGGGGGGAAGGGGACGGGGGATACCCGGGAGCGAGCCTCCGCGGCACGTGGGCAGGTGCTGGGTGGCCCTGGGGCCAACTTTTGTGGCCCGCCTTTGGCGTTGGAGGAGAGGTGGCTCCATGTGGAAATGGGGGCGGGCGGCGGCTGAGGCGCTGCTTTCTCGGCCGCGGCTGGAGCGTCACCTAACGGTCCCAGCAGAGCTGCCGGGCCCGGGGTGGGGGGCTTCGGGGGCGGGGACGCCCGGCCCATCGCGCCCGCGCCGCGGGAACCCCGCACAAAGCCCGAGGCGCGGGGGCGGCCACCGCGCTCCCGCCTGGGGAACTGCCCGAAGCCCGTCGCCGTCCCCGCGCTGATTCCGGCGGGCGGCCGCAGGCGTTTGTTTGTTGGTTCCGCGCCGCCTTCCTCGTCGGATGGCTTCCTGTGACAGAGGTGATACACAGTTTCCAGAACTGTCTGGGGGCGGGAGCGGGAGCCGAACCCTCTCCGAGCTGCTCGCGGTCGCCGCTGCTCCCGCTCCCATCTCACAACCGTTTCTCGCCGGCGCGCCCGCCCCAGCCCGAAGGTGCCGCCCGGGAGGGACTCGGGGAGGGGGACGGCGCGGCCGTTTCCAGCGGCGCAAGTGGCTTCTACACGCGAGGGAGCGTTTGATTTGCAACTGGGGCCGAGCGGATTGGTGCAGCTGGCGGCGGCGGGGCGGGAGGAGCGGCGGCGGCGGCGGGGGGTGGCCACTTTCAAATGGAGAGGGCGGCGGTGGGGACGCCGCTGCGGAGGGAGCGGGGCTTGGTTGCGCCACGAGAAGGTGTCATCACTGCACCGGGGCTAATTCCGGCGGAGGTGCCGGGAGTTACTTTCCCCTCCTCCCGCGCTGTTGTTTCTGTCGCCTTGGGAGGAGGAGGAGAGAGAGAGAGGGAGGGGGCAGCGTCGCCGCGCGAAGCCGCGGCCTTGCGCACACCCCAGCGGGCCGCGGGAGCCGCGCGGTGCGTTCTCCGGTGCGGGGCGGCGGCCCAGTTCTCCCCTCCTCAGCATCCCCCCACCCCCTTCCTGGGGTCCTCAGTTTTCTCTCAGCCCACCCGCACCCTCCCCCCTCCCACACGGGTTCCGCATCCACGGGTCCTTCGCCCCGGGTGCTCCCTCCCCTGTCGTACACCCCCGCCCCGGCTTCCCCACCCTGGGTTCCCCCTCCCCGGCGCGCGGGGGCGGCCGTAGTCCCGGCACCCCGTGAATGCAGCGTGCAAACAAAAAAGCGGGCGATTTAAACGTGCCTTCGAAACCCGTTAGGAATGCGTCGTCACCCGGAGACCGTTTAAAAGCAGCTTGGGCTGGTTTTCTAGTAACGAGGAGGGAGGCGCCCACCTCGCTTCGGCGGCGGCGAGGGGCTGCCGCCCTCTGTTTACCACAGCCTAGGGGGAATTTAAATTTTCTTTTTGTAAAGTGATAGCTGCAGTTGAATGACTTCAGACGGCTACATTTTTAGGAAATTGCAAGAGAATCTGAAGTTTCCATTAATGGGAATGCTTAGGGGCTTCTTTCCCAAAGGTTTTTATTAGGGAACTATTTTTCCTTTTTAGAAAACCCGCTGTGAAAGACTAGCTCTCTAGTTACCTGTAGCTCGAGGCTAATCTTTCGAAGTTAATGAACTAGTTTTAAGATCCAGAGAAATTATTTCCCTGAAAGCTGATTTAGGTAGTGATCCACCAATGGTTTGAGATTACTTTAGTAAGTGGTATTTGAGCAAATCATAGCTAATCAAGATTTAATCGCTTTTAGGTGGAGGAAGGAAGCGTTCGGTGTAACTAGACCGTACTTCCACAGACAACACCCTTGATACAATAATGTGTGGTAGTAGAGTGGGCAACACACACTGGAGAGCTAACAGGATGTTCTGTGTGTGACACTCTAGCAGATGCCTGGAACTGAGAATTCTTAGTGTTCTTTTGTCCCAAAGGTTTCAGTCTCATCTAATGTCACTTTTAAATCAGATGACTTTCGGATTGTTTGGTTATTTTGCTTTCTTCCTTAAGTTTGTGTATTTTTTATGTGTATTTGATGACCTGGCATTTCCAGCTACTTAAGTGTTACACATCTCCTTTCCTCCTTACACCAGCCAGAGATAAAGGCAGTAGAACTTGAACTTGATTCCATCTTAAGGTCATAGGCTGTTTTCCAAGAAGAAAAGTTGAGTGGGTTGTCACAGAGATTTTTAACTTTTGACAAAGGTTAGATATATGTTCATTTAGAAAGAAAAAGATCACCCCCCCCGCCCAAGTTCCTCCTCCATCACTTGACAGGTTTTCAGCCTATAAATTAGTATTTTAGTTTTATATGCGTTACGGAGGTTGAAAGAGTAGCTATAAAGGGAAAATAGTGAGAAATGATGAGTGTGCTGGAGAGACCAGGGAGAGAAACCTTTTTGGAATTTAAGAAAATGTTGTATTTTAGAAATGAACAATTGCTTAGCCCAGACACTTTGGGCAGAAGGATTAACTAAAAACAGAAACAGAACTTGGAGGACTTGGTGAGAATACAAGTAGATCTCCATGTGTTTCACCTTCATAAATACTCATTTTTGACTTCAAGGAGCCCTTAGTGGCTTAAAGTATTATTACAGAAGTGGTGTTACGTGTACATTGTTGAAAATTAGAGAAGCAAATATAAAAACACATTCCTACCACCTAGAAGTCAGCATTGTATCGTTTTCCAGATAATTGTGTACACGTACGTATGTATGTTTTAATCAGAATGAGTCATACTGTCTATACAGTTGTGTAAGGAGTTTTTGCTTTTTGGTTTTTTTTTTTTTTTCCCTGTTAGCTAGCTTGTCTCTTATTGGGAGATATTCAGATTTCCTCACTCGGCCCCAAAATATAACAGAGCAGCTTTGTCTAAAACACTGTCCAGTCGGAGATCATTTATTGCATCTGGTTATTTCCCGTAAGTAGGTTTTAGTCTGTGTAGTAACTTTTTGACAGAACCTCTGACATTGAGAAGGCATGCCTTTGGAATTAATCATGACTGGATTTGAAAGAGTTGGAATTAAACTAGCATTTTATTGTGATTTGGAAGTCTTCAATTTGGAGATTATTTGTTTGAAAACTACTTTAAAGACATTTGCGTGATGTTTTTATCCACAGACTTGCTGGAAAAAGAATTATCAACTGTTTGTGTTCCAGTACTGAGGTGGTTAGAACAGCAAACATCAAGACATCAGGCATTGACCAAACGCTTTATCTTTAGGGTTTGTCAGGAGTGAGGAGGAGGCATATGAATGTCACAGTTCGGTTTGCTGCCTTACTTTCTGTTGGGGAAGCTCTTTCCTCATTTAGTAATACGGGGCATCTGTTACACTATTAATGGTCAGTCAGAATTTGCGTTATAAACCCAGTTTTCCCACATGGTTAATAACAGTAAGACTTACCCTCTGGAGGAAAATATGACATCTTAGCCAATACCTTGCTTTTTATTTGGATTGGCATTAAAAATTGTTCAAACAGTTGGAGTTAAAGTTTTTCCTCCCCTCCTTGTCCAAGCCTGTGATAGCTAGAACTGTCACCATGTTTAACAATACCTTAAAAAAAATTTTTTTTTTTTTCAAATAAAGGCTGGCTTTGTTTGGAATTTGTTAGTTTCTTAGGCGGTGTCAGAAGCCTGGTAGGAACCTTAGTTGGGAAAGTTTTAGTTCCTGAGACAGTAAGTTGTTTCCTTGAATGTTTTAGTGTTCAGTCTATTTTGTCTCTTTTCAAGACCTGGCAGCACTTTATTTGGTTATGAATTAAAATTTGGACAATTAATATGTTTATTTTTGTAGTATATAATACTTCAAAAAGTTGAGACTTAATTGAAAGAGTCTTGCCATTTGCCTGGTGTACTTATACGAAAATACTGTTCTGTGATTGTGAGGGGTATATATTTTGATGTTTTCACAGTTGGTGGGCTCTGATGGAATAAGTTTACTCTGCATTCCTAATAAATGGAAGAGTGGCCCTGGAGGGCCTTTTTACCTTTGAGTGGAAGTGACATCTTGTCTTTAAGTTTAGCTAGGGTTAACTGTCATGGAACAGAGAAAATCTAGTCTAAGGATATTATTCATCGTGACTCTGGCCATGTTATTGTGGCCTGGCCTTTATCTAGCCTAGACCTTGAATGATTATTAAGGATGTCTTCCTCACCTGAAAGCAACAAAAATAGATTGCCAGAAATGGAATGGAAAGCCTAGTCTCTGGGGAAGAGACTGGGTATTTCCATTTTTGAGTCCTTTATTAACTCTAGAGCAGTGGTATATTATGTGCGCCTAACAAATGTTCAAGGACCAAGCTTTTGATGAATATTCTAAAACAAGTCAGATATTAACTTTTTGCTTTTGGTTCTTCAGGTAGAGTTAAGACATAAGGTGACTGAGGACAGTTGAAGTAAGTTCATTTTTAAAACTTCAGGTTCTTTTGGGCTTATTTGCTGAAGGAATTAATCCACAGTTTTCTCTTGGTTTGAAAGCTCTTCCAATTGGCAATAATATATACTTTTTAATATTGAGCATTTAATGTTTGCACAGGAGATTTTAATTTGAGAATTCGTGACAGCTGCTAAGACAGTTTCTAAGCAGTTAAGTGAAGGTTTCATGGTTGAGGGTCCAAACTGAAGAATAAAAGAGCATTTTTTTTTTTTTTTTTTTTACTCCTTACTCCAGGGTAAGCAGCAAGAATTGGCAAGGTTAACAAGTTGCTGGAGTTTGAGCTACCTGGTTTGCATTTGTTTAGCACAAAGTACACTTAACATGATTTAAGGTTTTTCTTAATGACTCATGGTCATTTTTATGAGCATCAGCTATTTCAGTGTTGAAATAAAATGATGCACTTAAAGATGTGTAGGCTGAGTTCTGGTGGCTTGTAACTTTTTTAAGGTCAAGGATACTTGAGATCCAAAACCTGTGGAATCTCTCCCACAGAAAAAGCAAGTTGCACCGAAATTTGCATGTCATTTCAGTGTTTGGATGAATACCTTTAAGTGCATCCTGGGATTTCAGTTTAGCATTTAAATTCTGGTGACTTCTTTTTATGATTTCTCTCTGATCCTTTTACATCGCTGTTAACCATGTATTGTGGTTAAAATGCCTGTCTAGAACAGTCATTTTTCTGCTTATTGGTCACTGACTTGAAAATCAGATAAGCGTGTTAGAAGTTTTTATAACTTAGTGTACACTGGCCCCAAGTAGGAGCCTCAGGGGTTTCCTTTGAGAAAAATTCATGGGTTTCTTGGCCTTTATTTAAGTTGCTTAGAACACCACCACCCCCACCCCCCCGCCCCTCCCTCTCACCCGCTTACTGCCAGTCTGTTGATTTATAGCAGGGATCAGTAAACTTTTTTAGTAAAGGGCCAGATAGCAAATATTTTAGGCTCTGTGGGCCTGAGGGTCTCTATTACAGCTGTTCAATTCTGCCATTGTTGGGAAAGCAATCAGTGGACAAGAGGTAAATGAATGAATGTGGCTGTCTCCCAATAAAACTTTATTTACAGACAGTGAAGTTTGAATTTGGTGTAATTTTCAGGTGTTCTGAAATGTTCTTTTGATGCCCTCTCCCCAAACCATTTAAATATGTGAAAACCATTCTTAGCTCAGGGGCTGGACAAAAACAGGCTATGGACCTCTGATTTATAGTGATGCAGCCTTACTATACTATATGTACTTATAGTATATACCTGTAGTATAGTATAGTGATAACAGCATCACCTAGTCACCAGATTGTTTCTGCTGGGGCTGAATTCCCTTTCTGATAGGAATCTGAAATAGCAAGTTGAAATCAGAAGTTTGTTTGATAAATATGGAGGGAGTTGGCTAGTCTGAGGGCTGTGGCTCTTAACTCTTTGATTCCTAGATCCCCTTTGAAGATAGGATGTGTAATACAGGACCCTGTGTACCTAGGAAAGCACAGCTAGGGAGTCACACCCTCCAAGGGGACCAGGCCAAAAAGGGGGTATACATTATAACCTGGGGATATACATTATAACCTGGGAATATATCCAGAGGGAGATAGATCCAGAGGAAGATAACCTCTCTCCAAGTAGGGTGTGTGTGTCACCAATCAGAAGTTAATGCCAGCTGCTCAGAGGACTCATACCCCTGTGATAGTGTCCAGGGAACTACTAGCACACTCGCCTTCCAGCTCTACCTTCTGTATGCTCTGCTCCACCAGGCAAAATGGCATTTGCGACCATATTCACATCAGCTTCCAGGAAACCGTGTTTTCAAGTTCCAAGTTAACAGACTGTTACTTACTGAGTACATTTTAGTTGTCGGCTCCCTGGTAACATATAGTCCATGGCCTTAATCTTTGAGATGACCTCTTTGTAAATCACAGGAGGTGTCCAGGAGCAGGAAGCCTGTGGTACAGGCACTTGGGAGGAGGGTGGATGGCACAGGAGGGCCACGCATCTTGGGAACTGGTCTTTGGTTCAGCCACTGGCTTTGCCCTAGACCTACCTGTCTGTGTGTCCTTGCTCATGCTGCTTAACCTCGCCGGAATTTATTGTATGTACTTGTCTTTTTAAAGTCGGGAAAGGTAAATTATCTCTAAAATGTGCTCTAGTTCCGCAATTATGATTTTATGGGTTTCTTTGGGGAGGATTTCCTGTAGACACAATCCATGAAAAGGGTGAGACTCTTCAGCTTTAGCCTCAGCGAATACTTTCCAGACCTTGTTGCTTGGCTTTGAGACTGTCTTATGTTTCCATGACCATAATAACAAAACTTGTACAATTGTGATGAAATGTTTGTTTTCGTATGTAATTCAGATGATGTGTAAATGCAGTTTTTGTTAAGTGTGCCATCTAGGTCTTCTAATGTACAACACTGGGAATCTGAATTTTTTTTTTAAACAGTACTTTAAAAAGTTTTGGTGACTTAACATTGTTAGTGGTAACTGATAGTTTCTGATGACCGGCTATAATCAGGGAACAAAGTTCCTCAAAACAGCTGCATTTCAGTCTGTGCACAGTGTAATTGTCATTAGCTGGTTGAGTCTGCTTTCTGCAGAAGCTGCTTTGTATATCCTGTATAAGAACATCTGGTTTGAGCATTTAAAAATCTTTTAAAATTACCCTGTATCACTTGGCATTTATTGGCTTATTCTTCCAAGGGTAGAATAAGGGGTTGTAGACTTCTTTCCATCCTATCCTTACCTTGGTTCATTCAGAACTGTCTCCTGCTAGCTAAGTTACACTTAGTTTTTTCTCAAGTGTTATTCTTCAATGAAGTTTTAGAGTTTGATCTGAAGATGTGCTTGTGTATGTGTTATAAATTAGAATTTGGTTCAGAGATCCCAAGAATATATTCTGAAGAGATTGGTCTTCCCTTAGTTTTCCCTGGTAAATTGTCAAAAGAAAAGTGTGAAAAGAGGACCTATAGGGCAAATAGGCTTTGTTTTTCATATGAATTCTGACTAATAGCTATGTGTTAAGGAGGATTCTGAAGTCACGCCTGGGCTTGCGGGGCGGGGTGGGGGGGGCGGAGAATGACCTAATTTATTAACCATGCCTGCAATGGGTAGAGGAAATGGTGTGTTTGGTAACCATCTCTGGAATGTAGCTTTTTTTTTTTTTTTTAACTTTTTTTTCCGAAATAGTACTGCTCTTAAAGTGAATAGGAAGTTGAATATTCTTTAAAGGTAGTTTAAACCCTAGTTTTCCTGTCTGCCTTAGTTTTTCTAATTGCATATGTTTTTAGTGACCTGCTACTGGCACTGGGTATTCTTATGTTTTGAAACCTTTACTTTTGAAGTAAATAATGAATGAGTGATGGTAGCATTTTACAGCATTATCCTGTTACCTTTTCTATTTTTTTTCCTCCTGTGCTATTTTATCAGGTATTTTGAAACAAGACAAGCCTTTGATACCCCATCTCAGGAAGGAGGTGGAATATATATATAGTTTATTGATGGCTGCTCATTTTAGGCTGGTGCCTGCCAGGGGCCAAGAAGGTGTGTTCCCAGGGTCTTCTATAATGTGAGGAGCAGGGAGGAAAGGTTTTGGATTTTAAATCTTTACTGTTATAAATAGCGTAGTACAGGATCATGGTAAAAAATTAACAACATATAAAAGGTCATAAAGGGAGGTAAAAGTTCCCAACCTATTCTATCTGGAACACTTCCGTCACATTTCTCAGAGATAAACACTATTAACCTTAATGTTCTTCCAGAAATTTTCCATGAGTATGCAAGCATTTGGTGTATATATTCTCTTCTCTCCTCTTTTATATGTAAATGGGCTGATATTTCATTTTTTTCCCCCCCTGCAGTTTGCTGGTGTTTCTTTCTTGATGTGTCTTTGGTATCTTCCGTATCTGAGCATATAGATCTAACAGAAAGGAATTTTGGGTAGATGGAAATAGGGATAGAAGCTCAGAATTGGAGGCCAAGGTGCTTGATCGCTTTTATTGTTTGGGGTGAGTTCATTTACTCTCATGTAAAGGGAAGTTAACAAAGGTACATTACAAATACAAGTGATTGGAATGTTTTGTCATAACTGCTCTTTAGGTGTTGACTCTAATTGAGTCATCAATTACGGAGACCTGGGAAGGGTTTAATAGATTGTTTTAGGGCTCATAGGCAGAGATTGGATTATTTATAAATTGCCAAATGGAAGCTGCCTGATTCATTCAGAACCGCTCTTACTTATGAATTCCTTAAAATCTTGAAAAATTGTTTTACTAACTTTTAAAGTCTGAGTTTAAAAATAATTTATAAAGAATTTCTGGTGAGCTAATGTGTTGTAGCACTTGGACTTTATTAGTAACATTCATAGGAGTAAATATTGCAGTTACGATTATCTGGTCCGTTCTTACAATCTTATCTTTTGGGAGAGGTGGTTGTTTATTGCTAATATAAACTTTTCAGCTGAATATTTTCAAGTATGATGTCTTTGCAAAGGCTCTATAGTAGCTTGGGCAGCATTTCTTTCTCTTTTTCTTTTTTATAAATTTGTTTATTTTTTGGCTGCGTTGGGTCTTCGTTGCTGCGCGCGGGCTTTCTCTAGTTGCGGCGAGCGGGGGCTACTCTTCATTGCGGCGAGCGGGGGCTACTCTTCATTGCGGTGCGCAGGCTTCTCATGGCGGTGGCTTCTCTTGTTGCGGAGCACGGGCTCTAGGCGCACAGGCTTCAGTAGTTGTGGCTCGAGAGCTCAGTAGTTGTGGCTCGTGGGCTCTAGAGCACAGGCTCAGTAGTTGTGGCGCACGGGCTTAGTTGCTCTGCGGCATGTGGGATCTTCCCGGACCAGGGCTCGAACCCGTGTCCCCGGCATTGGCAGGTGGCTTCTTCACCACTGTGCCACCAGAGAAGCCCCTTTAAACACATTTTGATGTACGACATTATAAAGGACACATTTTTAAAAGTTCCATTTTTCTGGGTTGAAATATTTAGACAAGGTTAAAACTTCAACATTTAATATCTAAGCAGTTTGTCAGTTAAATCAAATCTGTGACTATCTTTTTGACCAGATATAACCCTTTGGTTAAAGTGAGAAATCTGGGTTTGAGTTACAGTCACACTAGTATTTTTACGCTCTGAGCATATGAATTAGATAGTGTTGTCAATTTGAAAACTTACTATCTAGGCGATTAATGTTTGCTTTAAAAACTGAGGTAAGAAACCAGCTGGATTTCCTTCACATTCACTTAGGGATAGGAGATTACTGTGAAGTATAGGTCATTATTATATTTGGGTATTTTGTTACCTTGGGTACTGTATACTTCATAGAAGACAGAAAGAAGACATATTAAGGAAATGTAAATCATTTTTTATAGGGGAGGTAATAGTCTATGACCAATAACTTAGCAATAAAATTATCAGTTGCATAGTATTTAGAAATAATATTTGAATTGTGTGAACTTAGCAAACAGAACTAGCTCATTATAAAATACCTTTTTCTTTATGTAAGACTACTTGGTGTCTGAAAATACATTCTTTAACGTACATTTTTATATTATACATTTTCTAAATACATTTTAAAATATAGTACATTTAAGTATTAGATCATTAACTTTGACAGAGAATGGAAGGGCACCTATAAATTTGAAAATAAAGTAGTGGAAGTTACTCCAGTTAAAGGTCATTTAGATATTAAAGTGAATCATTTTAAATTCCATAAAGCTGAGTGAGCATAGGATACAGTTTATGTACAGGAACTCAGTCATTCATCCTATAGGTTATTTTAACACATAGCTAATCCACTACATTGCATTAGGTAATACATAGAGAGGTAGTATGTAGAGGTCTTTAACTGAACTTTAATTGAAGTTCTAGAACTTCTTGAGAGTGAAATAAATAAGAATGAAAACAGAGTGGACAAAATTGATACTTTGAAGGAAAAAAACAGCCTTTCTGCATATAAACCATAAGATAATTAAAACCACTAGGGTGTAGTCCTTATTGTAGCTGTAGAGTTTATGGCCTGATAAATGGTCCCTGTTCCACCACAGAGAGTAATTCTAGTGACTGGACAGTTTGTTTTCCTCACATCTGTCTTCTTCCCAGGAGTAGCATTGAGCAAACATCCTCAGATTCTTCATCATCTTATTCTTTTGTAAAAGCTCTTCTCTCTTTGTCCTCCAGGTCATTTCCCATTCTTTCTTAGCTGGAGTCGCGTGCCAGTCATGCCTCCCTGGCACCACACCCAGGTCACTGAACTTGCTCCCTTACAAATTCCTGAACCACTTGGGGATGGGTTCCTTCAGCTAATGGCTGCTCTTAACTTAGTGCCTGCTGACTTTCCCCCCTAATTTCAGTCTGAGGAAACTTAAATTTGAAAGTTTTGAGGTACCTTGCCATCTCACATACATATCCCATGTCCCGCTATAATCCATGAATCCTGTAACCTTTATAGTAGTTATCACACTGAGGCTACTTATCTAGTTATTTGCTTACTATGTCTCCCTGTGGGCCATTCCGTACCTTGTTCACCGTATTTTTGGCATCTAACTTGATACAATTTTAATTGAATTAATATATTAGCTAATCCACTGCATTTTAACCTGTGTGACAGAAGAGGCTGCAGGAGAGTGATCTGCATGTAGGATGTTACCTGTGCTTCCTGAGGAGATGGTGCCCTTAGCAGCTACCGCTCGTGCCTGGTTGTCTTGGCATGTCCCTGCGTGCTGCCAAAGGATTGTTACTTGACTGATCCAGCCAGGGTCTTTGGCCAGTGACTTCCTCTTACTTGGCCTTTCCAGGCAGTGTTCTGATTATAATCAGGCTTCCTAGGTAATCTTTCGCTTTTTGGGCAAAGTCCCAAATGCCCAATAATTAGTGTTTTGTCTGCCTAGCTGTTATGCTTCTCATGGCAAATGGACACTCCAGGCTCCTGTAAATTGCATCACTTTGAGCCAGTTTTGATGAAATCAGACAGGATGTCAGGACATGCCCTATTGAGGACTGGACCCAGAGTTCTGGGGGTATCTGTTGTAGCTGCCCTTTGAAGTCTTGTTTTGCTCAAGACCCCTCTCTGTGATGTCTTTATTTCACATTGAATTCGAGAGAATCTCTTTCCTGGAACTTACTTTAACCTTTTAGAGACACACGTATATAAAACATTTAAGTGATAATGCAAGGCAGGAGTTGATAGGCTGTTAAAGAAAATAGTACATTAAAAAGTAGGGTGAAAAAGTTCTAAAAGAAGGAAAAATGTGAAATGAGTGGTATAGAATGTAAATGCTTTTAATTGGAATGGTTGACAGGGTACTTAGTGACTTTGAGCTGAGCCCTGGAGAAGAGGTGGGGTTGGGATGGATGAGTGGGGAGGAAAGGGCCAAAGGACCACCATCAGCAGAGACTGAGGATGGAAAGAAGAGGTGTTTTCAAGGATAGAAGCCAGGCAAACTGGTTACAGAGGCTTGTTAGGAGAGATGTTTGGGTAGAGCAGGGAGGGGCCAGGTGGTGGAAAACCTGAGTTTCTGGCTGGACCCTTGTGCAGTGTGGAACGGAGGGAGAGATTGGCATAGGGAACAGCTTGATGAGGTCACCTCGTAGGATGGTTTAATTTGTTGTAACAATTGGAAGGGGTAAAAAATTGTGGGCATGGAGGACGGAAGGGTGATGCCTAAAGTAATGTTCCATACAGGTGGCTGAAGACCTGGTGGGGCAGTAGGGGGACTGGAAAGGGTCATACGTTATGAAATGACAAGCCTTGGCAATTGAATAGAGAGGTAAGAAGGGATGTATATTAGTAAATAAATGGGCAAATAGCAAGATTCTGAATGGGAAGGTGCTGCACAGAGGAATATGCTAGGTTATATGTACGTTAAGTATTACAGTGTTTTGCCCAAAATGTGCTGCTGCTTTCTGTTACCTCCCCTTTGTTCTTCAGGACTCGGCTCAGAATCTTACTGACTCAGTCAGGCTGTGTTTCTGTAGAGTCTTGTGTTTACCACTGTCAAGCACGAACCATACTGAATTCCTGTTGACTTGTCTGTCTTCTCTACTAGACCAGGAACTCCGTAAGATCAGGGGTAGTCATTTTGCTCCAGCACCTCCTGATATATTAGGTATTCAAATGTTTGTGGGATGTATCATATGCTATTATATTTTCTTGCTGCTTTCTCTGGAGTGTTGCAAGTAGCCCTTTTAATTGATTATTACTTATCCTACTACCATCTAGATAATAATCAGTGATTGCCCTAAATGATGCTAAGGGCCCTCTGCTTTCTCTCACTGGCTTTCATTGGACAGATGTTTGCAGCATGCAACCACTGTAGTGTCTGTCTTAAAGATAGTAACATGTGTGTACTTGGATTTCTTTTTTTTTTTTTTATAGATTTTTTTTTTTTTAAACTTTGGGGCTTTTTTCTTTTTATTTATTTATTTATTTATTTTTATTTATTTTATGAGTGTGTTGGGTCTTCGTTTTTTCTGTGCGAGGGCTTTCTCTAGTTGCGGCAAGTGGGGGCCACTCTTCATCGCGGCGCGCGGGCCTCTCACTATCGCGGCCTCTCTTGTTGCGGAGCACAGGCTCCAGATGCGCAGGCTCAGTAGTTGTGGCTCACGGGCCCAGTTGCTCCGCGGCATGCGGGATCCTCCCAGACCAGGGCTCGAACCCATGTCCCTTGCATTGGCAGGCAGATTCTCAACCACTGCGCCACCAGGGAAGCCCGTACTTGGATTTCTTGATGGAGTAAGTAACCCCAGGTGAGATACATCAGGCTGATGTCAAGGATTAAGTACGTTAGAGCCGCAGAGGAGGCGATTCTGGCGTGCACTCACCCCGTTACTGTACCAGGTTCCGTGGAGAAGTACAGCACAGCATTCTCAACCTTCTTTACCCAAGATCTTTTAGGGCTGGTGAAAACGGAATTTATTAAAACAAAAGTACTATTTTTGCTCTTCTTTTACTTGCGTAATTGTGCGTGAGAGTATTTGTGTGTGTGTAGGGGCATCGTTCCATTTTGGTCAGTGCTGGCATTCTGCATGTAGTGACTGAAGTGCGTGCTTTCTCTGGGAAACTGTGTATGAGAGCTAGCAGGAAAACATTTTGATTTTAAAAGATTCTCAGTTTTCCAAACGCTTCTCTTCAGGTAAATGTTAGTTGTCCAGATCCACGAAGCTGTGGCCAGCGTTTGTGTGCTCGTTTCTAGCTGGGGAGCGTGTGTGCGTGCGCTTTCTCAGCCTCTGCCTCTTCCTCGCGGTTCTTACACCCGCTCCGGAGGTGAGAACTGCATTCTTCTTGCCCTGATGCTTCACGCTGTTACTTTTAAGGAATTCCTCTTTCGGTAGCACTTTCCTTTTCTTTTTTTCTTGTGTTAAAGCTCTCTTGTAACGTAGGCCCTAGGGAGCTGGGGCTGAAGCTGTTGTTGGGAACGAGTGGTCTTCGCCTTTCCGTCCCCTCCTTGTACGTCCTGACAGGTCAGGTCCGGAGCGGGGAGCAGGGGTGCCTTCTAGGAGGCTGGAGGAGAGTTCAGCTGTCAGCAGTTGGTGTTTTGGCACATGGTGACAGGGCGGGGAAGATAATCGTTTCAAGAGGGGAGGGGGCCACAGGAGTGTGTTGTCTGCGGAAGTCTTTCTGGGGTGGGCCCGCCCCAGGCCGAGTTGTAGGTTGCTGGGTGTCAGAGTTATGGGTGAACGGGGCTCTGCAGAAAAGCCGGGGAGGGGCAGTGAGGGTGGACTTTAGGACTGTGACCCCGCCCATGACCCGGGTCAGGACTCACAACGTCCCGGCTTCCTCGTGGAAGTTCTTTTAATGGTTTTGGAAGAATCATTTGGTAAAAACACACCAACTTTACCTGGTGAGTGTCTCAGAAAGAAAATATAAACTAGAGATTAGGGGCCTGAATATTTGAAAGAATCATACAGGTCTGTTTTGTAGGTGTGAGCGGACTGCAAAATGGTGTGCTTTCTGCTTCTTTTGACTTCAGTTTTACAGTTCCGCTTAGAGTGGACCTTTGGGCTTTTCATTTCCGACTTGTTGTAGAACAGTGTCTGTCTCCTTGGAGCACAGTGGCTCTCCACCTTTTTTCCCACACCGGTCCTGTGTGCCACACTCTTAGAAGCTCATCACGTTGTAATGCTGTGATGTCCAGTGAGGGGGGGGCTGGGATATACTTTTCTGAGGGGCTGGATGGGTAGGGCTGGATGGCCAGCCGTACTCTGACTTGGCAAGCCCTCCTCCCTCATCGGGAACCGCTGATGCGGCACTAAGATCAGGGCCCTGAAGATGTCCAGGTGATCAGTGATTTTAGTTTGGAAAAGCGTTTTGGGTTTGTTTAGAAAGCAGCCCTGTGTGAATATAACCTTGAGTTCATCTGTGTTAAGTTCAGTGACTGGCCATTCAATCTCGGTGCACCGCCCTCTTTCCTAAATGCAGTCTTTCTCGATTCCGTGGTGCTGGAGGCCTGTTACCACCTGGCAGGAGTTGGCATGGTGGGCTGGGTGTCTGCACAAACTGCTTTCTTAGTTTGGCTGAGTTAGGTTGGACAAGGCCTGTAAGGGGTTGGGGTGAAGAGTAGTGAAACTGGATTTGGGATTAGAAGTTCCCCACTCACAATGTGACCTTGGGTAAGTCACTGCTTAAACATTTTTTTGGCCTGAGTTTCCTAATGAGTAAAGGGGAGGGGTCTGGATCGGAATGAATCGCTGAGGGGTTGGAGATGACTAGAGGGTACATTTGCATTCCCAGTTGTCCCACTGGTTTTGTTCCTAGGACTCCAGGTATTCAGCTTTTAGGGTTCTTTTAGCAAAATTTGCCCGACAAGCATAATCATGCCCAGCACGGTGTAAATATTCACACGTCCTGGCACAGCCTCATCCCCACGCGCGCGCGCGCACACACACACACACACGCGCGTAAAATACGCATCTGTCTGTGGTGAGGAAGCGCTGTGCTCATTGCCATGGGTTTTTTTCTGCAGAGCTTGCTGCCAGTCAGCTAAAGAGACTCTCCTGGAGTAGTTGTAGTGATAATGTCACAGGAATGAGAGAGAAGGCCTGGCACCTTTGGGAGACCTGCTGATCTGTGATTTCTCCACCCCTCCCCCTCCTTTTTGAACCTGTTCTGTTAATAATTGCACCTAATTATGTATCTTTGGTCTTTTTACTGCTTGTAATTCAAATGCTACTTAAAGCCGATTGTTTGCTTTTGTGTGCTGTAAATCCTGGGCTGCCATCTGAAGCACAACTTGATGATTGTGTATTATCATCTTGGGTTAAGTGCTGTCTCATTGCCTTGCAGGCTGCCTGCTGTTTCCCGGGGAGATCATGAAACGAGGTCGCCTTCCCAGCAGCAGTGAGGATTCTGACGACAATGGCAGTAAGTCCTGCTTTGTTGTTCTTGGAACCTATCAGGGTTTGGGTCAGTGTAAAAACATGGTTCTTTAATGTAATGCTTTAAATAGCTGAGGCCCTTCGAATATCAGGGAGGTCAGCGAAGAGCCAAGGCCTGAGAAACACATCTGAGTGTGATACTGCAGGTCTGTAACCAGATCTTTCTGGGTAAGGTTGACTGCAGGCAGGCATTCCTCAGGCTTCCTGTTTGTTTTCCAGAGATGAATAATCCAGTTTCAAGAGTCACTGGTGTGTCTGTTTTTCCTAAACATCATTTACAGCACTTCACAGTTGCTCTTTATGAAAAGGGAACTTAATCGAAGCCAGTTAATTATTAACTAGTCCAACCCCGATACAAAGGGAGACTGAGGACTGCCTAGTGTGATGTGAAAATATTAAGTACACGAGTCAGCGCTCTTCAGTTGACTTGAGCATGACTGTATTTAATAATACTACTGTATGCATCTCAGCTCTCTGGCATCCTCATATTTTCACAGTGCAGCTGAGAACCAGAAGTTAGTTGGCTTCCAGGCAGTCAAAATAAATGTCACACAGCGTCTGTGTATTGGGAAGCTAACAGACGATCCGGGGAAGAGCTCCCTTCAGATAACAAGGAAATTTTGTACCTAGCACAGTGCCTGAGCTCCGGCCCGTTATCTTATGTTTTATAATACAGATCAAATTTGGGAAACCTTGAAAGAATGCTTGCTCTGCTGAGTGATGGGAAAAGTATTGGGCCTGCTTTCAAGGAACTCTTGTCTTTGGCATATATAAAATTGAGCTCCGATGGAAAGTCATCAGGACAGTCGGAGATGCCTTTTTGATGCACTGTGGAAATGTATATATGTAGACACAAACTCAGGAGGGGAGGGCAAGGGAAACCTACAGAGGAGATAAAAGTTGGGCAGGTCCTGAAGGATGAAATCGTTCTAGGCAAACAGGGTTGTTTTTCCGCGCTCCAGGTTTTCGGCAGATTAAAAGCGGCAAATTAGAAAGCAAAGCTTTGCTGTAGGTGGCCACACTCACAGCCACCGGAAACATTAAAAACAGAAGAACTCAAACACAGCAGTTTGACTGGCGCGTTGGGTGCAGGCATGGAGCGGTGGGAAGGAGAACTGGTGGTGATGGGAGGGTGTTGGGTGCTGGGGGTACCTGCGAAGTAAGCTGAGACCGGATGGTGAAGGGCTGGGAGCTCTTGGGACAGATGGTGGGAGCTGATGTTTGGCATGAGGGAGGAGTGAGCTGGGTACGCACTCCAGAGAGAGGGGCGTTCCTTCTGTTTCAGGGAGCGGTATTAAGGGGCTGTACCCCGCCTGTGGGAGCCTTCGGGAACCTTGAACTTCTTAGCGCTTATCTATTCACGGCCCTCACTACCTGTTTTCTCTATTTACTTAGGCTTTTTACTCCTTGAGGCAAAAACATGCTTAGGTATTTCTTTTCTGCCCCCTGTGGTGCCTATCAAAGTGTCCTCTGGAGTTATAAGCACTCAATAAACACTTGCTGTTAGCTCGTGTACACAATTTGTTCTGCAGCAATTAAAAAAAAAAACTTGCTTTTTAAGTTCAGAATTAATCAGAAGAAGGGTTCATGAATTATGTTTGTGTACTAATAGTGCCTGGTAAAAGGCTGAGAGTCCTGTTTTCCTCTGATTTGGGTTGAGGAGCAGGTCCGGGCTCACTTTGCTGACTCTCAGCATTGCCTCACATCCACTGTGGGAGAGCTGGGTTAGAAAAGGTTCTCCTGGAATGTTCTCTCAGACTCAGACGCTTCCCCCTTCTGGACTAGAGGGTGTGCATTCTTGATGTCTCTGTGTGTCTAAATGTCCTCCTGAAATCCAGTGACATCGAATTAGGGCTATTTTAATTTAAACGCCAATTTAAAGGCTTTATGTCCAAATACAGTCACATTCTGAGGTATTGGGGGGTTAGGCTTCAACATATGAAATTTTGGGGGATGCAGTTTAGCCCATAACAGCCCTAGAAGACCAAATGCTTCATCTAAACCTATATTTCCACCCAGAACTCTAGGGGAAGAGAGTACCCAAAGTCCCCACCAAAAGTCTATCCATCAGGTCACCTTACCGGTAATGGGCCTTTTTCGTCCTCCAGCTAATATGCTTATGTCTGTGCTGGCCTCCTTGAAGAAGGCAGGGATGGAGGACGAAGGTAAATACTTACAGGGTACAACCTGGGTTTTGTTCTACCCTAGGCTACACGTGGAAATAGAGTGGTGGTGGTAGAGGATGACGATGATAGCTGCTAGTGGAAAGGAGGCGGGCTGGCCTTGGGTCGTATCGTTGATTCCGTGTAAAGCGAGTGGTGACACACTATGGCTGTGCTGTCTCTCCAGGCCGAATGATTTGGTCATTATGGCGGATGATGGTCGTGGTAAACAGCTCAGTAAGACCCCTAGAATGCCAAGCCGTGGGAACACGTGTACGTATCTGCACCGCGGAACACACTTTCTCCCCGTTCTGAGGGCAGCTGCTCCCCAGCGTGGGCTTCTGCCACCAGCCTGCCTGTCTGCGCTGGAGCCCATCCTCTTGTGTAGGCACGTGGTGGGCGTGAGTAGGCACCTTCTGCCCCTGCAGTCAGGTGCACAGAACCGAGCCTGCCCTTAGCTGAGTCTGAGTACTTGGCAGCCCTGCTCGTGAGGTGGGCGGTCCGTGCAGTGGCCTCTCCCCAGCCTTTCCAGCCTGCAGTCCCGACGGAAGTTTGGCAGCAGCTCCCGGCCCAATGCAGAGCATGTCCAAGTGGAGAAGAGGCAGCTGTGGGCGTCAGCTTGCGGCCCCAGCACCAGCCACAGTCACGGCTAGGCCCCGCTGGCCTCCTGGGCTGGAGCCCTTTGCTTTGATTTCTGGCCTGGCCCAGGGGAATACTGGTGTGGTATTTACAGTTGGGGGTGGACAGGCATTTTCTGTGCCAGTGCAAGCCCTCATCCAGCTGCGGTCATAGTTGTTGAAGCCTTTCTCCAGGTGCCCTGGACTGCCAGCCTTGGCAGTTGGATGCAGTAGCACTGGGGTGTTTGCAAGCTGTGTCTGTAATTGCTGGGCTCCTGGGGCTGGGTGGCTGGCTCAGCCGGTCTCTGAAGCTATGCATTGTGCCAGGGTGTGGCTCGGGGAAACAAGCACTTTCTTTCCTGCTTCCCAGTCCATGGTCCTCTGTGTTAGGGGTTTTGGCAAATGTGGCAGTGGGTCCACCAGCTATTTTTGGTGTTTCCATCCAGCCTGCAGGGAGGAGGGAGGAGCTGGAGGTTGAATCGGTCATCATTGGCCAATAATTTTATCAATCACGCCTAGGTAATGAAGCCTCCATAAAAACCCAAAAGGACAGAGCTCGGAGAGCTTCCAGATGGCGAGCGCGTGGTGACTGGGAGAGAATGGTGCGCTCTGAGAGGGCACGGAAGCTCTGTGCCCTTTCCCCGTGCCTTGTCCTGCATACCTCTTCATTTGGCTGTTGACTCATGTCCTTCAATATCCTTTTAGAATAAATTGGTGATCTAGTAAGTCACATGTTTCTCTCAGTTCTGTGAGCCGCTCTAACAAAGTAGTTGAACCCGAGGAGAGGGGCTCATGGGAACCTCTGCCAGTCAGAAGCACAGGTAATAACCTGGGCTTGGCAACTGGCATCTGAAGTGGAAGTTGGTCTCACGGGACTGAGCCTGGAATCTAATTCTATCTCCGAGTCAGAATGGAGTTGAATTCTTGGACACGCTGCTGGTGTCTGACAGTTGCTCGTTGGTGTGGGGAAGCTTCCACAAGCACGTGTTGGAGTTGGGTCTGGGAACCATTTTCACCTGCCTAATGCCCTAAATTTCAGGGCTGTGTTGACCTCCCTGTGGGAAGGCCTGGGGTGCGGCGAGGGGTCCGGGGCCCGGCACCTTGTGGGGGCCCTGCCTGGTCTCCCGGCTTCCACACCTGCGCTGACCCTGAAACACTTCTGTCTTCTCCAGTTACCCAGCCAGCCTCTGCTCCATCACTGGTGATAACGAAGGCACAGAGAGTAGCTGAGTAAAATTCAAACCTACTAATTCTGCACTTAGTAATGCAGGTCGATGAGGGGCAAACATGAAGTTTTGTGAGGACTTTTGTTTTTCTGGGCTCTCTCCAGCTTACAGATAAAAAATGAAGAAAGACCAGAATTTTTAGTGGATGAAACATACTTTCTGCTTTGGACCCTTTATGTTACATTTTTAAATAACTTGCTGTCATTTTTTTGGTTTGGCTGTGCTTGGTTTCCTTCATGGCAAGTCTTTGGAGGTTTCTTGGTGGTTTCTCTTTTGCATAAAAGTTAACTCTGCTTCCACTTCTCTTCCTGTTTGACTATACCTTTAATTTGCTCCTTTCCCCCCATCAGTTGCATCTTGTGACACCGCAGAGTTGTGTAGGAATTCTTGAAATGTGGAATTTTTGGCTCAAGTACTGCAGAATGTGGGCTGTACCCATGTCTCCTCCAGGCACACGGAGATGGCTTTACCCCTTTTCAAACCCGACTTGTGGCCTGTCCTTGACATTGATGGGCAGAGCATCATCTTGGGCTTGAGGAGTAACTAGCACAACATGATCTGGTTTGTGGACTTGGACTTAACAGAAGGGCTGGGTGACCATGAAACATTGTGTCAGTTGGTCAAAGGCCCAAGTATGTTGAAACATTCCTGGGCCAGTTCTCTTAATGTACCCATTAAGCTTTGTTTTTTGGAAGGTGGAAGTGAGTTGGACCGTAGAGCTAAGCCATGCTGGGATGGAAGGGCTGGGCTGTGGGAGACATGGGGTCAGACCCTGATAGAAACAGCAGTGGTGTGAGAGGCTTGTCTTCTATCATGCAGTTCAGGCAAATAGAACTACATTACATTTGTTTTCTTCTTTCAGATAGGACTTTGCACAGCACCGCTTTACTGGCACGGGGCTGGCCTCGCCTTGCTCTCTGCAGTCTGCTCTGTGTTGGCGGCACCGGCTGGCCCGCCCGGCTCCCCGCTTGCTGGTCCTGAGCACCTTCCTTTGTTAAGCCGGTTTAGCACTCCTGAAGACAGGAGAGTAGCGTTGAGCATCTAGAAGCGGGTCTGAGACACAGGAGACTCGCCATGTGGTCAGTGGTGAGGTTCTTCTGTAGTTTGCATCTGTGGTGATGCGAGCAGCTGCCATTCCTTCTCGTTTCTGAACCTTTCATGCGCTGCACCACCTGGGAGGCTTAACACACACGAACTACCAAATGTCGGAGGTGTGTGCAATATGTATTCGATTTACTCTTGAGGTTTTTTCCTTATTTTAGATCTAGGGCAAGACAGCGTGACTATTTTTAATATTTCAAAGGAGAGTGTTCGAGATAAATGCATAATAGCACCAGAAAGCAGGGTTCGTAACGCAGTGCACGCACAGGATCCGCGCTCATGATGCTGCGACCTGTGCGCCTTTTATAACTTTGATTATTCCCGCCACATTTCTGTTTTAAGGGAAGTTGGGGATAGTAAAACAAAGCAAGGGTTTATTTTCTGTTAATTCTTCTCAGTGTTTCATGGAGATTAATTGTTGATACTCAAACAGCGTATATGTCAAGAATTTAAAAGTCACGTACACTTGTCACTAGAGCGGACTTAACTTTAGGTAGTAATATCTTGTGTGTGGGCAATAAAATAATTTTAGATATTATTGCCAAATTTTTAGAGTTCCTAACTTCTCCTGAAAGCAACAAGAAAATAAAACAGAATTTTACTTGCCATATTCTTAACTTAGCTTGTCATTAAATGTTAGCATTCTGAAAACAACAAAATGCAGCACCAACCCAGCATCATCTTAGCACGTGGTTTTTAAGAACTAACAGGTGGCCAGTGTTTTACTATAGCGTAAATCAGAATCTCCCAGTCCTTTTGGTGTTTGAAATACTCTTAATTTCTGGTTAAAAATTTTTTTTTCTCCAACATACTTTCAAAAAAAAAGTTCTATGACATAACTTTTTAAAATTAAAATGGGTGCGAATTAGTTTTGCTTGGATCATATTCTGGGACGTATCCAGAGGGAACATGGATGAGGGAGGAGAACTGGCGTAGGAACGTCGAGGCACTTGCTTGGAGTCTCCTGTGGACTTGCCGTGGATGTCTCTGTAGATGGAGGTGTGTTCCAGTCAGGGAGCAGTGCCCCCGCCATGCTGTCTTGAAAGGCGTTAGTGCTTTGTTTTCCATGGCCGCATCTTCCTCGGGCTCAAAAGCACGTCTTCTAATAGGTGAAACGGGGGTACGTTCTTGGTACCCGCCACCTTCAGCCCTTGAGCCACAGTCCCGAACAACGGCGCTGTGTTTTTGTTCACTTAGAGACGTTTTTTAAAAAATTGAGGATCTGCTGTGTGCGCAGCGCTGACTTAGCTATACTGTATGTTGTAAATAGTTATTACACAGTTTTAAAGTGAGTTAGAAGGGGGAAATCACCATCGACAACTGTCTGCTGCTGGACATGGGAGGGTCCAGCTTCTCACTGTTCAGCAGCAAAGTTTAGGTTAAAACACAAACCACCTGTGTAGGGTAAAACGGAGCATTTTCTTTTCCTCTACTGTTAATGGATGGTAGAAAATCATCAATGATTTTCTGCACACATTTAAAGTGTACACTTTGATACATTTTGACACGTTTACACCCATGAAATCATAAAACTCATGATAATCCTTCTTTCTCCACTTTCCCCAGTCAACCTCTGATCTACTTTCTGTCACTATAGATTAGTTTATATTTTCCAGAGTTTTTATATAAATGGAATAATACAATACATATTCTTTTTATCTTTTCACTCCACATAATTATTCCTACATTCATCTGTGTTGTGTGTATCAACAGCTCGTTCTTTTTTATTGCTGGGTAGTATTCCGTGGTATGGATAGGCCACTGTTTGTTTATTTATTCACTCTGTCAGTGGATGCTTGGGTGGTTCTATAAATAAGCTAAGAACATTCCTTATGTCAGTGATAATTTAAACTTAGGTTCTCCCCCAGTCTTTCCCTTTCTGCAAAGTGAGTTTAATAAGATTAATTTTTCTCTTCCTCTTTTTGCATTAGGCAAATTAAAAGGAAGAGGAACAGACTGTTTCTGGGTGGACCAGAATTTCTCTTGGGTAATACAATCAGATACCAAATTTGTAGCATTTTTGAATATCTGTTTTTAAAAGCAGTCAACATTTTTCAAGAATATAAAAGCAGCCCTAGAAAAAGTTTCTAAATGATTGCCATTACTTGGATGTGTCCTATGCCAGCAAAGCTGCAAGTTTCCTGGCAACCTTGGAAACTACCCTGGAGGGATCCTGACAGATCCCCAAAAGGAGGCAAAAGAGGGTCATAAAACTTAAGAGTGCATGAATTTGTTGTTGCTGTTTTAACTCTGAAAGTGTTTGACGTAAGCGCTTGTGTCCCCCGACCCCATGTTAGTTACTGAAGTACAGCAATGGAATGGTTTAAAATTTCTGATCATTTATAACCCTTTACCTAGTGATTCACAGTAGAGGGGACATCCCTTTCTGCCCTGCATCTCTTCCCCTCCCTGCGCCCCTGGGCCGTCCCATCTAGAGCTGTCTCGTGCTCTTCCCCACCTCTTCTTTCCGCCTGTGGGCTGGCCGGAGGATGGCCTGCAGGACTGGAGGAGGGTGGAAGAGAGGCCTGTCCGGAGACGTGAGCTGCCTAGCTGCCTTCCTCACCAGGTTCCTAATTTGGCTTCTGTCTTCCTTTTTCCAGTGATGACCAGATTCAGAACTTCCTACAAGTCAGGCTCACCCCAGTGTGCCCAGAATATTTCTTTCAGCGTGGGAGTGAACTTTATTCTTGTTCATTTAGGAGTCTAAAGAGATATACTTAGGATTGTTTTTTAAAGAAGAATTTTCTAAACTGTTACTGAACAGTGCAGTAGGGTCACCAGTAGGAAATCTAATTCCGCTGGCCCAGCAGCAGACAGTCCGTTGACCCAGTAAACAAGCCTCAGAACTGGCCATCAAGGGTGGTGCTCTTCCGTGTCAGAGGGAAGCCTGGCAATCCCCTTTAGTCTCTGTCATTGCAAATCTGATGATAGGCGTATGGGCAGAACCTACTTCTTAATGTCCCCAAGGTCTTAAGGATGCTTTGAATCTGTGTCCCTTGTCTCTGGAATCTGTAGAGATAAGGGTTTCCTGTTTTGAGTGGCAAGTGATTTTACCGGTAGAATGGCAGTTCCCTCAGTTTTTAGCTTTTATTTGGGGGCGGGGAGTTGTTCATTTCTGGGAAATGGTACAGTTTGTTCACCATGGAGGCAAGTTACTGGGAAGGTAGACAGGTCGTCAGGAGGGCTGTTTCAGATCTCTGGTGTCAGTACGGCACCCACAGACAGGAGGCGGTGGCAGAGGCGGAGAAGAGGAGCTGGGTTCTGAGCTATTGGGCAGTTGAACTGATAGGACTCGGCCGTTGAGTGGGTGTGTCCCGAGTGAAGAGAGTCTAGCACGACTCTTTGATTTCTGACTTCAGGTAGAGATGGTGGTGATATGCGTCAAAGTAGGAATAGAAGAGCAGGTTTCAGTAAAATGTCTAGCCCAGTTGCTGTTGTGCTGGGTTGACTGATCTCAGGAACGCCGTGGGCTTGACTGATGTCTGATCTGAAGGTGAACACGGACCCGGTGCTTGGGAGGGAGGTTAGTGTGGGAACGCAGGTCTGACAGTCTCCTGGGCCCGCCAGGTAAGACTGTGGGCGTGGATGGGCGCTCCCCGGGGAGGGCACTGGAGCAAGGAGGTGAGAGAGCTCACGCGTGGAAGACAGGGACCCACAGAGTGGGGACACCAGGAGGGAGAATTGCCGCTGCGGCCGAGGGAGCACCTCGAGCAGGGTGGAGCCGGTGCTGCAGAGCGGCCTCAGGCGCGAGAGGAGCTCAGACGTGGTGGCAGTTAAGAGACATAGGTGGCCTGGTGGGGCTTCCAGTTCCCATGGCTTGGGGGGGGAAAGGCCCCGCGACAGGGGATAAGAACATCTTGTCCTCAGAGCTCAGAAGAGAGCTGACAGGCATTCTCTGGGAAGGGGGAGTAGGCGATTTTAAAGGTGATTTGGCCGGAGCACCTAGTCTACGGCGGGTCTGAGTTTCCCTTTTTCAGGGATTGCTAAGTTCTGTTGTGGAGTCAGACCTTTTGGGGGATGGCTTTAGGATTTAGCACAATGATGTTAGTGTTTAAAAAGTTACTGAAAGTTAAAAAAGAAGTTTCTGAATTTATATTTACCAGTGCGAGGCTTTGAGCCTCTTAAGAAGTGCAGGCTTACGGATGAAGGCCCTACCTGCATGGTGTTCTTGAAAGGCCTCTCGCCTCCTGTGAGCTGTACCTGTGACACCGCAGCCCTGAACACACTGTGTACGGAGTGGTCTTGTTGGCCTGCTGTGGGCAGTGAGTGTTGTTTAAATGAGTAATGGGAGTGGAGGAGCTCCAGGGGAGAGAGGAGAGCTCTGGCAGAGCGTCGGGCCGTCTCCTGGGGTGGTGCGGAAGGGAGCCTTGCTGAGTTTGGTTAAAAAGAAGAACCCTGTGAACACTCAGTGATTTGTGTACTTTTAATTATTCCTATTCGGCTATTTGTTTCTTTAGGCCTGTCAACTACTTGGTCACAGAATTCCAGATCCCAGCACAGGAGAAGTTCATGCTCCAGACATGAAGATCGAAAGCCTTCGGAGGTATTTCTTGAATGCTGGCGTGACTGTGCATGTCGTACGTGTGTGCATGAGTACATGTGGTTGACACACACACCTGGTTGGTTGATATTGGTGTCAGTCTGTGCACTCTTGGGTAAGTTACTTAACCTCTCTGTGCCTCAGTTTCCAAATCTGTAAGATGGGGATAATGCAGGTGTTCACCTGATAGGATTTTTGTGAGAATTAAGTGGGTTAATACCCAGAGGTTAACATGTAGAAGGTAAATCCTGCTCAGTAAATGTTAGCTATTATTATTAATTCTTTTTATTTATTTTTTTCCTTCTCTGTTTCACCTTTGCTGGCTCCCAACAACTTTTCCTATGGCCTGGAGATCAGCATGTTCAGCTGCTGCCGGTCACTGCCAGCCTCAAGTTAGTTTTAGTCATGAATTTGTGGCTTGTTTGGCAAAACCCAATGTAATTCTGGGATTTTGTTTAGGGGATCATGCTTAAGACTTTTTCCCCTTCTTTTGAAATTTGTTTCTCATCTTACATTTCCCTGCTCCCTCACATTTTGTTACTAATCCACCTATCTGTCATCTGTCTGTCCAGAATTGTTTTGGGGTGAGTTACTTTGTGGCCTTTGTTGGTTAGGGGCCCCTCCCGCTCCTGAGATCTGCGCTGTGAAAGCCTTGGGCTGGGCTCTGAGGATCTGACGGATTGAAGAACAGGCATTTTAGCTTGTCACAGTGTGTAGGTGAGCAGGTTATGGGGAAGAGAGTTTTCGGTCCAGCCCCTTGGTTTTGCACTGCCTCTTAGTGGGGTGACTTCAAAGACAGCTTCATCCTGTAGCGACTGAGCAGAGCCCGCCATCCATGAGGAACTTCTTCGCCGGTAGCGGGGAAGCCGGGGCGCTGTGTTGAGGAGCGTAGGATTATTTAGTTGTGGAATAACTTCCTCCACGAGGAAGTAGTATATAATATACTTTAGAATTGTGGAAAACCATCCCAGGGGACACTTAAACATTAGATCAGATGTTCACGAGAAGGTGGCCGTTTTATCACCTTGATTTATTCCAGGCCTTTGTCCTTCTGAATCTGCGGTGCTGCCTTCCTTTCCTCTGGTATCGGGAGTGACTCTGCTGCTCTTTTTTATCTCTCTAATTCCCTCCACAGCCCCCTCAATACCTTTCTGATGTCCACACTGCACTCCTGTTAGTTCAGGGCAGGAATACAGGGCGCTCCCACAGGGAGCTGATGCCTGTGTGAGAGCACCAGTGCCCCTGGTGCAGCCAGAACCCCTCCCAGAGTCGGCACTGGGAAGTGTGGATGGCGCCGGTCTTGTCCCTGACCTGTGTTTTGTTCCAGGGTTTTTTTTTTTTTTTTTTTTTTTAAATTTCTGAGTTGAAATTACTTTGTACTTGAAGTGCTAAGGTTGAGCCCTGCTGGGGACTCAGGAGCTCACGTCCATTTGAGGGCATCCGTTTCTGTCCTTGACCATCCTCATCCAAGTCTCTGAGTGCAGGAACGTTGGGCTGCCTTTTCTCATCTTGTTGCTTCAGTTTGATTTTCCTTCTTCTTGGGCAAAATCCCTTACTTATTACTTATCAGACTTAGTTGGAATGTGGTTTTAACTGATGTGCTTCCTGAAGATGTAGATCTGTGACTTTGTTTGAAAGGACTTTTTAGGGGTCTGGAGGGCGTGGCTGACAAAGTTAATGCTCCCTGGGGCACAGGCATCTGCTGCAGGGCTCAGTGCTGCAGGGGGACCTGACCTTGTGCTTTTGTGGGAGGTGCCCAGCCAGGGTCTTGCTTGTTACTGGGACTTTAGAGATGAGGAGCGGCAAACTGGGGGTAAGTCGGGCCCAAAATGGCAGGCTGGAGACATGGCCCTCTTAGTCAGACACTGCCTCAGACTTCCTTACGGCGGTGAAGTTCATTAAAGTGATCACCAGCCTGAAAAGCCACCAGGAAAAACAAATACGGACCTATTAGCAGGCATATAATGTGAACTGAGCTTAGCAGCACAAGAAAGAACTCCCTGTCCCGAGAAGAGAGAGTTCAGCATTGTGACTTGTGTAAACAGAGAGTGTAGCTTACAGATGCAGGCACACTTGGTGCCAAATACAACTTAGGGCCGGCGCTAGTGCCAGGGTCAGAGCTTCCTCGTGTGGCCCTGAGACAGGAGTGGCCTGGGCTCCAGCCGCGTCCCGCCCCGTCAGGAGGAGCGGGCCCGCGGGGCCGCCTCTGTGGCGCTCCCCTCCTGGCCCGAGTTGAGGCACTGAGGGGCCCTCTTGGCCGAGGGGTACTTTTGAGTCTTGTGCGTCTGTTTGTGGCAGGGTGAAGAGAGGGTGGTAGCTTGCTTGCTTTCTTCTTTCTTCCTCTCTGTCTCCTCCCCTCCTTCCCTCCTCTCCTTTCCCCACAAATGCTGCTTTCCTAGTAGAAGTTATGCCAGGTGAAGGTGTGCAAACAAACACATTCTTTACCAGCCCATTTTCTACCTTCCCTCCATTGGTGTGTCTTTGCTTCTCTCCCAGATGTTTCCATCCTGTACTCTGCCTGGCTCTAGCCAACCAGGACCCGCCCTCCCCAGACACCTTGCTGTAAGCCCGGGTGCCTGGGCAGGCGGAGGTTGGGGAGAGGCAGTCTGAGTAGAGAAGAGGGATCCCTGGTGGCTCTGGGTTTTGGCTTGGAGTTGTTACGTGGTTAGTGGAGTTGTATTTCTTAAACATTTATGAGAAAAGGCACCCTTGAGTGAAATAGCTCCCTCCAGGGCTTTTTTAGGCGCGTGTTTTCAGCAGCCCGCTTGGTGAGTTGGGAGTTCTTAGAAGATTTTTCCGGGGACGACAGCGAGGCTCGTGTGTTGCGGTAGCTGGTGCAGACGCTGCCATCTCTCGGAGCTGGCGAGGGAGGGAGGGTGTGCGAGCTGCTGCCACCTCCGGCCCTGAGCGAGGCCCAGGGCGTGGCGGGCCGAGGGGTTTCCTGTAATAGGTCAGACTGGGTCTCTGTTGAAACAGTGACCTTGTTACGTGGCAGCTCCATGGTTACCCTGCAGCGGTCAGCGCTCTGAATAAGAATGCAAATATCCAGTGGCAGTGACCCTTTCTTTCCCTTTCCAGGTGTTTAGGACAGACCTGATCACCGCCATGAAGTTGCATGACTCCTACCAGCTGAACCCGGATGAGTACTATGTGCTGGCAGATCCCTGGAGACAGGAGTGGGAGAAAGGGGTCCAGGTGCCGGTGAGCCCTGGGACCATCCCTCAGCCCGTGGCCAGGTAGGCGTGCCCCAGGGGAGGGGTGCCGCTTCTCTGCCCTGGCAGCCGGGCGCCTGAGAGGGGCAGCAGTGTTGGGGTTAGCGGTGCGGCTTCTGGGGAGAGAGAAATGCAGTAGAAACACACCTCAGGTCCGAAGGAAGCGCTCTTAAGGGCCACGGGCCTCCGAACTTAACACTGCAGCCCCCTTGGGAAGGTGCCTCTCTCTTAGAGAGGAAGGTAAATGCCAAGGCTTCCTGGGAAGCGGCTGGCTGGGGGAGGGACATTTGGCTGTTGGCACAGCTGCTGGAGAGAGGCGTCTGTCTGTTGGGTCCTGCCGTAGCCCCTCCGCCTCTGGGGAGGACGGGTGTGGGCAGCCCTGCGGGCGGGGAGCTTCCGGAGGTGTGTGTTGATGAGTGCCCCTCGGGGGCACTCCGTCCGGGCGCTCTGGGGCTGTCTCTGGATTTACTTCAAACCACGTTTCTCCTTAAGGGTCTTGAGGGTCGGCGCTTCGCCGACCGGCTTCAGCATGAAGCAGGGCCGGTTTGCTCGTTTCCTCGCCGGCCGGCTGCACTGGCCTTGAGGCTCCTCGCAGGGAGAGGGAGCTGAGTGCCCTCTGTGCTCGGCCGGCAGCCGGCTTTGCCGCCGCTGCGTTGTCAGTCACCTGCCTGCTTTGCGAAATGACCTCTTTCGCCATTGCCGAGTGTGGACTGAATTTACCCCTTGGCCCTCACCCACGTCCTGTCCCCCCGGCACCGGCGGTGGTCGAGTCTGGTTACTGTGTTTGGGATCTCTGTGACAAATGTGCCCATAAAGATGCAGGCTGAAATGACCGCTCCGATGCCTCCACAGGTCAGGCTGCAGGTGTGGAGTGGACGGAGTGTTTCCCTGGGCTCTGTAGGGGAAGCACGGTCTGGTTGCCTCAGGGCTGCATCTGGGGCACAGCAGCGACTAGCTGTGCAGCGCTGGTGATCCTAGTCCAGGGGTTACGAGCCCAGCACAAGACGAGTAAACGCTAACCCAGCTCATGGAAGTGTCGGCTGAAACCCTGCCCTTAGTTGAGTCGGAGGAATAACTCTCTTAAACGTGCCTGTCTCCGTGTCCTGTAGGTAAAGCCACCCTGGTAATCATAGGGTGACGGACACACCTTGACAGCCTCTCTGGACAGCTGGGTGCTAACGCGAGCTGCCGACACACTGAGACGTGTGGGTGGAGGGCCGTGGGGCCGTGTGGCGCTCCTGAGGCCCCTCGCTCCCCGTCGGCAGTGATTCGCCCTCTTCCCGCGCGGACTCTCTTTTGCGGGGGACGGCACTTCTCCAGGCGTTCCCGGGGTGGGGGGCGAGGGTGGGAGTGCGGAGCAGAGGGCACTTGCGCTCCTGCCCTGGGTCCGCAGCTGTGCTGGAAGCATCCCGCCCGTGGCTGGGACTCTGGCTCTCAGACTGCTCAGCGATGGACGAGGCCTGGGCTCTAGAGCCGGAGGTGGCGGTTTCTCCCCTCGGCTCCCCAGCCTTCTGCTGTGTGAGCCCTGCCCGTGTGGCTGCTCCTGCCTCCTCCGTGTCCCTGGGCACCCGGGCTTGGTGGCCTCCAGCAGGGGCGGGCAGGCCTGGTTAGAGGACAGTGCTGTGATCTTTAACCCTTGACACTGCTGTCACAGCTGCTGGCTGGGCACGGCAGCGTCCTGGGAGGCCGCGTGGGGGAGGCTGATTTTGAAGATTTGTGCAGCGTTTTCACTTGCATCTATTTCTATTGTAGGGGTTTTAACGACTCCTACTTTGCTTTATCAGCAGTGGCGTTAGGGTTTTAACTCTCTGAACCTGGCAGTGGCCTAGGGTTTGGGGGCTGGAGGTGGAAGCTCACTTGGGGCCTTCTGGCAGACTTCCTTCCTTGTGGCAGGAAGGGTAACCCGGCTGCCTTGTCTTCTTGTTAACCAGGGTCGTGTCTGAAGAGAAGTCCCTCATGTTCATCAGACCCAAGAAATACATCGTCTCTTCGGGCTCCGAGCCTCCAGAGCTGGGCTACGTTGACCTCCGGACGCTGGCCGACAGCGTGTGTCGTTACGACCTCAACGACATGGACGCTGCGTGGCTGGAACTGACCAACGAGGAGTTGAAGGAGATGGGTGAGAGGCGGGGGCCCTGCCGCTCGCTTGCGGACGATGGGCAGCGAGCGCGCGAGGCCTGCGGCGGGGGGGAGAGGCTCCTCGCCGCTGGCCACGCCAGCTCCGTCTCGGCCTCAGTCCGGTCTCAGGATCATGGGCTCTTTGTTGGAGACGCACATGTCCAGCTGCGGCAGGTGTGCTGAGAGGGACTCAGTCTGCGTGCGGCTCGTGGACAGAGCGGTGGGATTGAGGAGGGGTGTTTTCCACGGGCAGGAAAGCGGGGCTCCCAGTTCCTGCCCTGACCTACACCCCGCAGCCCCGCCAGTTACCTCAAGGGAACTGAGGCCCAGAGAAATGCAGTGCTTCCCCAAGATCGCACAAGGGTCTGGTCCACAGTTTCCTGCCCCAGTGTTGTGTTTCTTCCCCCTCCGGCGGTGCTATTCGGATGCCGCCTTCTTCAGCCGTGGCCTGCAGTTTCTCACAGGAAACTCCACTCCAGCCAAGCTCACCGTTTTCCAAACACATCCCTCGTGTTTTCACCTCGGTGATTCCCCTTAAGTCCTTTTCCAAACCTGAGTGCTTTCTCCTCTCACCCGTTGATCTGTCCTGGCTTTCCTTTGGTGGAGCCCTACCTTAGCTGGGTGCCCTGCCCATTGCGATCTTTTCTGCAAGTCAACCATTCTTGTGCACGTACAGCTCAGAGTACCGCGTTTGCTTGCATCTCCTTGTGTCACGACCAGGATGACGCTTGGATCTCGGCCCACACACCACTTCTGATTGCTAAGGGTTGCCTGAAGTGTGGTGATGGCAAGTCAGTGAGACCAAGTCTGGGCTTCCTGTGAGAGGCTGTGAGGATTAATTAGCATTGTGCTGTAGGTCAGGGTCGGGAAGTGGTGGCACAGGCTGTTTGTTTGCAGTCTAGCACATGGTAAATATTTACAGAGTGTTTCATGGTGGATGTCAGAGCTGTGCAGGACTAAGACTTTGTTTCGTGTGGGTGCCTGAGCCTAGCACAGGGCCTGGCATGTAACAGGCTGCCGTGCATGCCGCTCCCCAGCCTTTGAATGGGAATGATGGTGTGGACGGAGCTGGGGAAGCTGTTACTCCGATATTTTGATTAAAGAAGATTTCCTTCCTTATGGTCCTTGGTTTTAGGTGTTAGTGGCCGGGATGTTGGCAGGCTAGGAGGTGGGAATCTGTTCAGAAGTTTTCAGTGCTCTCTTGGAACTGACTGCTATGTTTTAGCTTCAGAGACTATAAGATCCTACTTTGTAAAGACAACTGTAACACACTGGACCGACTGGGTGTCCGGTGTTAAGGCAGAGGGACAGACGGCCAGGGACCGGGGGCTTCAGTGGATGGTCTAGGTGGTGAGTGCTGGGCTGACTGATCAGAATGCAAGGCGGTGCCGGCTCCTTTGGCAGGATAAGCGAGGCAGTTGTAGAACATGTATTGAACGCGTGCTTAAAGACGTTTGTCTTAGCTTTTATTGGTCTTTTTAATGGTAAAAATTAATTATAGGGCATAGGACTGTATTTTCAAAGCCAGTGGTGTTTTCAGAACTGGTAGGAGGAATTGAGATGAAGCCTCCTGGCCACGCGGAAACGATCTCGTCATGAAATAAGGTTTGAGATGATAGGTGGCTTTTTTGAATACTTGTTTAGGGCTTATCACAGTGTCAGCGCTAATGTGTTCTCCAAGTTTTCAAAAACTTAAAGTGTTAATTAAATTTATGATAATGCATATAAGTTGTTGTTGGCCCTAATGACACTTCTGTTGTTTCTTGCCAGTTACATGTGTTTGAATATTTTTTATAAGCTGTTTTTTCTTTCTGCATGAGTATTTTCATTGTAGGAAGTTTGGAACACGTCCACAAATGGAAGAAAATAAAAGTCTTATCCCCACCACTAGCTATAACCATACCATGATAACCGCTTGAAGTTTGCTTTTGGCCATTCTTGCATAAGAATGCATTTTCTTTGATTCACCAGGAGCTGTCTGTCTCCTTTGCTTGAGACGTCCCTTGTGTTTCCGTCTTTCATGTGTCTGACTAACTATGCGTCTCAACTTAGTAAATTCAGAGGGTGAGGAGGGATAAACCAGGTAAAAAACATTTGAGTGTTCACAGTGAAATCTGTTCTTAGAGCACCATTTTAAGTAGCAAGAATGGAAATGTTTTTTGGAAAAAATACCCAAACCATAATAGGTGGTCATGGTTTTGAAGTCACTTACATGCTAGTTGTTATATATAATATTGTAATGAAATGACAGTCTAACAATATATGTATTTAATATCCTGGAACCCTTTTGGGATTGATCTTTTTACAGCAAGCACTCCATCTTCAGTGCCTGACCGTAAGGAACAAACTGTTGGGTGGAAGTCTCTTTCTGCCTTTGGATTTAAAGACCCTTCCTTGGAAGGGTCTGAGGGACATCCAATAGAAAATATTTGTGGGCACTCAGGATAGATTTGTTTATAATGTTATTTATTCACTGTGCATTTTTATTAGTATAAATAGTATTATATTTATTAGTATGGGTTTATTAAAATGGTTTTGTGGCATTTTCCCTCCAGGAATGCCTGAGTTAGATGAATACACCATGGAAAGGGTCCTGGAGGAATTTGAACAGCGATGCTACGATAATATGAATCATGCTATAGAGACTGAAGAAGGCCTGGGGATTGAATATGACGAAGACGTTGTCTGTGACGTCTGCCAGTCGCCTGACGGTGAGGACGGCAATGAGATGGTGTTCTGTGACAAATGCAACATCTGTGTGCACCAGGTATGTGGGCAGCGGGGCCCGGAAGGAAGCCCCCTGGGGTGGTTCCTCCAGACGGGGTCCATGAGTTAAAGACGTGTGCCCATCTTTTTGTTCCTGATGGGTTCTTAGTGTTTGAAGGATTTCTTGTTACTTTTACAACCAGGAGAATAGGATCCTCTGTGGACCTCATTCTTTCTTCGCATAGTATCTTTATTCCTATCCACGGAAGTCAGGTTTACTTAGACTGTATGAGCCCCTCTGCCCTGCTCCAACACCTGGCTTTAGCTATTGAGAACCTTGGCGGGGGGACTCTTGAAAAGGCGGTTAGTTTGCTGTGTTAGTTGCCGTTGCACAAGCTGGATGGCTTAAAATCACAGAAGTTTATTGTCTTGCTATCTGGAAACTAGAAGTCTGAAGTCAGGGTGTCCGCAGGGCCATGCTCCCTCTGAAACCCGAAGGAGAATCCTTCCTCGCCTCTCCTGGCTCCTGGTGGTTTGCTGGCAGTTGTTGGCGTTGCTTGGCTTGCAGCTGCACAACGCTGGTCTCTGGCTTTGCCGTCACTTTGTGCCCTCCCCATGCATCTGTGTCTTCACATGTTGCCATCTTCTTGTAAGGACACCAGTCACGTTGGATGAAGGGCCCACCCTACTCCAGTGTGACCTCATCTTAACTGACTACATCTACTGTGACCCTGTTTCCAAATAAGGTCACATTCTGAGGTACTGGGGTTAGGACTTACTTTAACATATACTTTTCAGACACTATTCAACACACAACATTTGCTAACATGTTAGTATATAAACTGAGCCCTTGAACAAGCGGAAAGGGTCCCCTTTTCTTGAAAGTTATTTCCTGTCCTCCGTGATGTCAATAGGATTTGGCGGTTGCTTCAGTAAGGTTGGGTACTGGGTAATTTAAAAAGCTTGGGGGAGAATCTTAGTCTTGACCCTTACCTCTTTCATTTATTTTTTAATGCAATAATGAAGTAATTGCTATTTCTGTGGGGACATGTGTTCACATACACTCTTTAGTTAATAGGCTCTCCAGAGGTACTTTCTTTGAATTCACCTGTTGATGCTGAGATTTAAAACAAACTTAAAGGCTTGTGTGGGACAGTGGCTTGGGTGACCTCTTGGGAAGAAGAATCAAGTTTGCTTTGTGAAGTTCCTGACTGTTGTTTTCTTTATAATGTGTCTGCTTCCTGGGTTTCCCTTCTGCCTGAGGACTTTACCAGTGGTGACCTTGTCCCATCTCATCCTGATGGGGAGACCACAAGTCTCTTGCTTATGAAGTCATGTTATAGCCCATCTTGTAGCTCTGGATTTTCAAATTATCTAGGCGCTTTCCTTGGGATAATGGAGAATTCTTATAGAGATTTTGTTGTTTCAAGGTCATGAGCAGTGTGACTGCCATTGTTGCTTTTATGTTGTTGGTGCCATTTACTTGGATGACGTTTCAGTTTTTTTCCTGCCATTTTACTTTTTTCCCCCCCACGAGACAAATCTTGTTTGAAAAAAAGGGTTCTGCTTGAAAAGTGCTCAAACCCTCTGTTTATAAATGAGTTAACTCAAGTCAGGGTGGGCTGTTCAGCGTCCCACTGCGGGTTAGTGGCAGAGTTGGAACTGGAACTCGGGGAGCTCTGGACGACACCCCCCCGCACACCCCCCGCCCCTGCCCCCACGCCCCGTGCCTGGTCTCCTGTTCTTTCAGCCATGCCACATTGCCTGTTAGCATTTCCTGTGGTTCCTTTTTCTTTTGAGATGTTCTTCATGACTTGTCTTTCAGGCATCCTTTATTTAATCTTCTATTTTACTTAGACTTGCTTTTCCAGTAAAAAAAAAAAAAAAAAAAAAAAATAACCACTTCAAATGAGACTTTGTCTAGAGTGCCTGATACAGACCTTTCTGATATTTGAAACCTTAATAGTGTCAGCTCTATTAAAAAAAAATTTTTTTTTTTTTTCTTTTTTCAGTAAGTCTGTGTTGACAGTGGCTCATTCATGGCACCGACACAGCGCTCCTAAGCTCCAATCTTAGTGTCACTTAACTTCCCTGAACTATCATCCTGTGGTTTTCTTTTTGTGTCCTGGATATTCAGATTGCATAGCGGCTGTGTTTTTCCTGTCTGGAGAATTGGAACTATGTTACTCTGTCTCTCCACTTCCTGACTTGTAGTTCATTCAAGGATAAAGTTCTGAACAGTTTGGTGTTTTTAAAAGGCTCTGAATGTGCTCCTGGTACCATCATGGTTTTGTTTCTTCACTTCTTTAACGTTTGCCTTTTCTTTCTTTGAACCCTCTTATTGACTTTAAGTTGCCTTGATTCCTGCAGTTTTTGCTGTCTTGTGTAATTTACCATCTTATGCCAAGCAGGCTTTGTTTTAAGTATCCGCCAAAGAGACCACATTCTCTTTGTCTAGAATGTCTCATTTTTCTGTGCCTGTTGTGCTCACTTGTGTGTGGGAGGCAGGCGGGGTGTCGGCACCTGGTTAGTAGAGCTTGCTTAGCCCAGGGAGCGAGGCTGCTCCTTAGCTGCTTCTCGTTTTCACTGGTGTCTCGTGTAATAGCTTTGGGAGGCTCTCAACCACTTTGTGTTTTTTCCCTCACTTTATAGCCCACCTACATCAGTAAATCAGAGAGGAATGCCTTCCGCCATCTAGCCCTGGAGAGAGTTTTGAGGATTTACTGCCCAGTATTTAGAAACTTGGTATAGATGGGTATCTGTAGCAACACGGCAGATCTTTTACAAACCTTTCTGTCCTCAGGTAGTTTTCAGGACCACCCTCTGGTAGGTAAGTACGTTGTGCCTTGTACCCACCTCCTGACTGCTGCTGTGAGGCTGCCTGGCACTCTTCCTGAAAGGAGTGCCTCTATTTTGGGGGTGCTTCTGTTAAAATCTTTCTAGGCGTTTTAAAATTCGTAGACACACAGGGTAAAAATAACTTTCTTTCTCTTTCTCTCTTTTCCTTGGGGATGTGCTGTGGCTTTACAGGCCTGTTACGGAATTCTCAAGGTCCCAGAGGGCAGTTGGCTGTGCCGGACGTGTGCCCTGGGGGTTCAGCCCAAGTGTTTGTTGTGTCCCAAGAAAGGCGGAGCGATGAAGCCCACCCGCAGTGGGACCAAGTGGGTCCACGTCAGCTGTGCGCTGTGGATCCCCGAGGTGGGTGCCCTTCTTGGTGGTTCACCTTGGGAGCCATTCATCACTGGGCCACATTGTAGCTGATGAGTAAAAAGACACCTTTGAATTGCTACCCTTTTTTCCACCTTAGATTGAATCTCGAGCATGCTGTCATGTGGTCAGTGGTGTGTAAATTTGTGCAAATGTTAACTGGAGGCAGCAGTGAGTTGGACTCTGGGTGGAGGTGTTCAGACTTCCCTTCTGATGCCACTGCAGCTGACCCTCCGCTGCTGTCACGCTCCCAGAAGCGGACCCACGGCGGGCGTGCACGCTGCGGCCTGGGTGTGGCTCTGTCCTTTCCCTGGGATGGGCCGTAAACTCCTGGGCCTGGTGAGCCATGCATACAGCACAGTCATGGTTAAAGAACCACTGCTCTAGGTCACATTTTTGTGATTTTTTATTAAAATTCTTACTTAGCCTCAACCTTTTTAATTTCAGGTCTGGTCTAATTTATTTCAAGTCCCAGACCTTGACTAATTTAATTTGCTTGGCTCACTCTGAGACTATCATTTGTGATTCAGATTTCAGCATTTTTTGGCATATGATTTTGGTGCATTTTCCTCCTGAGGAAAAGTATCTGGGAGTGATTTGGATTGAGGCTTCACGACTTGGGTCTTGGTAGCATGGGATCTCACGGTTTGGTATTAACAGGGATGCAGTTCAGTGATCCAGGCTGAATACGGAGAGGGAGGGGACCTTATTTATCTTGGTAGTTTTCCGCTTTGTATGTAGTGGTAGTTTCTGACTGAAGAGAATGGTTTTCTTTAGTGAGAGCGAGATTAAAAGTGGTCAATATTTACCTCTGCTCCATCGTCACAACTGACTGTGGTATGTTCAAGATGGATTTCCAGTCTTGACCACTTCGGAGTGGACCGGAGGTGTAGTAGATCACCTTGTCTTTGCTGTCACTCAGGTGAGCAGTGAACACTGGGGTGTCTGAGCGTTTTTACAAGCAGGACGTCTGTGTCGGATGGCCCCCCGAGGAGGGCGTGGAGTCGGCCCAGAGCCGGCCCCCGTGCCGTCCTGGTGCTTTAAGGTGGGGTTTCACCTGCGCTCGGAGGGTGAGTGCCCCTTGGCACCCTCTGCTAGGAGGGCCGTGGGGAAGGAATGGAGCTCTAAGTTTCTGCTGTCTGTGTTCAGCCCCTGTCTGACGACCTCTGCCACCCTGTCTCGTCATGTCTTGGGTCTCTAGGTGAGCATCGGCAGCCCCGAGAAGATGGAGCCCATCACGAAGGTGTCTCACATCCCCAGCAGTCGGTGGGCGCTGGTGTGCAGCCTCTGCAATGAGAAGTTTGGGGCCTCCATACAGGTAATCAGCTCAGTCAGGCTGGCATTATTACCCTTCCTCGTGTTCCAGGGAGCGGGACGGGGGAGGGCTCTGCGAACTAACCGTCACAGGGCTTGGAGATGGGGCTAGAATCCAGGAAGCAGGACGAGCTTCTCACGGCCCTTCTGAGGCTGCTGAGGGGCGTCTCCAGCCCCGTATACACACCTTTATTGGTGGATAGTGTCCAGTGTGGCCGGAAGCCCAGCTGTAACCATCACAGGGCAACGCGGAAGTCCGCCTGAGCTGCAAGGCAGTTCCAGGTTGTGTCTGGTTTCTCCCTCCCTGCCCCAGGCCTGGCGTTGCAGCTCTTCCCACAGGCCGACAGCTCTGGGGAAGAGCTGGAGTCTCGGCACTGGAGGCTCAGTCACCCTCTCGCCTGCCGAGCGGCAGCCCTGCCCCTGTGGCCGCCCCCGGCGCCGCTGGTTTCAGAGGTGTGCGCGTGGGGTGTCTTGTCTTGGTGCCAGTGTTGGAAATCAGCTTGGCACGCCAGCCCTTTTGCATTTGGTAAAACGGGGACTCCTTGGAGCACCGACCGGCTGGGTAGAGGGACACCCATGAGGTGCTGCACCAGGGGTTCTGCCCAGTCTGAATATCTGATTTTCTTACGGCACCGTGTGGCTGGGGGAGGGTGGGGCTGGGGGAGGGGAGCTTGTACGTAAGAAGTCGCCCTGCATTTTCTATGTCCACGTACAGGCAGGTGTAGACAGCCATGAGGCAGATGACAGAATCACGGAGAGACTGTCGACGGCGCGCTGTTTCTTGGTGTTATCTAAAGCGCTGCCTGAGCAGTTCCTCTCCGGGCCTCACGTTTTTGGCGTCTAGACAGTCGTGACCTCGGAGGCCTGAGGTGCTGTCCCACCACCGTCTCCAGACGCTGTCTGTGGCTGCCGTTGGCCCTTTGCGTCTGTGGGGGGCGCCAGCGCAGGGACACCGGCTTCTCCTCGGCCCCCACGTCACAGCCCGTGGGCAGAGGTGCCGCTTTGGGGTGGCTTCTCTCTTGCTGCAGGACGCGCAGCGGCAGCTCAGTGCGCGCACACACACGCACACACACACGCACACACACGTGCACGCACACACACACACACACTCTCACTCACTCACACTCACTCACTCACACCGCCAGTCGTGGGTTTTAAAGAAATGACCTCATTTGGCAAACTCAGTTTGTATTTTGGCTGATAAATATTCCTCTCTGTAAGGTATCCACTGACTGGTGTTTCTTTTTAAAAGTTTTCATTTTACACGCCAAGCTGTTGTGCTTTTCTTCGTTATCACTTCCACTGGTGTTCAAGAATCCAAAATGTAACAAAATATTCAGAGGGTGAGGCATGAGACAGCTGGTGGGATTTGGCTGTGGACCTTGAAAATAGTGCAGATTTTTGTATGTGAATGGAATCTGCTTAAAATTAAAACATGACAAAAGCCTCTGGCCTGAGAGTTGTGTTAGGAGGGAGTGGAGGAGAAATTTTTTAAAAGCCACAAAATAAAAAAAGACACAGAGCTGGGTGTGTGTGTGTGTGTGTGTGTGTGTGTGTGTGTAGACGACCCATGTGAACACTTGCAGGGAACAAGCTGGGGCAAACCAAGGAAAATGGAAATCGTTTTCTTCCAAGTTACCCGATGTTCTTCTGAGGGTAGAAATTACGCCCTTTACTGAGTAGGTCCTTCACTGATGTTTCCAGGAGGCAGTCGATTGGGATCTCTGTGTCTCTTTTGAAGAGAGACGATAAAATGACTTTTTTGTTGCCGTTGACCTCTTTTTCCCAGAACATGAATTTGAAGGAGGAGAGGCCAAGGAAGTGTTTGATGATTTTTCATATCTTCACAGAATAGACCGATTTTATTAAAGAATTCCTGTCTGAAATGTCTGCAGCTGGAGAGGCTCTGGCTTACGTTTCTGTAACATCTGTTTGCTGAGTCAACCTGAATAGGAAAACCCAGAGGAAGGCCATTTGGCGTCTTTACAAAGCCCCGTATAAATGTTCTGCTGTGGCGAGTTCCTCTTTTCAGGTCGGGGCGCCGAGTTAAAGTGTCGTTTAAGCCAACACTGGTAGTGTCTCCGTCATCTGTTCCCACTTTACTTCCCACTTGGCTGCCTGCTAGGAGGGAGGAGCACTTTGTCTTGTACTGATAGTGACCAGGTGTGTGTGTGTGTGTGTGTGTTCGTTCTGCCACTAAAGCTGATTTCACACATTTCTTGGAATTGAGGTTATTATTATAGATAAAATTACAGATTTATGTTAGTTCATGCGCTTTAAGTGTTTTCAGTGGGGGAATTGATTTTCTGTGAAGGGAGCTAGATTTTCTGTACTTCTGGGTAAAAGCGACTTTTTAATAATGGAAGAAATCATGACTGGCAATGAGTCACCTCTTAATACTGAAATGATTAGGGGAAGAAGCCCCAGCCCACGCCTCTGCGATGTGTGGTGGTGCCGTGCAGGGGTCTTACTGAATGAGTTTAATTAATGAAGCTTGTCAGCTGGCCTGGGGCCACTCGGCTCTGCTCCTCTCTGCAGCCCTGGCGTGCCCGGGATCCCTTGGCCTCACACAATACAGTGTTGCTTTTTAAGGGACTGGCTTCAGTCACCACAAGGAGCCTCCTTCCAGGAATTCGCCTAGCAAGATCAGATGGGGAGAAATCACTTTTCTCCTGCTAGGCCTCTGGCTTGCCGTCTGGATCAGAGGCACCACGGGGTTCCCTGGGGGTGGTGGTGAGAGTGGGGGGAGGCGTTTGGTAAGGACGGGGCAGAGCTGGGTGAGGCCTGGCCTCTAGATTGACCTCCCTTCGACCCACAGGCAGCAGGTCGCTCACGGTTGCGCTGCCAGGCGAAGCGCACACAGATCTCAGAGCTTGGTGCCCCCTGGCCTGGAAGCCCCTGCGTCTGGCAAAGCTTCCTCGGGTGCGGAGACCAGGCCCGTCCTTCGTGTCCTGGCTTGTCCTGGCCTCCTCTTCCTTTCCAGTCTTCGGGAGTTTTTAATTCACCCTCCTCCGTCTTGAGCAGCCCTCCCTGCTGGAGGAGGGGTGTGCCATTTCTTTTCCCACTGGTGCTGGGACTCGTCCTGGCTGTGGGCTGGAAAGGAGGGTCCACGTTCCTTTAAAAACTCTGGCGAGTGGTCATTCTTCCTGAGGAGATTCTCACCACTCAGGCCTTTTATATAAACATTACAAAAGCCCAGACCTATAAGAAAAGACAAATGAATGCCTCAGAATATACTCTGCATATTGAGCACACGTTCTTTTGAGTATAATCGGAGTGCCAGGGCCCCCTTTGTCTACACGTGCCATCTGTATGATTGTGTCTGCTTTAGGAGGCGATTTTGGGTGCAGTTGCTTTTCTAGGAGAGTTATGGTTCGGTTTATGAAAAAGAGTTCCCTTAAGTCCCAAGCTGTAGCTTATTTAAAACACGACTGGATCTGCCAGGGTTAATCCTCGTGAAGCTTCTCTGTCCTGGCACGCGCCCCAAGTGCAGCTCTTCCTGTGCGTGTGTCGGGAGGGGGTGCCTGGCACCCAGGGCCTCAGTCACTGTCACTCCCTAATCTCTCTCCTCTTGCTGTCTGCGTGTTCTTGCCAGTGCTCTGTGAAGAACTGCCGCACAGCCTTCCACGTGACCTGTGCTTTCGACCGGGGCCTGGAGATGAAGACCATCTTGGCTGAGAACGACGAAGTCAAGTTCAAGTCCTACTGCCCAAAGCACAGCTCACATGGCAAGCCCGAGGAGAGCCTCGGTGAGGGGGCCGCTCAGGAGAATGGGGCCCCTGAGTGCTCCCCCCGGGACCCGCTGGAGCCCTTTGGCAGCCTCGGGCAGAATCCAGAGGAGGCCCGCCGGGTGAGCGTCCGGAAGCAAAAGCTGCAGCAGCTGGAGGATGAGTTCTACACCTTCGTCGACCTGCTGGATGTTGCCAGGGCCCTGCGGCTGCCCGAGGAGCTGGTGGACTTCCTGTACCAGTACTGGAAGTTGAAGAGGAAGGGCAACTTCAACAAGCCCCTGATCACCCCAAAAAAAGACGAAGAGGACAATCTCGCGAAGCGGGAGCAGGATGTCTTGTTTAGGAGGCTGCAGCTGTTCACTCACCTGCGGCAGGACCTGGAGAGGGTAATGATTGACACTGACACCTTGTAGTGACTTAGAGAAGAAGATGGCAAAGAGGCGACCGCTTGCCCAGAGCAAGGAGTGGTAGCCAGTTCATTTACTCTCAGACCCTTGTACATACTTCAGCATGAGGTTGTGTCGGTCACATCTGTTTATGGGCTGGTAAACTTACCGTACACACACGGCCACAGAGTGGGGAGCTTCTCTGATTTAATTTTAAACACTTTCTCGTTAGTTCTTACTGTTCTTCTGGAAGATCAAATGGGGTGTGTCTTCCCCTCGCCCCTCCCCCCTTCATTCTAGAGCTAGAGAGAACTGAGCCCCAGGAAAATGGCCAAGGGGTGGGCTCAGAATTGTTTACAAACTGAGTTAGAAAACCAGAGTGGATTTAATTGCCGGTGAGGGGGTGGGGCGGGCGGAGGTAGGGCAGTCTCTTGCTGAACCTGGGGAAACACTTACTAGGTGCTGGTCATGGGCTCATTAAGGAGAGGGAAGCACTGCCTCTCTGACCCAGCTCTGCCTCCTGTCTAACTCACAGGGGCCTTCCCGGTACAGTCACTGAGCAGAGCAGGCCGCGGGTGCTGTTGTGTGTGCATGAACTTCCATACACATGCGTCTCTGTTCCCCAGGGTACTCCGGCAGTGAGGTGCTAAGTCATCACTCAGGCTGTGTATATGTCGTGTGTGCATGTGTGTCTGTGTCCGTATGTGTCTGTGTGCTGTGTCTGGAGTGGGCGTGGGGCGGGACTCCTGGTGCGCAGGGGCCTCCGGTCTGACTGCGGAGCCCCCGGTCCCGCGCCACGAGCGCCCCCACCACTGGATTGGCCCACGTGCTGGCTCGTGGCTGCCTGGAGCCTCGGCGGGTGGCACTTTCCTTCAGCTGTTTGCTGGTTTGCGTCTCTCCCACTCTCCAGTGCCTCTGGAGTCCCAGTCTGGACCTCCCTTCGTGCTACAGGAATAATTCTAGGAGCGGGCTGTCTCTTCCCCGGGGCCCCCTGCTCCCTGCAGGTAGTTTCTGACTGAAGCTTGCTAGTCGGGGATGTGTCTTAGAGCGCTTTCTCGCGTCAGCTCCCCTGACCGCCCCGACTGCCGACCGTGATTAAATTCATTAGTGCACAGATGGAACTAAGGCTTCGGGCCCAAAGCAGCCCGTGCTGAAAGGCACCTAGGTGGCCTGAAACGGTTAACGCATCTCCGCCAAGCGCCTGACTTATTAAATGGGGGCGGTGATGCACCTGCCTGGGAGAGAATCTGACTCAGAGGTGATTTGCAGCGAGAGTGCAGGCAGAGAATAGGGACACATGGGAGAAGTACGGAACCAAAAGAGACCTGCACTGCCCTGGTAGAGAAGGCGTGGCAGTGAGAGTGTGTGTAAGTGTTCCTTAGAAGAGACCCTTTCCGTACCTGACAGTGCGGGCTGCTTGTGACGCCCCTTCCGGCACCAGGTTAAGATTCCGGATTCAGGCGGATTCAGGCGGAGGCCAGGCGGGAAGAGGGTGTGTGAAGCTCTTGTGCTCCCGTGCCCCCCCTGGTGGTGAGTGTAAAGAAGACCTCGCCTCTCAACCACATGTATGTGTGGCCTTTTTGTTAGAGATGAGAAAGGGATTCAGAAGGGAGGAACTCGCATCCTGGTGAGAAGCCTTATCCCAGCCTGACAACTGCTGTACTTGGGGTGCATGAGCTTTGGAGTCAGATAGTCCTCAGGAGGGAGGACGAAAAGTCTCATGTTTGGACTGTGTTTGTCTCGCAATCACCACAAAATAAAAGTGTAGAAAATGCTTGTGGTGTACTAACTCTTTTCTGTACTTAAGTTACTCAGATTAACACGCACTTATGATTAAATTCTAAACTTTTTTTTTTTTTGGAGTCATCACTGTTGCGTTTTAAGTAGAATGATGCCAATGATGTATGAGAAACAGGGAATAAATCAGGATTTTTGTGTGTGTGGTATTACTTATATTTACTGTATTAAAGAGCCTAAGAGATTTGAGGGCATTTAGCGTCAGTTTAAAATGGGCTTATTAAAATGAAAAATGTGTTTTCCAGAATTTTCCACGAGGCCTGCGATGGTGGAGGCTTTAAAAAGTGGAAATCTTGGCCGCCATGCCCCAGAATGCACAGTCATTTGTAACTATAAACAAGAGGTGTATTAGGCCAAAGACTCATCAGGGCAGGGGTGACAATAAGAATAAATCATAAGTCTGTTTTTCAAGTAACTTAAAGTCCTGCCCAGTTCACACAACAGCATTTCGTAGCAGGTTAACATGTGGGACTGTGGTCAAGGCATGTGGTCACTTCAGAACTGACAAGTGAGCAGCCTTCATTAGAGAGGCAGACAACTCTTGGAGTGATAACGGTAGCTGCTCTTTCCCGCAGGTATACACCGTGGGGCATTTTGCACACCCGGGTTCCAGTTCTGGATCAGAAAGTTAGATGACAGAATTGGACTTAGCAGGGTTTGGGAACCTGAAGACACGATTGCCGATATATGGCGGGTGCCATGCCAAGTTCCCAGGGCTGCCACTTCACTCTGGTGGGATTCCTTTCCCCCAAACATTGTCTTCTAAAGGATGCAATAAACACGAGTTCAGCAAATGAGTGCTTGCTCAGATAAAAAACATGCTACCTCTGCACTCCCGGCTGGGGCATCGAAAGGGGCCAGGTCCCGGGGGACCATTTTACTCAACATTTGGTGGAATGGTCACCTCTTGACAGTCTGACAGAGGCTACAGTTGTCCCTGAACAAGAGGCATGTTAAGCTTTAGTGTTGCAAGCAATGTTTGGGATTCAGGAAAACTTGAGATCATTATTGAGTTCCTGAGGGCAGTGGTTCTTAGCATGTGGTCCTCAACCAGCAGCAACATGACCTGCAGAGTTTTGGATCCCACCTCTGACTCCAGAAACGGTGGGGTTGGAGTGGAGGCCAGCATTCTGTGTTTTAGGGCCCCTACGTGTTTGTTTGGGAACCACTGCTTTTGGGGAAAGCCTGACTCTTGGGTTTAACGTGGTATGAGGGTGCAGCCGAGAGCTGGTTGTTTTGCATACCACCTCGCTGGCAATTGGGAGAAGATGAAGCGGGGTTGGGGGGGAGGTTAGGTCTAGCCGTCTAGCAGTGTACAGGAAGGGCCAAGCAGGGTGTGTGTTGAGGACAGAGCCTCAGTTCAGCTCTACATACAGGGGCTGCTTATGGACGTTGCCCTTTGGGGTGTTCTGTGCATGAGAGAGGTAAGGTTTGGGGCACTCACTATACTAATGTGGTCAGCCGGCCTGGTTTATTCAGGGGCTGATTTGCTCCAATTGAAAACCCCGACCTTTGCTTCTTGGGGTCACAGATGTCTCTTATCAGAAATCATGGGGAATGGAAGTGGGATTTTCCCACCTAACAGCCAGGGTGGAAATCTTTCCTGGGGGAAGTGGTTGAAGACACCAAAATTAAATGTGAGTAATATACAAAGTTCAGGTTCTCTGGCTCTGCTCTTTCCATTGACAATTTTAAGTAAAAAAGATGTATCTCTGTTGTACATCTGACTTGAACAGGAGAGTAACCGTGTCCACTCCTACGGTGTCAGACAGTTGGTTTCCATTTCCTATTCCACAAGTTGGATTCCCTGTCGTAATGTAAAAACCGTTCTGTATGTTTTCCAGTTGTTTTGAGCCTGTGATAAGGATCTAGTTTCGGCCCCTTCCTCTTTTTGACCTTCTACTCTTAATCTCCCCTGGGTGGAACAATATTTATCAAAGAGAGTCGCCTATTAGCTACCTCCATCCCCAAACTGGTCAGAATTCTTATAAAGGACACCTACTTCCTGGCCTGGGGGTGTGTGGCTGTCAGAGAAAGAATGTGCTTTAACCAGGGTGAATGACACTGAAATAAAATTTACTTTGAGACAGGAAGAGTGATTTTATTCTCAATTCTTTAAGATAATTTTTATTTTTATCAAGAAGTGTTAGGAAGATCTTAAACAAATAGTGAATCGGTTAGGATCAAGAGAAGCCTGACTTGGTGGTCCTGCTTTAGGCCAGGAAATTACACCACTTACAACGCGAACAATGCAAATGTGAAAGCCAACTGACCTGTTCCTCTTAATGCCTCGTGTCCTCTTGGAAAGGAGGCTGCCTTGAACACAACTGGGGAAGAACAGCTGGAATTGTTAGGGTTCTTTAGGGGTGGTGTATCTGTACATAAGCCAAAATGCAGGGCTGTGTGTGTCACTTGTTGCCACTCTCGCTGCCAAAAGGTTAGTGACCTTCGGGGAAGGTGGCAGGAGAAGGGATTGCCCAAGCGTTAGGAGAGTGCAGTCATGCCTTTGGTGTAGGAGCTGATGGGGATACGCAGTCACTGTTTTCAGTCTTCCCACTGAGCTTACTGGGGTGGTCTTGTCCACATCTTCCTGAAGAAAGGTTTAATTGTGTTATCTGGTGTGTTGCATTTGACGTTTGTGTTGTCAGGCCCATGCAATCTAATCAGGTTTTACCAGTAGGTTTTAGGACTGAGAGATTTAAGGGGGTTTATTGATTAAGTCATTAAAATTTGATTCTGTATTGACTGATCACAGGTGGCTTTGAAAATGGGGAACAAATTTAAGTGTTGATTAGTTACTACTGGTTAATGAGCATATGCATGCAGTTCCCCAGTGGTTGCACATCAGACGCAAAGTGGAGCTTCTAGGGCTGGGGTCTTCTCAGTTACTGACCAATGAATCGGGAAGAGGGCAGTATCAATTTTTCAAATGGTGATACAGAAAGCTGGCCTTGAGAGGCTGACCTAGCAAGTCAATGGCAAAGCAAGAAGGATGTTCCCTAGGTGTTCACATGCTGTAGGAACACATTAGCGACCTTTAAGTTCCAAGGTAATTCAGAGAGTTCAGTGTCCAGTTAACAAAAGAAGTTTACTTGGATTCCTGGTGACTACTTGGCCTTCTAGTGAGAGCCCTGTGTAGGGACATTTTTTGTGAGGGGCTCCTCCCTCTGATGGCCCTTGACCATAATGCTTATCTAGTTCCATCTTCAGAAGATGCTTGATAAAGTGCAGCAGAGGTGGCTTCTGAACTGCTCTGAAGCCTCTGACGATAGAATTCATGGGAAGAAGATACTGAGGGGTGATAAGCAGAGTCCTTTGGCAAGAGCTGGCACGTTTGGACTTGGACACCGATGGGCGTCTGTCTGTCTCTTCACCAGGAGGAGCCTACGGCCAGGTGTGGTGCAGGGGCAGGACCTCCTCTTACAGCCTCTTTTGTGCTGCTACCCACCTTGAGGGGTATACGCAGAATACTTGTTAGCACCCCAGAGGGAGGCTTAGAGGTTAGATAAAATGTTTAAAGTACATTTGGATATCAAAAGTCACTCAAGGACCTAGTAGGACAAATTTTTCTCAGGTAAAGAGAAAACAAAACAAAACAAAACACCAAAGTCCTGTTATAATGTATTGCTTACTTAGAATCTTTATTCTCTACGTTCTAGGTTCGGAACCTCACTTACATGGTGACCCGCAGGGAAAAGATTAAACGATCTGTGTGCAAAGTCCAGGAACAGATATTCAATCTTTACACTAAGCTTTTGGAGCAAGAAAGAGTTTCAGGTATGCATTAAGCCCCGGTAGGTCAAACAATAGGGCAGGGGTTTGTAAGCCCTCTGTTAAGGGAAAAAAATGCTAGTTTCTTTAATTTTCTTTTATACTGTAGAAGAATCAAAGCAAAGGCTTTCGTTGTTGAAGAAAATCTTTAGGCTTTCGAGGCACCATAGTCTAGAGGAGAGGGCTATGAATTGGGCCTCATGTATGGGTCAAATCCTATATTGTCTACTTAAAGGCTCAACACAAGCGAGTCTTAAGTTTTCTAAGTCTCCCCCGTTTCCTCACAGGGCCTCATGTATGGGTCAAATCCTATATTGTCTACTTAAAGGCTCAACACAAGCAAGTCTTAAGTTTTCTAAGTCTCCCCCGTTTCCTCACAGGGCCTCATGTATGGGTCAAATCCTATATTGTCTACTTAAAGGCTCAACACAAGCAAGTCTTAAGTTTTCTAAGTCTCCCCCGTTTCCTCACATGTAATGTGAGGATGAGATCTCCAGCTACCTCCTGGGAACTACTGTGAGACTCGAAAGAGTAACTTACATATTGCAAAGCACTTGATAAATGTAAAGTATCATGGGGATACCGAAAAAGATTTATAATTATCTAGCCTCTGGATCTACCTGTAACATATGGTAAATATATCTTAAGACTGTGTACTAAAGGCACATATCCATGTTTAGACAACATTCACAGTGGATTATTTTGGTGTAGTTGGAATTTTGAATACTTTTGAGATTCAGCACAACGTATTTATTTAGTGCTGCCTATTTTGCTTTGCTCTGGAAAAGAGAAAAAGAAAACTAAGACAGGGACTTCCCCCCTCCCGCTCCAGAGAACACTTCAGTGACTTCGAGATCAAGTGCATAGGAGGGCAAGTTGTTTAACCTCTCTGGGACTCTGTTGGTCTGTAAGAGGTTCGGTCCAGAATCCTGCCCTCTGAAGTGCTTTTCAGCACTAACATTCTGTGATCAGAAGCCCCAGAAAGCAGGCGTTATAAGGATTTCAGAGGAGGAGGAGGGAGTCTGTTGAGTGTGGATCAGGCAGCACCGTGACCCACGAGCAGGCAGGTCTTAGGGGACCTCGTGTCTGCTGCCCTTTGAAGTTACAGCAGCAATGTCTGCACTGCTTGCCTTTTGTACAGTCAACCGGCTTACTCTTCCCTTCTGCTTTTGTGGCTTTTCGTCTCTGTAGATTAGGAAACACGGATACAACAAAGAAGTTGTTATAACCTATGATGTTGAAATGCAAATTCTGGGTTTACCTAAAACTAACTGGATATGTGCGACTAGAGGCAAACTGGTCAGCCGGACAAAGAGAAAAAAAGCTTGGGGAGTTTTAAATGATATTCTTCAAGTGTGTTACATTGTTTTGATAGCATTAACGTATTAATAATATTATCCTAGGTAATTTCCTTCCCAAGAGTAAATATTTCCCAGGTATATCAAGTGTATATCGTCAGCTAGACTTTAGAGTTTAGTTGTCAGACTTTTAAAATAAATTTTTCTGAGTTAGGGTATCACAAGTACGAGCAGCTTGACTCGGATTCTTTAAGGTGAACTTCTGTCTCTTCATTATTCCTACTTGAATGCAAATAAAATAGGGGACCTGTTTCCTCCCTTGCCCGTGTGTCCTTGTGTAAACAGCAGCCCCCCCCCCCCCCCCCCGCCCAAGGCTGTCTGGTGCGGATCACCCAGCCTCCAGCTGCAGAGGCCGAGCTGCTGTTGCCCGGGATCATTCATGCAGGTTGTGTCTGTGGAGCTTTGCCAGTGGAGGGCTTTCTGCGACTCTTGTTAAAAGTCCTTATGTAATGAGTGATTACCTATGAAGATAAGCTGTAAAAAGAACGTTTTCATCTGATTTCACTTGAGTCGTTTTTCATGGTTATTGCAGGCAGTTGTTTTTTATTTTTTTCCCTTGTATTTCATGGCTGAGGTTTTTTGGTAAGCGGTCGAGCTTCTTAACAAGGTTAGGAAGTGTTTTGTGTAACAGCTGTAATGCAGATCTACGTTCAGAAGTCCTACTGCTGTTTCAGAACAGGAAAAGGGGTCCTCCCCACCCTCTGAGGAATGACCTATACTAGGTATGACGGGTTGGAAGCAATGGTAATCTTCCTGTGAACTGCCCCAGGGAATGAAGTGGAAACCCCTTAGGGTGCCTTTTTTCTTCTTCCGGTTTCAGACTTTCAGTTGTGTCATTCGTGCCTCACACTGATCTACCTTGTAAGAGAGGTGATTCCGAGTGAGGCAGAGATGGCCCTGACTTACATGTGTCCCTAGGGTCCACGGTTTAAACTGTCCCGTGGTCCCGAGAATGGGCAGGGCCCTTCTGCTGGGTGAGTGTACTCAGTGGAGACAATACTTATGGGAGTCAGAGGCTCTTCAGAGACATGGATCCCAAGTCAAGAGAGAAATCAGAGCTCGGAAGATGTCAGCCCCTCTTACCTTCCTATTTTCCCACAGTAGGTGACCGAATAAAAGAAATAGACGTGTGGCGTGAAGGTTGACCCTGAGTTTGATTATTGAGAAAGCAGGCATTTCTAAACCAGCAGATTGTAAAACGCCCTCCCCTACGGTCATGATAATTTTACGTTTAGAGTTGCTAGCTCTGTTCTGTTTACGTGCAGTGTCCGTTTCCGCTCGGCAGTTAAGCTCTCACACGGGCTCCTGCCTGCTACTCTGGGGTGGAACCTTGTTTTCCGGGTGGTTCATAACAACTCAGAAAACATGAGAACTGCTCTTTGTAGATGCCCTGGAGGCTCTTGCAGGAACGTGGTCCTTCTGATGAACTCTAGTATGTTATGAGTTCACCCTGTATTTTTCAAACTGAGGGTTACAATTTATTACCGGGTTGTGAGATGAATTTAGCAGGTCATCACTAGCATTAACACAAGTGAAATAGAATAGAAACTGTCAGAGTGCCTATCAGGAGATGAAGGCTAATATGATTGCATGAAAAGTGAACTTTTACTGGGTTACATTGTGAAACTTAGTTCTTTCTTACTGTGATTTGCCTCAGAAATGTTTGAAAAACACCAGTTTAACTTATCCTTGTGTTGGATGGCAATTCAGTTTAATTCCACAAATGGGTTTTACATATGAGAGTAAACAGATGTACTCTGTGTCAAGAATGATTTCAAACACCTTCCTTTATTCATTTCACAATTGACGTGTATTTATCCTCATCATAGCCATGTAGCCCTGTGAGGGTGCAGATAATTTGGGGAAAGAACCTTAAGAGCCCCAGTCCCCGCCCCGTGGCTGTGGTGCCCACCCCCCGCCCCCATCTGTAGGTGTGGCAGGTGGCAGCTCTTGGCAGGCGCTGCTCTGAGACCGGGTGGAAGCAGTGCTTGCTTCACCGCAGACGGATTCCGCAGTGAATCCCATTTGAAAATCAGATCAGTTATTTTGTTTGACGGAAAATGTATTCCTTGAAAAGACATTGTTTCATGAAAAAGTACATGAACTTAAGCTGTTTTAGAAAATAGAGCATATTGAGTATTCAGATTCTCACGGCAGGTAATACCTTTACTATAAAAACCAAACTTTTACAAACTGGGTAGCTGTATGTTTTACTGTCGGGTGGGAAGTCTGCATTAGTAGGCCCTGCTAAGGGTCTAGAATTTTATTATTCCGGATTTGCTTCTGCTGTAATTTTTTCTTTATCTGTGGTTTTATGTTCGTAGGTGTGCCTTCTTCTTCCTGCTCCTCCTCCTCACTGGAAAACATGCTTCTGTTTAACAGTCCTTCTGTGGGCCCCGACGCCCCCCAGATAGAGGACCTGAGGTGGCACTCTGCATTCTTCAGGAAGCAAATGGGCACTTCCTTGGTTCACGCGATGAAAAAGCCCCATAAGCGAGATCCATTGCAGAGTAGTGCTGGGAGTGAAGGCAAAACCCTGCTAAAGCAGCCAGACCTGTGCAGTAGAAGGGAGGGGATGGTGGTCCCAGAGAGCTTTTTGAGTTTTGAAAAGACCTTTGCAGAAGCACGTCTCATATCAGCACAACAGAAGAACGGTGTGGTGATGCCAGACCACGGGAACAGAAGAGACCACCGTTTTCATTGTGATCTTGGTAAGGGAGACTTGAAGGACAGACCTTTCAAACAGAGTCACAAGCCTCTCAGGTCCACAGACGTGTCCCAGAGGCATGTGGACAACACAAGAGCTGCCACCTCCCCTGGAGTGGGGCAGTCAGCACCCGGCACGAGGAAGGAGATGGTGCCCAAGTGCAACGGCTCCCTAATCAAAGTAAACTATAACCAGACTGCAGTCAAAGTGCCTACAACACCTGCTAGCCCAGTGAAAAACTGGGGAGGATTCCGGATTCCAAAGAAGGGGGAACGGCAGCAGCAGGGAGAGGCCCGCGAGGGGCCCTGCCGCCAGCACTCAGACTACCCCTATTTGGGCTTAGGCCGAGTTCCAGCCAAGGAGAGGGCAAAAAGCAAGCTGCAATCTGACCGTGAGAACGACGGGTACGTCCCTGATGTCGAAATGAGTGACTCTGAGAGCGAGGCATCGGAAAAGAAATGTATGCATGCCAGCAGCACTATCAACAGGAGGACAGACATTATCAGGAGAAGCATTTTGGCCTCTTGATGAAACAGAGACGGCTTGGGAGCACCACGGGCTTGTCATCGAGCAGGCGAGAGTTCGGACACGGGGGACGAGCAGAAACCCATCACTCCTGAGCTACACAAACAAACACATTTACTTGCAATTCAGATTGAATTTTTTTTTTTTTCAGAGTCATTTATAAATCATTGTTGTGAGAAGTGTGTTATTTGCAACTTGTGGAGGAAACACAAAGAGTTAGCTTGTAACCGTAAGACACTGCTAAGACTAGAGGCTGAATGAAACACTAAAATAAGGATGGATGAAACAAGTTTCTAAAGAGGGCAAGGCTTTTAAATAAGCCTCATGAGTTTTTATTGCCCTCTGTATTCTTCCCAAAGCACAAACTCTTGGTTACCTGAATATACAGAATCAGATATGGTTCTTGAGAAACGCTCACGTACCATTTAATAGCCCATAAAACTTATTTTCTAGGACTGTGGTGGATCTTGAAATCGTATTTATACTTTGGCCCACAAGGCTGTTTTTGTTGCATTACAGTATACGGGCAGTAGCTCTGAAGCTTCAGTAACTCTAGGGAATTCATGTGTAAATATAGCAGATGAGGGAAGAGAAAGTTTAAAAGTCATTACTGGAAGATCTGAAGGGACAGGGTAGAGCTGCTGGAGCTTGGAGATTTAGGGTAAATGTAAGCAAGGTCCTGCTGCCGGAAGCCCTTGAATGTGTTGTGGACATAGGGCTGGTGGAGAGTGAAGCCATTACAAAGTTCCATCTATGAGAAAGGGCAGTTGAGGTCCCGTCTTTACCAGTCCTCTTGACCTTTCTCTTCCCTAACCACTGCCTTTTGGGCCAGCTTGGAATTTCGCTGGCCATTGGCAAAAACTGGCCATCATCTGGCTTCCAAGAATACAATGGCTATTCAAGTTCAAGTGATGAACTTCCAGACTCTGGTGACTCATATTTCCCAGAGCCGACCACTAGTGCATATGTTGGGGAATCCGGCCTTCCAACATGAACGGATTCCTTTAAAAAAAAAAAAAAAGGAAAAAAAAAAGCAAAATAGGTTATATTTAAAAAAAAATAGAAAGGCAATAAGTTGCGATAACCTCTTACCACATTGATTGACCAAGGTTATACAGGAAAGAGATTGAAGTGTAATAGGTTTTCTGGAGTCAGAGTTCTAAGCTCTAGTTCGTAACTTGGACTTTCTAATTGCAAACGGCAATAACTAGGAAGTTATCAGCAATAACAAAGTTAGCATTAAATTTCAGTACAATGTTCTGTTCTTGCACTCACTGCAGTGCATTATGTATTAAGACAGTGGGTAGTGTTAAGGTCCTGTTAATTTTTTTTGGAATTCAATGTAGTTGTGAATCAAACTTAAGGAAAGTTTAAGTAGCAATGAGATTTAGAATTATGGGCACTTGGAACAAGCCCAACTTCCCCTAAATTATCCTTTAGTTTGTTAATATCAGTATCCAGATTCCTGATTCATTTATACATTTGTTTCCATGTGGCAGGGACATTCTGATACTTAATGAGTAATGCTTTGAGTTCTGTAGTTACCTTTCAAGTCTTCCAGATGATTGTCAACAAGGAAAAAGGCTTATTGAATTCCATCTTGCTATGCAAGTTTTATCAGATGATCAAATAGTAGATCTGATACATCCCCATTGTATGTATGACATTTTCAAACCAAGTCTTAACTTTTCGAATACATTTTAGTAGCTAATTCAGGGGAGGGGAAAGAATGACCCAGGTTTTTAGATTGACTATTTTTGAGCTATGGGGCTCATTTTTCAAAGACTGTTGTCCAGATAAACTGTTGCTGCAGATACTAGAAGTTTCTTATGAATCCAAGTTGTACATTAACTTGGCATAATTTAAAAATTTTTTTTTTTTTTTTCTGCATATGAGCAAAAAACCTTTTGCTGGATACAGGAGAAGGTGGACTCGATTTACAGTTATCTTTTGACTACAGCAACAGCTCTGGGTGAGAGTAGAATATATAGAGGGATAATTTGTCAAGCCATAGAAAGAAAATCTAAATTCTAGTAAGTGTATGACCTCTCACCATTATAAGAGGTACCAGATTCATTTGCACTATTAGGAATGCTAGTTTTGTGCAGAAATAATGCCTTACCTGTTTTTTCCCCACATTTAGGTTGAAAAGCTTTCAAACGTTCCAAGTTATGCTGAACCAAAAACAAAACAAAACAAAACAAACAAACAAAAAAACCCCACACAAGAACAAAACACCCAACAACAAAAAGCCCACACTGTTAATTCCTGCTCTGAAATGCAAATGGTACAGAGCTCGGTTTCTCTGACAGTGTAATGGCAGCTCTGTGAGTGAGTGAGTTTCATGTCCTGCTGGGAACTCTGTACGAGGCGGCATGAGCTGCAGCCAGCAAAACCTGCCCACTTGCCCTCTGAGTATGGAACCATTTGCTCTTCTTCTCTCCTTCTCCTTCTTCTTCTTTTTTTTTTTTTTTTAAAGCTTTATCTTTCCTTGTGCATCCTGACCAAGAAATATCTTTGATTATGATCAATGATGTATTATGTCAAAATGTAGGCTAGTTAAACTTTTGTAAAGTTGCCTGGAATGTCATTTGTTAGGTTATAAACACAAAAATCTAAATTGAAGGGTTATATGTGTTGTGTACAGATCTTAATTATTTTGAAATGGACAAACTTGTCATTACATTTGTAACCTTGTACAGAGGATTTTTCACTATGTGCCTAGCTTGGTGTCCATTCAGCTAAAGTTGAAAAAAAAAAAAAAGGTGCATGAAGAGTTAAAAATCAGAATTAAACAAAGTATATGTAGAGATGACTATTTTATATGACATGGCCCAATCCTGTATTTATTTCTACCCCCTTTTTGAAAGTATTTATAAAACTAGTTGAGGACAGCTGTATTTTTTTGTTGAACTATTTAGTAGAATTTGTGCCTTTTTGTCTGTATGTGAATAAATGCTGTACATTTTGCAATACATTTGAGAGTGTCTTGAAATCTGGTTTTGCTAAATATTTAGATGTATATGACTTAGCTGCATACGTGTGTGACATCTCACATGACGGTACACGTCGACAGTCTCACAGCTTAGATCAGGAACGCGCACTGCAGGGAACGGGACAAGACTGTGTAAGAGCACAGGTTCACTAGGCTGCTTTCTGGCTCAGCTTTGATGGTGAGACACTGACATATGATAATGGTTTGATTTTAGGGTTCCCCACCTGGAGTTCTTTCCAGAATACAGTTTTAGATCTGAAAACAACCAGTTGAAGCAACTTACACATTAGGGTTAGAGACACCTGGGTTTAAAGGCTGAAGTACAGTTCACCAGCCGTGTGACATTTGCCAAGTCACCTAACCTTTATAAGCCTCAATTTTCCCTTCTGTGAAAAGACAGTGACATCCTACTATCTTCCTGGGGTTGCTGTAATATTTAAAGCAAGCTCATAGAGCATCTCATATAAAGCATGTAGTAGGCATTTGGTAAATGTTTGGCTATTATTTTTATGATTAGGAACAAGATACTGACTTCTTCAACATAATGTTGACTGATAAGCCTTCTGAGGCAAAAAAATGTTATTTCTGAATGACAGGGAGACTGTGTTTATAAGGCTTTTAAAAAATAATTTTCAAAGGACAGTTTCATTAAATGCATTCTTTTGATCACAGAATTCTGGAACATTAGGGCAAAGAAGAGGTATCTCTATTCTACAAAGAAGACATGTCCCAGATCATAGCATTAGGCATTGGCGGGACTGGGCCAAGGCCCTAGTTCTAATTTCTAGTTTGGTGTTCTCCCTGCCTGAAAGAGGCTTTACTCAACCACTACATGCAGGCATTAGCATATAATGAAATGCACCTTTGTGTTGGGAACAGCAAAAGCTGGGAGGGTTACATATTCTCATTTAGATTACAATGTACAGGAGTCACAACAGGGTAGCGGTACAGTCCCTAATTTACAATTTTTGTAAATATATGGCCAGTTTTTTTAAACATGAATTGTTCATACATTTGGCTAAAAGCTTGTTTATTTCTCCTTGTTCCTCCTTAGTGACTATTTACTTCCACATAGCTTGCTCTGAGTAAGACCCCAGAGAGAAATAACTGTGATTCATCCTACAAGGTCTAAAGTTGAATAACCAAGATAGTTCTCTAGGGAAATTAAGTCCCCAGGAGCCAGAGGTAGGGCCTATTGCTGGCAACTCTGCAACATGTGATGGGAAACGTGGCACCAGGGACTCGTGTATGTGTTTTTAGCCAGATCACTTAGAAAACGGTTTCTACCTTTGAAACATTCGCCATCTGCAGCAAACTTCGCAGTTAACTTCAAGGTTGAAATCTTCAATATGATTTCCCTTCAGTGCTCAGAACTGCATTAGATGATGTGCTCCAGACTTTGACTGAAAAAGAGGGTAAAAGCAAATCTGTTATCTCCTTCCTTGACTTTGACCATTCCCTATGCTGCTAAGTTTCATGTTGCTGCAATCCAGCTTTTCCTGAGTGCTGGTGGACTGCTTGTTGGGCATTTCCTCTTTGATGTATGCAGGTACTTGAGATTTTGGAACTCATCCTTTTCTATATCCTGCCTTAAGAGAATGCCATCCAAGCCTGGAACCTGTTCTTATTTCTTCAACTCCTGTAGCCAAATGGTGATCTAGGTCTATGTATTATATGTAATACCTCTTCAGCATCTTTTGCTTCTCTTAATCCCACTACCGCTTGCCATATAGTGTTCAAGCCTCATCATTTCGGGCCTGGATTACTGCAGCAGCCTCTTACCTGGTTTCCTTGATTCAAGTCTTGCTGAAATTAATCACTCCTCCCAGTTTGCTGCAGTCTTGCCAGCGCTATCTCCATAGTGATAACTTCCACAATAAAAACTGACTTTGTTATTCCACATGCTCGTCAGAGAACCTCCAGGCTTCTGTAGATGATTACAAAAGGCTTATCAAATGGCAAAAGCACTGCTTGGTATTTTATGCATATTAATTTGTTTAAACCTCACAGCATGTAAGGAAGGCACTATTATCTATCTGCAGATGAGGAAACGGAGGCACAGAAATTAAGTAATTTGCTCAAGGTCAGTAGGTGGTAGAGCTGGGCGTCAATCCTAGCCAGGCTGCAGCTAAGCCCTCTGGGCTCTACTGCCTCTCAGAATATAAAAAGAGTTCACATAAAGTAGTTCATGTGTTTTTGAGTATATGGAGGAGTATATGTGTGAACTTTTAGTTCAATGAATTTCTGTAAAGTAAAGCTAATTATCTTGGTTTAAAATATTATGTTAATGTACTGCTTGAATGACTATGAACATAACCTAATGGGTAATGAGCAATATTGTTGGCTTGTAGTCAGTTAGTCCCTGCCTTCTTCTAGGGAGAATGTAATTAGTTAATTTAGTGTCCTATACATTTATGTAACACACACATGCACACACGTATTTACAGATATAAAATATATGCCTATGATAAAAAAATAGCACTGCTATCAAGAACTCAAAGAATAATTTTCTCTATATCCTGACACGTTACTTGGAAAGTTAGAGAATTATTTAAAATCACATTGTTTCTTGACGATGAATCTGCAGTTAGGACTAATGTCTTAAAACTTTGATGCTATGCAAAACCTTCAATTCAGTATTTTTGTGATATAAAGTATAATAAATCTGGTTAGCTTTTATAAGTAAGTCAAGCAAATTAAATAGCAAAGATAAAAGAAAAAAATGCATACCATCATTCCTAATGTATCACTAAAGTATCCTGATATTCTCACTACTACTTGGCTTATATGGCTGAGTTCTAAATAGTACATTTATAATTATGGGTTAATTATGGTTAGTTTACCTATTAATCTGGCTGATGGCTTAATTTCCAGATTCTCATCAGTGTGAGAACATTTCTTCATGAAGCAAATCTTTTTCTCTGGTGTTTCCCTCCTCCATGTAGCAGCCTCAAAGGTGCCTTCCTTCTTTGCTTGCTCATTTTGGCTCTGCTCCAGCTTTACAGTTTGAATCATTTGAGCTTCTCTTTTTCATATCAAATGCTTGTGGTCATATCTTTGCCTCAAAGAGTCCCAAATACTCAAAGTAAGTAAATACTTTTCAAATACCTTGCTTTAAAATACCATGCTTATTTCGACACAGGAAAATCATATAATATAGTATCAACCACTTTATAATTGCTAAACACAATTTAACATATTTATTACTTTTTGGTAGATATTTGGTAAATTTTTTTTGGTGAAATTGTCACCACCTATTAAAGAAATCTGTCAGTATTTTTTTTGGATCTGTCTCCTAAAGCAAAGGAAATAAAACCAAAAATAAACAAATAGGACCTAATTAAACTTAAAAGCTTTTGCATAGCAAAGGAAACCATAAACAAAATGAAAAGACAACCTACTGAATGGGAGAAAATATTTGCAAATGATATGGCTGATAAGGGGTTAATATCCAAAATATATAAACAGTTCATATAACTCAACATCAAAAAAAAAAAAACCTGATTAAAAAATGGGCAGAAGACCTGAAGAGACATTTTTCCAAAGAGGAAATGCAGAGGGCCAGCAGGCACAGGAAAAGATGTTCAACACTGCTAATCATCAGGGAAGTGCAAATCAAAACCACAATGATGTATCACCTCACACCTGTCAGAATGGCCATCATCAAAAAGAACACAAATAACAAATGTTGGCAAGGATGTGGTTGGTGGGAATGTAAATTCCATACTGTGGAAAACAGTTTGGATGGTCCTTAAAAAACTAAAAATAGAGCTACCATATGATGCTGCAATTCCACTCCTGGGCATATAACTGGAAAAGACGAAAACTCTAATTCAAAAAGACACACGCACCCTCAATGTTCACAGCAGCATTATTTATAACAGGCAGGACATGGAAGCAACCTGTGTCCATCAACAGATGAATGGATAAAGGATATATATATATATATATATAGATAGATAGACAGATAGATAGATAGATAGATACACACACACACACGTCTATGTATGTGTATATATACACACATATACATACAATGGAATACTATTCAGCCACGAAAAAGAAAGAAATTTTGCCATTTGCAACAACACGAATAGACTTGGAGGGTATTATGCCAAGTAAAATAAGTCAGACAGAGAAAGACAAATACTGTATGATATCAGTTATATATGGAATCTAAAAAATACAACACACTGGTGAATATAACAAAGAAGAAGACTTACCTATATAGAGAATAAACTAATGGTTACCAGTGGGGAGAGGGAAGGGAAGAGGGGCAATGTAGTGGTAGAAGATTAGGAGGTACAAACTATTACGTATAAAATAGGCTGCAAGGATATATCGTACAACATGGGGAATATAGCCAATATTTTATAACTTATAACCTTTAAACATTGTGAATCACTATATGGTACACTTGTAACATAATGCTGCACATCAACTGTACTTCAATTGAAAAAAAAGAAAGCTTTATAAGGCAATCAAAAAAAAAAAAGTAAAGAAATCTGGAAACTTTTAAAAGAGGTAACCCACTAATTTATATAACTTCCTTTGCTTAGATCTATATTTTTCACTAAAGTTACTTGACTTTTTAGGTTATGGCCAATTTCTTTTCAAGGTTTGAAAAAATACCCAAATCCCACTAGATATGAAGATGCTTTTCTTAGGAAGTTTTCTATATAATGCATATAATTTGATAACCAAAAGGGCTTTTTGGGTTAGAGTCAGAGTCAGAAAAGGCAAAGAAAGACTCGGTCACAGCTCCGACTCGTTATAATAAGGCTGATGAATGAAAAAGTGAACGCAGAATTTTTCAAAACCTATTTTGTGTCTGTATTTTCTATCAAGAACACGAATCCTTGAACTGAAAAGGAAAGAATGGACACTAGTAAGAGCTACCTGAAGTCTAGGATGAAGCACTTGTTTGAGAGTACCGAGCTGTTTACAGTGAGTTCGAGCCTCGTGACGCAGAGGAATTAAACCCCGGGGCCCCCATAATTCCAGTTGGGCTTTGAATGCAGGCACTTTATCTGCCAACTTGAACACAGTTGCCGTTCTCCCCTGAAGTGACAGATTGAGTTTGTTGAGCAGGTTGAATATGCCACACAAGTAAGCAAGTTTTGCGACCCATTCTGTGCTACTGAAATGTGCTGCCAGTGGTGACTGTTTTTCTAAAAGAAATCTTTGAAGTGGCTCTTGTAACTCAAAAGCTCTGGCCAGTGATCTACTTTTAGAAAGCCATCTCACTTCTGTGTATAAGAGAAGATGTGTGAACACTGGGATTTTTGACATGTTTCAAACATTAGCAGAGATTTTGAAAGAGACTAAGCCAGGGCCTTCTTTCTCTGAGCTGGTGCACGATCACCTATCTCAGCTTTCAAAAGACTTTGAGCATTACTTCCCAACCACAAAAGACCCCTGAACTGGGAAGGAATGGATCTGCTACCCATCTGTAAATAAGCCTGGTGAATCAACTTTGTCCGTGCTAGAAGAGGATCAACTGCTTGAGATCACAAATGACGGTGGCCTTAAAAGTATGTTTGAGATAACTTCAAATCTCCGTATATTCTGCATTAAAGTCAAGGCAGAATATCCTGAGATTGCCACCAAAGCACTGAAAAGCCTGCTTCCATTTCCAACGTCCTATCTTTGTGAAGCAGGGTCTTCTGCAGTGACAGTGACCAAAACGAGATCACGGAGCAGACTGGACATAAGCAACACACTTCGGTGTCACTGTCTTCCCATCCCTCCCAGATGGGACCATCTAGTTGCAGGAAAACAAGCTCAGGGCTCCCACTGATTCTGCATTATGGTGAGTTGTATAATTATTTCATTATATATTACAATGCAATAATAATAGAAGTAAAGTACACAATAAATGTAAAAACAAACAAAAAAACCCCGGGGGCACTCAGAGAACCTGTAGAGGCGACTGCTCAGTCACTGTCAGCAAATGGGGGAGGTGTCAAAAGCACGAATTCCGCAGACTCTTAAGGATGCAGTGTTGGCAGAAGGAATCTGGTGTTGCAGAGACCTGGTTTGAAAGCCTGCAGTGCTACTCTCCATCTATGTGACCCTGGGCCAGGTGTTTAACTTTTATGACACCTTATATGTTCGGAAAAGGAATGGCACCACCTACCTAGCAGGGTTGTTGGATTATACAAGATAATAAATGCAAAATGCTAGCACAATGCTTGTATAAGGTAGGTGCTCAATAAATGGACATTATTAATACAGATCGGCATGGTTATTGTAGATCCAGCGGAAGATTCTCCAGTGGATCCAATGGATTCTTTCGGTTATTTGCAGAAACATGACTGTAGCTACTCTCATTCTCCCTTATCCCCTAGAGCACGGTTCACATGAAAGGAAATCCTGGTCTCATATTTTTAATCTTCACAGATCTAAGTGCCAACAGATTTCCTCATACATCATATTATGATCTGATGGCTTTCTTATTCTTGGAAAAAAGGATAAAAATCGTGACCGAGAGTTTCCATGATGCCATACTAAAGGACTGAAAGGGTTTTAAATAAACGTAAAAGGAACAAGCAGTGATTACTAGGAAGCTACATGGATTTACTAAGAAGAAACCCATCTAACTTGTCTTCTCAGACAGGATTACTAGATTAGGTCTGGGAAGTATGACAGTTGCAGCATAAATGAACTTTCCTAGGCAGAAGCCTAGGTCTTTTCTTGATGTTTTTATGATAGTGTAGAAGCAGCAATATGGGCTAGATTAAAAACAGGTTGACTGACCATGCCTCATGGGTCCTGATTATAACCTGTCATGGGAGGTGGTGGTTGGTATGCTCGAAGAGACTGACTGTACTCAGATCTGTCAAGTTCTCATTTTTTCAGTGATTTTCATGAAAATATGGGTGGCATGTTTATCAAAGCTGTAGATGGAATTCACTGTAAATAAAAAATTGTCATGGATGCAAGAAATATAGCAATAAAACAAAATTAGACACAGTTCCTATGCTTATAGGTAACAAACTGGATGACAGAATTAGGAGGTAAAATGACTTCAGCACGCTGTAATAATATAATGAAAAGCGATAAATGACCAGTCCAGCTTCTGGGGCAAAGATCTGGCTTAGCAACAAAACCTTTAGAAAAAACTTAAGATTTCAGTCAACAGTATGCTCAATATCTGTCCAACAGTGTGATTCAACTTCCAAAAAAACTTACATGATTTTAAGCTGAATTAATGGATGGCGTAGACTCCAGACCAGTAATTCTCATTTTTCTGTCATCCTAAATACTAATGAGAAATTATATGAACATTTTCCTGAATCACTAACTCAGTAACTGTCAAAGCAGGCTTCCGTAAGAGAATATGTCACTCTTCTTGGGGTGAGGGAAAGGGGAAGGGTATGTACTGTGAAGCCACAGTTCCCTGGAGATTCTAATAAGCTGTCCCCCCCTCTCCCCCCCTTGGGCAGGTATCACTTACCCTCTCCCCACCATTCCCAGTCATGATCCAGAACAAGGGAATTAATAGTTTATACCCAGAAAATAATGTTTGGCTCTGGGCATAAGACTGAGGCATCCCAAGCATACCTGGTATAAAGTAAGGTGCTCGTAAATAGCTATTGAAAGAGTGAAAGAAGATATATATGTTTTCAGAGACCAGTGACTGGCTGGTGCAAGGACTCAAAACCAAGCCCTCTGAGGAAATGGAGATGCTTACTAAGTACAGGGAGAGCATGATAATTATTTTTAAAAGGCTGAAGATCTGCCATGTGGAAGATGGTTTAGACTAACTCTGTTGTACAAGGCAGAACGGAGGGAGGAGACACATTTCAGTTCAGTATCAGCAAGAACTTTCTAGTGGTCAAGGCTGTTGCAAAGTGGATTGGGCCACCTCGAGGGAGAGGGAGTTGCCTACCCCGCCCCAGTGAACTTCAGCAGCTGTGCACAGTAACACTGGTAATTTGTTACTAAAAATAAAGGAGTGAGCTACAAGAACGTGTACTTAAAAAGGAAGAAACTAGAGCAGGTTCAAAGTTATCTCTATAATGTTTTCCTCCTTTGCTTACATTCCAAAATACTTTTTGAGCGGAAGAAATAAGTGTAGGGTTAGAGCTAGTGCATTGGGAGTGTCTACGGGCATGTGGGGCACGTGTGAATTTTTGTGGTGAACCCTTGGGCTACAAGGCCACTTACTTAGTGTAGATTTTTTTCTTGGTGGTTGGGTGGGTGTCAGTGTTGTAAAAAATTACTTTAAAAATGCCTTTCCACCCTATGATTTTTGTTATCTAAGTATATACATATTTACTTAGTTCGTCCTTACGTAAATACTAAGAACATTAATACTGTCAAAAAAGCTACACATTTTCTAAGCTTTAACAGCTGGCAGTGAGGACTCCTCTTGGCGGTCCAGTTAAGATTGCGTGCTTCGGGGCGTCCCTGGTGGCGCAGTGGTTGAGAATCCGCCTGCCACTGCAGGGGACACGGGTTCGAGCCCTGGTCCGGGAAGATCCCACGTGCCGCGGAGCAACTAAGCCCGTGCGCCACAACTACTGAAGCCCGTGCACCTAGAGCCCGCGAGCCACAACTACTGAGCCCGTGCACCTAGAGCCCGTGCTCCGCAACAAGAGAAGCCACCGCAATGAGAAGCCCGTGCACCGCAACAAAGAGTAGCCCCCGCTCGCCGCAACTAGAGAAAGCCCACGCGCAGCAACAAAGACCCAATGCAGCCAAAAATAAATAAATACAATAAATAAATTAAAACAAAAAAAAAGATTCCGCGCTTCCACTGCAGGGGGCACAGGTTCGATCCCTGGTTGGGGAATTAGGATCCTGAATGCTGTGCAGCACAGCCAAAAAAAATTAAGGAAAAAAAAAAAGTTGGTAGGGGACAGATTTCATAGGCAACACTGGGGTGTTGCAGTGTCTGTCTCCTCTCTGTATACATATCTATATGTATACATACATTTTAAAGTAAGCTAAAAATATTAGTCATTATTTTTGATTAAGAGGTTTACAAAAAAACCTTATTACAGATTTATTTTGGAAAAATTGATAAAACACATTATGGCTAAAGAACAGAATTTATAATAAAATGTTTAAAAGTGTATTTTCGCTCTTCCTTGGTTTGTCTGAGTTGGCTTGGCAGACTGTGCAGCTATGAAATATTCATATTTGCTGAATAAACGAATGACTGAATTGTTACTAATGTTCTCCCATAGTTCTCACACCAGAGGAGAAATTAGAAGATTGTTGGCTGTCCCAATTTGCATATTTGTATACAAAGTGAAGAAGAGGTAATCATATCTCTTTTCTTCCTCAGGGAGACACGATAAAGAAACACAAATAAATAAAATGAACTAGCTATGTTACCCCCAATTTCAGATTTATATCATTTCTTTTCTCCCTTTCCTATTCATTTCCCCTGTCTCCTAAAATAAAGCTCACAGAGTAAATGATACTTACTGTCTGTGTAAATGAAGTTAAGACTGACCAATATGAGGAATGTCAAAAACGCTACTACATTTTTACATTAGAAATCATTAGCTAACAAACTTTTCTGGAAGAAAAATAACCATACACATTCAGTTCTGTTGCTAATAGCTGAAGTCTCTTCGAATTGAACAGAGGTCAGAAGGGCCTATTATTGGCATTTTAACAGCTTATCCTTTTCTTGGAGAATATCTAAGTATTCAAGAAAGATAGCCAACTGGAGGGGGGAGGTTATTAGTATTAAAATGTAAAGAGTAGGTACCTTTGGCCAAAGTTTGGAGAAAGTGCTTATGTTGAAAGATTTTACCTTAAAGAAATAAGTCTGGAAAGTTAGATTTTCTTTTTAAAACAGGATAATAATACTTATATTTCATTTGTCTACAATGTTAGTTTCTGAAGTGCTTTCTCTTACAGTCTCATTTTTTGGTCAGATATAATTCTAACATTTCCTCTAATTAAAAGTTTTAAAAAATAAACACTATATTCTATAAACATAAATACGAACATAACTCTTATTACATGGAAATCAGTCTGTGAATGACATGGGAAGGAATTTAGAGAATCAAATGAAAAATGCTTTAAGAAATGGAAATAAGCTAAGCGCCTCTCTGCCATTTAACTGTCATGTCTGTGTTATTTGGTCTCATCGTTGTATTTGACACTAGCAACCATTTGCCCCCTCCTGCCTATAAGGTCAGATTTCATCCGTCCTTTAGTTTTTGTCATCTTGGATTCTCTTGGTTACCAGCCTCTCACTGCTCCTATTCAGTCTCCTCCAGTGACTCTTCTTCCTGAGCTCATTCAACCAACGAAGACATTTTCTAAGGGCCTGTCCTTAAAGACTCTTTTTCAGTTTTTGAACAAACAATTCTTAATACCTTCCATGTCCCAGGAACCGTGTTGAGTGCTAAGAATACAACGATGAATGATAGTAAACCTGAGTCCTACTCTCAAGGAGCTTGTAGTCTGCTGGGGAGGAGATGACATTAAAGAAAAAAATTTCAAAAACAGTTATTTACAAATTTTGGTAAGTGCTATACAGGAAAGAAATATAGCATATATTAAGAGCAGTACAACAAGGGGACCTAACCCAGTCTGGAGGCTAGGGAAGGCTCTCGGAGGCAGTGGTGTCTGAGTAGTGATCTGAAGAACGTGCAAATGGTAAAGTATGTGCGGAGGCCCTATGTGGGGAGGGAGGATAACGTAATGATGGAAGATAAAGAAGGCCATCATCAGGGATACAGCATGAGAAATGGCGGGGAAGAGGTAGTCAGTACATCACACGAGGCCCGGAGGCAAGCCCCTTCACTCCACGGCTTCAAATCTCAGCTCCACGCCAAAGACCTCATGACTATCCCAATTTGTTGGCACCAGTCCTAAACTTTTGACTGCTGGTTGGATACTTACACATGCATATTTTCAAGTCACCTCAAACTCAACTCATTATCTTTTATCTGGACTACTGCAACGGTCTCCTAACTTGTTGTCCAGATGCAAACCCATCTACCCTAGTCACCAGAAAGCAGGGTACACCATGTTCAAACTAGGAGCAGAGAGTAACTAACTACATGGATCTATGAAAATCAATAGGACTGCACTAGTTCAATGCCCATGCAGTCTCAGAACTTAAGATTCCATTTGATTAATACTGCTTTGAGTAATAGCAAAAACAAAACAAAATAAAACCCCCAAAACCACAAGCAAATGAAAACCTTCCCAAATTCTTAAATCAATATTTGATAAATACTGAAAATCGTGTAAGGTAAAAATGAATCACTACAATTATACATTAAAATACATGACAGGGACTTCCCTGGTGGCACAGTGGTTAAGAATCTGCCTGCCAATGCAGAGGACATGGGTTCGATCCCTGGTCTGGGAAGATCCCACGTGCCACGAGCAACTAAGCCCGTGCGCCACAACTACTGAGCCCACGCACTGCAACTACTGAAGCCCGTGCACCTAGAGCCCGTGCTTTGCAACAAGAGAAGCCACTGCAACGAGAAGCCTGCGCAAGGCAATGAAGAGCAGCCCCTGCTAGCTGCAACTAGAGAAAGCCCGCGTGCATCAACGAAGACCCAATGCAATCAAATAAATAAAAAATAAATAAATTTATAATTAAAAAATAAATAAATAAAATAAAATACATGACAGCATCATTTTAGAAAGTGCATAATTTATTACATGTGAGTTAATAATAAAACGGATACTTGGGAACTTTAAAAATGAGTTACGAGTAACAGATGTAAAATTCTCAAATTCTGGAACCTGAAATATTAAAACTCTAGCAATTTCTTAAAACTCTTTCTCATGATTAGCATAGTTTGAAAACTGTTACGCTCTTCCAAGGGAAAAAGGAGGAATTAAAAAATAGACACGTTGATGAAGGCAATGAGCTCTTCCCAGCTGGCTTTATTCTCTACTCAATATAGGATTACCTTTTCTTTACTTACAGGAAGCTGTTCTGTTTTCCAATAACCCTCAAAACAGAATGGAAAATGCTTATGCAAAACGACACAAGCCTTAACCATTCTATGCAGGTTTTACCGTTTTAATAAACTTCTAGTCCAACAGCTTTCCCAAGTCTAAAGTTCTGTGAGTGAACTATGAATATTTTTAAATATTTTCCAGATTCATCATGGAGGCTGCTTTTCTTCTCTGTACTGTAATCGCACTGAGCTGCAATTGAAATAAACAATCAGTAAGTAGCTACTTTTTCTATGGAAAAATCTTAGACTAATACAAAGTATAATGCATCACAACTTACAATTACTGAAAATAATCTTATTGTAAGGGATCTTGTTAGAGGTCGCTTTTTGTGTTCATTTCTCTTTTACTCTTGAGACTTTAAAATGCCTGTATTACCCTAGAGATATGCATGTCAAATATGGCATTCCATATAGCTCAGTGATACACTGAGAATTCCAAAACATATTTTACAAATGAATGAAAAACATCTAGATAAAAATTAATCAGGAAAGAGGCTAGAACACAAACTAAGTGTGAGCCAGCACAATGCAGGGCTGATAATAAAAAGATGATGACAGATCATAGTAAGTCTAATAAGAAAATAATCTTTAAATATTAAATTGGAATTGATAATACAGACACATGGTAAAACATATCTAACAGTACAAAAGAGTATACAGCATAAAGGAAGTCTTCCCATCTCTGTCCTTCATTCCACATCCCTCTTTCCAGGCAAAACCACTATTTCCAGCTTCTAAGTATATTTCTTGAAATATTCTAAGTGAGAATACATGCACATATTTCCTCACCCTTTTTTATTTAAAAAATGATAAAGTACTATACACACTTTTCATATTTTTTTCCTGATAAATGACCTACCCTAGAAATAGTTCCACATTAAATCTACTTTATTCCTCTTAACAGCTGCAAAATTTCCCGTGTATGGGTACTCCATAGTTTAACTGGTTTCCAATTGATGGGCATTTAGATGGTCTTTAATCTTTTAGAATTATAGGCAATGTTGCAATTAGTATTTTTACATGCTTCCTTGCACAGACTTGCCCAGGTGCAAGTACACCACCTGCAGAATAAATTCTTAGAATTGCTGGGTCACAGGTTAGGTACATTTACAACTGTTGAGAGATACTGCCAAATTGGGTGCCAAAGAGGTTGTACCAATACACACTTATGTCAGTGATGTATGCAAGTGCCAGCACAATGTATTATCAAACTTCATGATCTGACAGGTGAAAAATAATATGTGATTACAGTTTAAATCTGTATTTGCCTTTTGGGTGAGGATGAGTTGGGCATTTTAAAAAAATGTTCAAAAGCCATCTCTCTTTTATCCTTTATTCACTTTATTGTACTGTAGCACTTTTTTTTGTTGATTAGCCACGCTATGTGTGTTTAGGATACGAGCCTTTTGTCATATGTGTTGCAAATATTTTTCTCTGTTTGTCACTCACTTTACGACTTTTCTATGCAGAAATCTGAAATTTAAACAGTCACATTTATTAATTTCTTTTCATAGTTTCTAGGTTTTGTGTCCTGCAGAGAAGGGCTTCACCATACTGATTTTTTAAAATCCCATACCGTCAAAAGAACACAGTGTGGCATTCAATAGTTTAGAATGATATACTTGGAACATCTAACCGTCGTCCAGAGATGGATGAAGAAGATATAGAAAAAGTTAATCAGAACAGCACATTTCGAGCGTGACTGAATGACTACACTGCAGGGCTTGTGCTGAACCAATGACATGATGCTGGGCTGCACTGGTAAGAATGACATGTGAGAGACCATAATAATCTTTTCATGCAGCGGTCTTTAACCTTTTTGGCACCAGGGACCGGTTTCGTGGAAGACAATTTTTCCACGGATGGGGGAGGGGCGGGTGGTGGTTCAGGCGGTACTGTCAGCGATGGGGAGCGATGGGGAGCGATGGGGAGCGACGGGGAGCGACGGGGAGCGACGGGGAGAGGCAGATGAAGCTTCGCTCACTCGCCCGCTGCTCACCTCCTGCTGTGCGGCCGGGTTCCAGGGGTTGGGGATCCCTGTTTTAACGCCTTTACTTCATTAAATATCAAGCCCTTCCCAGGATATTATTTTTAACAGGAGTTTCCAGTTTTTGGAAGAAAATGGGAAAATTAGAAAGGATTCAGAGAAGGCAAAGGTAAAGATTAAAAAAGACTGAATATATGTCTTATAAAAAAGTTTATGACTTGGACACATTTAAAATAGAAAAAAATATTAACTCCAGGGAATAAATTCCTTTTTGTGTATGGGGAAAATGCTGAATGATTACTTTCCATCTTCAAATGAGAACAGAATGGAAGGAAAAAAACTTAGGGAAAAGTCTGTGAAGTGGTTACTGACAAAACAATAAAAAGAAGGCTCACAAGGAGAATGGTGTAATCTCTGCCGTTAGGGAGTTTAAATAACAGGAGAAACATCTTTGTTGGACTGCTTAGGTTTAATTCTGTCAGGAAGGAGACAACTAGAGGTCAACTGGATTATATCGTTAAGGTTCTCTAACTGTACCCTTGTGCAGGTAGTTGATTTTAAGTAGGCATTTTCTTTACCACAGTCCTTGAAAAAGGTAAACTTGAAGCTTTAAAGACTGTGATATAGAAATTTAATTTCTCTATATAAGTATCTTATTTACCACTTAATGACTATGCTAAGTGCTTTGTATGTGCTCATTCCTTTGATCTTTCAATAACTCTATTGGGGAGGTGTTATTATCCTACGTTAAACAGGAAGAAACTGAGACTTAGAGAAGTTGAAATTGCCCAAAGTCACATGGCTACTTAATGGCACCAGGCTATCTGCCTGACTCCAAAACACCTCCTCTCAAGATACTGTCCCGTACACCTTGGCTCCTGTTACTTTATAATCTAAATGAATAAGTGAATTCTTGAATAATTAATTAATTCATCCAGTAATCCATAATTTCATAAGAAATTAAACTTACATGGTAAAACTATAATTACTTTCAAGAGGGAGGAAAATTGAAGGGCAAATTATGATTGGATTTTATTTAAGTGCTATGCCATGTTCATATCAGAAGTAGATTTCAAAAAAGAAATCTATAAACATCATGAACACAAACTGAATTCAGTATTTAGAGTTAGTTACTGCTGTAATAATATCTAAGAATAATGTTAATTTTGATTGAAACAGTACATTTATAACCAAATATTATATAATTATTAATATAGTAACTTGGTTTGTTTTTCTCTATCTATCTAAACTGTCTGTCTCAAGCCTATCTTTATAATCACTAAACTCTTTTCATTTTGATCCTAACAGGAGAGACTACTGCTCCTACTTTAGAACAAATGGCCCATTTCATTTATGTGATACGTGTGCATTAGGAGTAATTGCCCCTTATTATTTCATTGATGTTCTGCACTTTTTACTCAATTTCCCATTGGACAACTTTTATATGGTATTTTAGATTTATATGGTCATATACAAATGTGCATTAAATGAAGTTAAACCTATAAGCCAGGTAATTTTTTTCCACTTAAAAACTGCAATAAAAACAGTGCAATTTGAAACACTACATTCAAAGCAATGTCATTTACTTCCGAATCTGTCAATGAATACATGCCTAGTTTTAGACAGAACATAATTCTAGAGCAGTGCTGTCCAGTAGAACTTACTGGGGTGACAGAGTTGTTCTATATTACGCTGTCCAATATGACAGCCATGGCTACATGTGGCTTTTGAGCATCTGAAATCTGACTAGTGTGACTGAAGATTTCAATTTTAATTTTATGTAATTTTAATTAATTTAAATTTAAACAGCTGCCTGTGGCTAGCAGCTATCGTATTGGACAGTGCAGTTCCAGATTTAGGTGTCAAATGGAGGAGGCTGATGTTTATTTCTGATTCTGAAGTTTACTTTTTCAACCTTAAACATTAAAGAGACTAATTTTAAGTAGTTTAATCAAATGAAAATAAAACTACTAGTTCTCTGGAAACTTCTGAGGAACTTTTCTTATCTCCACTCTACTCAGACTATTGTTATCCAGGGATAATGAGGAAGCGCCCTACCTGCTGGGAGGCTGAAGCAGCTCTCTGTTCCGCCTCACTTAGTCGTTTCTGAAGTCTGTTGGATTTTTCTTGATGCTCTAGAATCAACTTTTCATTCTATTAAGGGGAAATATAAGACAAACAAGTTAGAAATCCATACGTGGCACGGAGATGTTTTATGGAATAATCAATGAAAAATCTGGACATCATTTTACCACTTACAAAATGCAAAGATAATATATCTCCAAATTTACATTTTTCAAGTCATGAACTTCAAGGTTCAAAGCTGGTTTTACATTATGACTAAACTGGTTCCCCTCCCCTGACCCTCCACCACATGCCACCAAAGAAAGTGAATTAAATCTAAAAGCAAAGTGAATCTGAAGTTAAGACCAAGGCTTTCAGTTTGTGATTTGTTAACCTTGAGATGCTATATCACTGCTTTGGGATCACCTGGAGAGTGTGAGAACACAGACCTGGGCCCCACAACCAGAGCATCAGTAGGGGTGGGATGGTCCTGAGAATCTGCACTTCTATCAAGTTCTTGGGTGGTGTCGATGCTGTCTGCTAGCGTATTTAGAACCACTGTGCTAGACAAGCTTCCAGGGGAACTGTGACATAGTGTACGCATTATTAAGGTCAAGAAACAGAAAATATTCATTCTAGAAATCCTGATTCTTACAGAGTTAGACTTATCTTAAATGATTTATATGCTTACGGTATTATTTAAAAGGGGAAGAAATCAGTCTACATGTTTCCCAATACATTTGTATACTCCAGAAGGTATTAGGGTCAAAAGCATTATTAAGGCATTGGTATGGGCTGCATTATGTCCCTTAAAATAAAGATGTTGAAGCCCCAACCCCCTAGTACTTATGAATGTGACCTTATTTGGAAATAGGGTCTTTGTTGATGATTAAGTTAAGATGAGGTCATTAGGTTGGGTCCATATCCAGTATGACTGGTGACTTCATAAAAAGCGGAAATTTGGACATAGAGACAGACATGCACAAAGGGAAGAACACATGAAGACACAGGGAGAACATTATCGACAAGACAAGGAATGCCCGAGGCCACCAGAAGCTAGGAAGGAGGCCTGGAAAAGATTCTCCCTCAGAAGGAACCATTTCTGCTGTCTTCTTGATTTTGGACTACTGGCCTCCAGAACTGCGAAACAATAAGTTTCTGTTGGCTAAGCCACCCCCGTCCGTATTACTTTGTTAGAGCAGCCTCAGGCAACTACATAGGCATCATGAATATAAATCTGTCACAATATGGTGTCATGCAGACAAGTTAAAAGAATCTATCAATTAAAAAATGTATTAGCCTTCTCCATACTTACTAGCCTTAAAAAAAGATTTTGCACATGTTAAATTGTTATACAGTTCTTTGAACTAGATGGTTCCCATGTCATAACATAGAAGTGATAAGAATGCACGTCATGCCTAGTAATACAAAATACTGAACTAACAGTATCCTGCTAAAATGTGCTTATTCTATTTCTTATTGTGCCCAAAAGCAAAATTAAATTGTATGAAGAGAACTATATTGGCTTTTCCAATTTACCAAGATGTTTAAATACGTAGTCTTAAATTTAAGAGACACATCATTAACACTAGGGAAAACCTGAGGAAAAACTGCCATCATCTATAATAATCATTTTCATAGTTATAATCAGACTATATATAATGTACATTTTACTATGCTGCTACCATAATGGTTAAGGCACAGTCCAGCTTAGATAAATCATAATATATGCAACTGTTCTTTTTAAATTGATCATTTTAGTTGCTTTTGATCTTCCAAAATAATTAACATTACTGTGTTGAATTACTGTGTTGACCCTTTAAATTTTTTAAAATTTTAAATTATTTCCTTAGAACAGATTCCTGGAAGTGGGAGCAGCATCAAAGAGTTTTTGAAAGGCTACTGTTTAATTGTTTTCTAAATGGCTCATGTCAATTTACAATGCTATAAAACTGAAGTGTAATGACTTCACTATGGCTCCTATAGAAGGCCACAGAGAGCTAGTGGACCATACAACCTGTTAATGAAATTCCAACAAATACCTTCGAAGTTTACTCATCAAAGAACTAGAGTTCTAGAAAGTTCTAATAATAATCTGGAAATTGTTTAAATTTTTTTCTTCAAAGAAAAAAAATGATAAACCCTTGCTATATTTAGTTCTAAAGCGTTAATCTAAAGGAACGTTTTAATATATTCCAGTAGGAAAAAGTATTTTCTACATGTCTTCTGTGATGGATTAAAACAAAATTGGAGGAGGATCTTCAAGATGATGGTGGAGTAAGATGTGGAGATCACCTTCCTCCCCACAAATACATCAAAAATACATCTACGTGTGGAAAAACTCCTACAGAACACCTACTGAATGCTGGCAGAAGATCTTAGACTTCCAAAAAGGCAGGAAAGTCTCCACGTACCAGGTCATGTGGCTGACAGGGTCTTGGTGCTCTGGCCGGGTGTCGGGCCTGAGCTACTGAGGTGGGAGAGCCGAGTTCAGGATATTGGACCACCAGAGATCTCCCGGCCCCACGTAATATCAATCGGCAAGAGCTCTCCCAGAGATCTCCGTCTCAATGCTAAGACCGAGCTCCACTCAACAACCAGCAAGCTCCAGTGCTGGACACGGCATGCCGAACAACTAGTAAGACAGTACACAACCCCACCCATTAGCAGAGAGGCTGCCTAAAATCATAATAAGTTCACAGACACCCCAAAACACACCACTGGACGAGGCCCTGCCCACCAGAAAGACAAGATCCAGCCCAACCTGCCAGAACACAGGCACCAGTGCCCTCCACCAGGAAGCCTACACAACCCACTAAACCAACCTTAACCACTGGGGGCAGACACCAAAAATAACGGGAACTATGAACCTGCAGCCGGCAAAAAGGAGACCACAAATAGTAAGTTAAGCAAAATGAGAAGACAGAGGAATATACAGCAGATGAAGGAGCAATGTAAAAACCCACCAGACCTAACAAATGACAAGGAAATAGGCAGTCTACCTGAAAAAGAATTCAGAGAAATGATAGTGAAGATGATCTAAAATCTTGTAAATAGAATAGAGAAAATACAGGAAACATTTAACAAGGACCTAGAAGAACTAAAGAGCAAAAAACAATGATAAACAACACAATAAATGAAATTAAAAATTCTCTAGAAGGAATCAATAGCAGAATAACTGAGGCAGAAGGACGGATAAGTGACCTGAAAGATAAAAGAGTGGAAATAACTACTGCAGAACAGAAAAAAGAAGGCAAAGTATTGAGGACAGACTCAGAGACCTCTGGGACAACATTAAATGAAACAACATTCGATTTATAGGGCTCCCAGAAGAAGAAGAGAAAAAAAAAAAGGACTGAGAAAATATTTCAAGAGATTATAGTTAAAAACTTCCCTAATATGGGAAAGGAAATAGTCAATCAAGTCCAGGAAGTGCAAAGAGTCCCAAACAGGAGAAATCCATGGAGAAACACAACAAGACACATACTAATCAAACTATCAAAAATTAAATACAAAGAAAATATATTAAAGAAGCAAAGGAAAAGCAACAAATAACATACAAGGGAATCCCTATAACCTTAACAGCTGATCGTTCAGCAGAAACTCTGCAAGCCAGAAGGGAGTGGCAGGACATATTTAAAGAGATGAAAGGGAAAAACCTACAACCAAGATTACTCTACCCAGCAAGGATCTAATTCAAATTCAATGGAGAAATTAAAACCTTTACAGACAAGAAAAAGCTAAGAGAATTCAGCAGCACTAAATAAGCTTTACAACAAATGTTAACGGAACTTCTCTAGGCAGGAAACACAAGACGAGGAAAAGACCTACAATAACAAGCCCAAAACAATTATGAAAATGGTAATAGGAACATACATATTGAGGACTACCTTAGATGATAATGGATTAAATGCTCCAATCAAAACAAACAGACTGCCTGAATGGATACAAAAAGAAGACCCGTATATATGCTGTCTACAAGAGACCCACTTCAGACCTAGGGACACATACAGACTGAAAGTGAGGGGATGGAAAAAGATATTCCATGCAAATGGAAATCAAAAGAAAGCTGGAGTAGCAATTCTCATATCAGACAAAACTATACTTTAAAATAAAGACTATAACAAGAGACAAAGAAGGGGACCCTACATAATGATCATGGGATCAATCCAAGAAGAAGATATAACAATTGTAAATATTTGTGCACCCAACATAGGAGCACCCCAATACATAAGGCAAATGCTAACAGCCATAAAAGGGGAAATCAACAGTAGCACAATAATAGTAGGGGACGTTAACACCTCACATTCACCAATGGACAGACCAACCAAAATGAAAATAAATAAGGAAACACAAGCTTTAAATGACACATTACACAAGAGGGACTTAATTGATATTTATAGGACATTCCATCCAAAAACAACAGAACACACTTTCTTCTCAAGTGCTCATGGACCATTCTTCAGGGTAGATCATATCTTGGGTCACAAATCAAGCCCTGGTAAATTTAAGAAAATTGAAATCGTATCAAGTATCTTTTCCGACCACAATGCTATAAGACTAAATATCAATTACAGGAAGAAAACTGCAAAACATACAAACATATGGAGGCTAAACAATACGCTACTAAATAACCAAGAGATCACTGAAAAAAATCAAAGAAGAAATCAAAAAATACCTAGAAACAAATGACAATGAAAACACGATGACCCAAAACCTATGGGATGCAGCAAAAGCAGTCCTAAGAAGGAAGTTTATAGCAATACAATACTACCTCAAGAAACAAAAAAAAAAATCAAAAAAACAACCTAAACTTACATCTAAAGCAATTAGAGAAAGAAGAACAAAAAACCCCCAAAGTTAGCAGAAGGAAGGAAATCATAAAGATCAGGATAGAAATAAATGAAAAAGAAATGAAGGAAACGATAGCAAAGATCAATAAAACTAAAAGCTGTTTCTTTGAGAAGAAAAACAAAACTGATAAACGATTAGCCAGACTCATCAAGAAAAAAAGGGAGAACACTCAAATCAACAGAATTAGAAATGAAAAAGGAGAAGTAACAACTGACACTGCAGAAATACAAAGGATCATAAGAGATTACTACAAGCAACTATATGCCAATAAAATGGACAACCTGGAAGAAATGGACAAATTCTTAGAAAAGCACAACCTTCCGAGACTGAACCAGGAAGAAAGAGAAAATATAAACAGACCAATCACAAGCACTGAAATTGAAACTGTGATTAAAAATCTTCCAACAAACAAAAGCCCAGGACTAGATGGTTTCACAGGCGAATTCTATCAAACATTTAGAGAAGAGCTAACACCTATCCTTCTCAAACTCTTCCAAAATATAGCAGAGGGAGGAACACTCCCAAACTCATTCTATGAGGCCACCATCTCCCTGAAACCAACACCAGACAAAGATGTCACAAAGAAAGAAAACTACAGGCCAATATCCCTGATGAACACAGATGCAAAAGTCCTCAACAAAACACTAGCAAACAGAATCCAACAGCACATTAAAAGGATCATACACCATGATCAAGTGGGGTTTATCCCAGGAATGCAAGGATTCTTCAATATATGCAAATCAATCAATGTGATACACCACATTAACAAATAGAAGGATAAAAACCATATTATCATCTCAATAGATGCAGAAAAAGCTTTTGACAAAATTCAACACCCATTTATGATAAAAACTCTCCAGAAAGTAGGCATAGAGGGAACTTACCTCAACATAATAAAAGCCATATATAACAAACCCACAGCCAACATTGTTCTCAGTGGTGAAAAATGGAAACCATTTCCACTAAGATCAGGAACCAGACAAGGTTGCTCACTCTCAACACTATTATTCAACATAGTTTTGGAAGTTTTAGCCACAGCAATCAGAGAAGAAAAAGCAATAAAAGGAATCCAAATTGGAGACGAAAAAGTAAAACTGCCACTGTTTGCAGATGACATGATCCTATACATAGAGAATCCTAAAGATGTTACCAGAAAACTACTAGAGCTAATCAATGAATCTGGTAAAGTAGCAGGATACAAAATTAATGCACAGAAATCTCTTGCATTCCTATACACTAATGATGAAAAATCTGAAGGAGAAATAAGGAAATACTCCCATTTACCATTGCAACAAAAAAGAATAAACCTATCTAAGGGGACAAAACACCTGTATGCAGAAAACTCTAAGACACTGATGAAAGAAATTAAAGATGATACCAACAGATGGAGAGATATACCATGTTCCTGGATTGGAAGAATCAACATTGTGAAAATGACTGTACTATCCAAAGCAATCTACAGATTGAATGCAATCCCTATCAAACTACCAATGGCATTTTTCACAGAATTAGAACAAAAAATTTCACAATTTTTATGGAAACACAAACAACCCCAAACAGCCAAAGCAATCTTGAGAAAGACAAACGGAGCTGGACGAATCACGCTGACTTTAGATTATACTACAGACTATACTATAGACTATAGTAGACTATACTACAAAGCTACAGTAATCAAGACAGTATGGTACTGGCACATAAACAGAAATACAGATCAATGGAACAGGATAGAAAGCCCAGAGATAAACCCATGCACAGATGGTCACCTATCTTTGATGAAGGAGGCAAGAAAAGACAGCCTCTTCAGTAAGTGGTGCTGGGAAAACTGGACAGCTACATGTAAAAGAATGAAATTAGAACACTCCCTAACACCCTACAAAAAAATAACTCAAAATGGATTAAAGACCTAAATGTAAGGCCAGACACTGTAAAACTATTAGAGGAAAACATAGGCAGAACACTCTGTGACATAAATCACAGCAAGATCCTTTTTGACCCACCTCCTAGAGAAATGGAAATAAAAACAAAAATAAACAAATGGGATCTAATGAAACTTAAAAGCTTTTGCACAGCAAAGGAAGCCATAAACAATGTGAAAAGACAAGCCTCAGAATGGGAGAAAATATTTGCAAATGAAGCAACTGACAAAGGATTAATCTCCAAAATACACAAGCAGCTCATACAGCTCAATATCAAAAAAACAAACAACCCAGTCCAAAAATGGGCAGAAGACCTAAATAGACATTTCTCCAAAGAAGATATACAGATTGCCAACAAATACAAGAAAGGATGCTCAACATCACTAATCATTAGAGCAATGCAAATCAAAACTACAATGAGGTATCACCTCAGACCATTCAGCATGGCCATCATCAAAATACCTACAAACAATAAATGCTGGAGAGGGTGTGGAGAAAAGGGAACCCTCTTGCACTGTTGGTGGGAATGTAAATTGATACAGCCACTAGGGAGAATAGTAGGGAGGGTTCCTTTAAAAACTAAAAATAGAACTATCATATGACCCAGCAATCCCACTACTGGGCATATACCCTGAGAAAACCATAATTCAAAAAGATACATGTACCACAATGTTCACTGCAGCACTATTTACAATAGCCAGGACATGGAAGCAACCTAAGTGTCCATCGACAGATGAATGGATAAAGAAGATGTGGCACATATATACAATGGAATATTACTCAGCCATAAAAAGAAACCAAATTGAGTTATTTGTAGCGAGGTGGATGAATTTAGAGTCTGTCACACAGAGTGAGGTAAATCAGAAAGAGAAGAACAAATACCGTATGCTAACACATATATATGGAATCTAAAAAAAAAAAATTGGTTCTGATGAACCTAGGGGAGGGACAGGAATAAAGACGCAGATGTAGAGAATGGACTTGAGGACACGGGGAGGAGGAAGGGTAAGCTGGGACTAAGTGAGAGAGTGGCACTGACATATATACACTACCAAATGTAAAATAGATAGCAAGTAGGAAGCAGCCACACAGCACAGGGAGATCAGCTCAGGGCTTTGTGACCACCTAGAGGGGTGGGATAGGGAGGGTGGGAGGGAGACGCAAGAGGGAGGAGATATGGGGATATATGTATATGTATAGCTGATTCAGTCTGTTATAAAGCAGAAACTAACACAAAAATGTAAAGCAATTATACTCTAATAAAGATGTTAAAAAAAATATTAGAGGAATTGGATTAAAAAAACCAGTCAGACATGCACAGAAATAAAGGGGATCCTAACAATTCTGAAAAAGCACAAGGTATACTGGTAAAACTGAAATAAGAGCTCTATCTTTGTCATTTAAATATGATGAATCACTAACTTTCAAAGCTTTTATTCATATTATATTAAGTGTGCACTTTTAGGGTTATGTATGATTTCTACAAGAAATACTCACATCCGTATGGTATTTCCAAGTAGAGAATTAATTTGGACTTGGCTCAGGTAAAATTCTATAACATGTGTATCAAGCTGCAGCAGAAAGCACTTCCCAGGAGGGTCATTATCTTACCTCAGTTACCTTTTCATTTGCCACTTCCAGCTGAGAAAGCAGCTCTTGGGTATGAAGTTTCTGTCGACTCAGCTCACTCCTATTAATCAAGAGAGAGGAAAGAAAAAAAAAAAAAAGAATGGAAGAAAAAGCCATTAATATAACTGTTCAAAAATCTAACAAAATAGAATCTTTATTAGTGAGATACATGTTCATGTTTTGAACAAAAATATCTTGTGTGCAAAATAAAAGTTGCTTCTTAATAGACCATATCTGAAACGACTCATTTCTTTATAAAATACACATATATTCTGGACATTGGTTGTACAACAGTGTGAAAACACTTAGAACTATTGAACTGTTGACTTAAAAATGAATGGGAAACTTCCAGGTGGGTGAACACGTGGAAATTTGGGCAGAGTTTTGGGCCTGGAGAGGGTAAAGATGCTCCGTGCCCCTCTCTCATGCCTGGCCCTATGCATCTTGTCCACTGGATGTTCATGTGTATCTTTTAGTATAACCTGTAATAAACTGCTAAACGAGAAAGAAGACAGCAATAATAATAACAACAGAGAAACATTCTGCATGATAAAAAGCCATCTCTTGGCTGGCAAGGACCAAAGTATTCTACTCCTGGCAAGCCTGTTTGCATTTGCAGCAAGAGGGCATTGAGGACCCCTCAAGAATAGACCACTCGAGCTTAGTTACGCCTGCGCAGAAGGATGACTTCTGCACCTTTTTCCTATCCCTGCGTGCCTCACACTCACCACACCTCAGACTGCTGTACTTTTTTATTCTTTATTCCCAAAATAGCTTGAGGCCCTTGTCTTCAGGGAGGTAAATCTGAGACTGGCTCTCCTGTCGCTTGGCTGCCTACTGAATAAGCCCTCTGTTTGCTGCAAACCTCGACAACTCAGCGTTCTGGTTGCTACCTGTCAGGCAAAACCAAGCAGGCTCGGTAACACTAGGACGTCAGTAGTTCACAAATGAATTCATCTAGAGAACTGACAAATCTGTCAAAAAGAGTTGGATCTTGAGAGAAGATTTGCTTACGTGGCAGCCGTGTGGCTGACAGGGTCTTGGTGCTCTGGCCTAGTGTCAGGCCTGAGCTTCTGAGGTGGGAGAGCCGAGTTCAGGACACTAGACCACCAGAGACCTCCTGGCCCCACGTAATATCAATCGGCAAGAGCTCTCCGAGAGATCTCTGTCTCAACGCTAAGACCCAGCTCCACCCAACGGCCAGCAAGCTCCAGTGCTGGACGCCCCATGCCAATCAACTAGCAAGACAGGAACACAACCGCACCCATTGGCAGAGAGGCTGCCTAAAATCATTATAAGTTCACAGATACCCAAAACACAACACCAGATGCAGCCCTGCCCACCAGAAAGACAAGATGCAGCCCAACCCGCCAGAACACAGGCACCAGTCCCCTCCACCAGGAAGCCTACACAAACCACTGAACCCACCTCACCCACTGGGGGCAGACACCAAAAACAATGAGAACTACGAACTTGCAGCCTGCGAAAAGAAGACCCCCAAACACAGTAAGTTAAGCAAAATGAGAAGACAGAAAAACACACAGCAGATGAAGGAGCAAGGTAAAAACCCACCAGATGAAACAAATGAAGAGGAAATAGGCAGTCCACCTGAAAAAGAATTCAGAGTAATGATAGTGAAGATGATCCAAAATCTTGGAAATAGAATGGAGAAAATATAAGAAACGTTTAACAAGGACCTAGAAGAACTAAAGAGCAAACAAACAATGATGAACAACACAATAAATGAAATTACAAATTCTCTAGAAGATTCAATAGCAGAATAACTGAGGCAGAAGAACGGATAAGTGATGGGGGAGACAAAATAGTGGAAATAACAACCGGAGGACAGAATAAAAAATAAAGAATGAAAAGAATTGAGGACAGTCCCAGAGACGTCTGGGAAAACATTAAATGCAACAATGTTCGAATTATAGGAGTCCCAGAAGAAGAAGAGAAAAAGAAACGGACTGAGAAAATACTTGAAGAGATTATAGTTGAAAACTTCCCTAACATGGGAAAGGATATAGTGAATCAAGTCCAGTAAGTGCAGAGAGTCCCATACAGGATAAATCCAAGGAGAAACACAAGAAGACACATAACAATCAAACTATCTAAAATTAAATACAAAGAAAAAATACTAAAAGAAGCAAGGGAAAAGCAACAAAACACATACAAGGGAATCTCCGTAAGGTTAACAGCTGATCTTTCACCAGAAACTCTGCAAGCCAGAAGGGAGTGGCAGGACATATTTAAAGTGATGAAAGGGAAAAACCTACAACCAAGATTACTCTACCCAGCAAGGATCTCATTCAGATTTGATGGAGAAATTAAAACCTTTACAGACAAGCAAAAGTTAAGAGAGTTCAGCACCACCAAACCAGCTTTACAACAAATGCTAAAGGAACTTCTCTAGGCAGGAAAAACAAGACAAGGAAAAGACCTACAATAACAAACTCAAAACAGTTAAGAAAATGGTAATGGGAACATACATACTGAGGACTACCTTAAATGTAAATGGATTAAATGCTCCAATCAAAAGACACAGACTGCCTGAATGGATACTAAAACAAGACCCGTATATATGCTGTCTACAAGAGACCCACTTCAGACCTAGGGACACATACAGACTGAAAGTGAGGGGATGGAAAAAGATATTCCATGCAAATGGAAATCAAAAGAAAGCTGGAGTAGCAATTCTCATATCAGACAAAACTATACTTTAAAATAAAGACTATAACAAGAGACAAAGAAGGGGACCCTACATAATGATCATGGGATCAATCCAAGAAGAAGATATAACAATTGTAAATATTTGTGCACCCAACATAGGAGCACCCCAATACATAAGGCAAATGCTAACAGCCATAAAAGGGGAAATCAACAGTAGCACAATAATAGTAGGGGACGTTAACACCTCACATTCACCGACGAACAGACCAACCAAAATGAAAATAAATAAGGAAACACAAGCTTTAAATGACACATTAAACAAGAGGAACTTAACTGATATTTATAGGACATTCCATCCAAAAACAACAGAACACACTTTCTTCTCAAGTGCTCATGGACCATTCTTCAGGGTAGATCATATCTTGGGTCACAAATCAAGCCTTGGTAAATTTAAGAAAATTGAAATCGTATCAGGTATCTTTTCCGACCACAACGCTATGAGACTAAATATCAATTACAGGAAAAAAACTGTAAAGAATACAAACATATGGAGGCTAAACAATACGCTACTAAATAACCAAGAGATCACTGAAGAAATCAAAGAGGAAATCAAAAAGCACCTAGAAACAAATGACAATGAAAACACGATGACCCAAAACCTATGGGATGCAGCAAATCAGTTCTAAGAGGGAAGTTTATAGCAATACAATTCTACCTCAAGAAACAAGAAAAATCTCAAAAAAAACCCCAACCTAACCTTACACCTAAAGCAATTAGAGAAAGAAGAACAAAAAAACCCCAAAGTTAGCAGAAGGAAGGAAATCATAAAGATCAGAATAGAAATAAATGAAAAAGAAATGAAGGAAACCATAGCAAAGATCAATAAAACTAAAAACTGGTTCTTTGAGACGATAAACAAAATTGATAAACCATTAGCCAGACTCATCAACAAAAAAAGGGAGAAGACTCAAATCAACGGAATGAGAAATGAAAACGGAGAAGTAACAACTGACACTGCAGAAATACAAAGGATCATGAGAGATTGCTATAAGGAACTATATGCCAATAAAATGGACAACCTGGAAGAAATGGACAAATTCTTAGAAAAACACAACCTTCTGAGACTGAACCAAGAAGAAAGAGAAAATATAAACAGAACGATTACAAGCACTGAAGTTGAAACTGTGATTAAAAATCTTCCAACAAACAAAAGCCCAGGATCAGATGGCTTCACAGGCGAATTCTGTCAAACATTTAGAGAAGAGCTAACACCCATCCTTCTCAAACTCTTCCAAAATATAGCAGAGGGAGGAACGCTCCCAAACTCATTCTACGAGGCCACCATGACCCTGATACCAAAACCAGAGAAAAATGTCACCAAAAAAGCAAATTACAGGTCAATATCACTGATGAACACAGATACAAAAGTCCTCAACAAAATACTAGCAAACAGAATCCAACAGCACATGAAAATGATCATACACCATGATCAAGTGGGATTTATCCCAGGAATGCAAGGATTCTTCAATATACGCAAATCAATCAGTGTGATACACCATATTAACAAATTGAAGGATAAAAACCATATTAAAATCTCAATAGATGCAGAAAAAGCTTTTGACAAAATTCAACACCCGTTTATGATAAAAACTCTCCAGAAAGTAGGCATAGAGGGAACCTACCTCAACATAATAAAGGCCATATATAACAAACCCACAGCCAACATCCTTCTCAATGGTGAAAAATGGAAACCATTTCCACTAAGATCAGGAACCAGACAAGGTTGCCTACTCTCACCACTATTATTCAACATAGTTTTGGAAGTTTTAGCCACAGCAATCAGAGAGGAAAAAGAAATAAAAGGAATCCAAATGGGAAAAGAAGAAGTAAAACTGTCACGGCTGATGACATGATCCTATAGATAGAGAATCCTAAAGATGGTACCAGAAAACTACTAGAGCTAATCAATGAATCTGGTAAAGTAGCCGGATACAAAATTAATGCACAGAAATCTCTTGCATTCCTATACACTAATGATGAAAAATCTGAAAGAGAAATTAAGAAAACACTCCCATTTACCATTGCAACAAAAAGAATAAAATACCTAGGAATAAACCTACCTAAGGAGACAAAAGACCTGTATGCAGGAAACTATAAGACACTGACAAAAGAAATTAAAGATGATACAAACAGATGGAGAAATATATCATGTTCTTGGATTGGAAGAATCAACATTGTGAGAATGACTCTATTAACCAAAGCAATCCACAGATTGAATGCAATCCCTATCAAACTACCAATGGTATTTTTCACAGAACTAGAACAAAAAATTTCACAAATTTTATGGAAACACAAAAGACCCCAAACAGCCAAAGCAATCTTGAGAAAGACAAACATAGCTGTAGGAATCAGGCTCCCTGACTTTCGACTATACTACAAAGCTATAGTAATCAAGACAGTATGGTACTGGCACAAAAACAGAAATATAGATCAATGGAACAGGATAAAAAGCCCAGAGATAAACCCATGCACAGATAAGGTCACCTTATCTTTGATAAAGGAGGCAAGAAAAGCCAGCCTCTTCAATAAGTGACGCTGGGAAAACTGGACAGCTACATGTAAAAGAATGAAATTAGAACACTCCGTAACACCATACACAAAAATAAACTCAAAATGGATTAAAGACCTAAATGTAAGGCCAGACACTATAAAACTCTTAGAGGAAAACATAGGCAGAACACTCTATCACATAAATCACAGCAAGATCCCTTTTGACCCACCTCCTAGAGAAATGGAAATAAAACCAAAAATAAACAAATGGGACCTAATGAAACTTAAAAGCTTTTGCACAGCAAAGGAATCCATAAACAAGATGAAAAGACAACCCTCAGAATGGGAGAAAATATTTGCCAACGAAGCAACTGACAGAGGATTAATCTCCAAAATATACAAGCAGCTCATGAAGCTCAATTTTAAAGACACAAACAACCCAATCCAAAAATGGGCAGAAGACCTAAACAGACATTTCTCCAGAGAAGATATATAGATTGCCAATAAGCACATGAAAGGATGGTCAACATCACTAATCATTAGAGAAATGCAAATCAAAACTACAATGAGGTATCGCCTCACACGGGTCAGAATGGCCATCATCAAAAAATCTAGAAACAATAAATGCTGGAGAGGGTGTGGAGAAAAGGGAACCCTCTTGCACTGTTGGTGGAAATGTAAATGGATACAGCCACTATGGAGAACAGTATGGAGGTTCCTTAAAAAACTAAAAATAGAACTACCATACGACCCAGCAACCCCACTACTGGGCATATACCCTGAGAAAACCATAATTCAAAAAGAGTCATGTACCAAAATGTTCATTGCAGCTCTATTTACAATAGCCAGGACATGGAAGCAACCTAAGTGTCCATAGACAGACGAATGGATAAAGAAGATGTGGCACATATATACAATGGAATATTACTCAGCCATAAAAAGAAACCAAATTGAGTTATTTGTAGTGAGGTGGATGGACCTAGAGTCTGCCCTACAGAGTGAAGTAAGTCAGAAAAACAAATACCATATGCTAACACATATATATGGAATCTAAAAAACAAAATGGTTGTGATGAACCTAGGGGAGGGACAGGAATAAAGACGCAGACGTAGATAATGGACTGAAGGACACGGGGAGGGGGAAGGGTAAGCTGGGACAAAGTGAGAGAGTAGCATGGATATATACACTACCAAATGTAAAATAGATAGCTAGTGGGAAGCAGCCGCATAGCACAGGGAGATCAGCTCGGTGCTTTGTGACCACCTAGAGGGGTGGGATAGGGAGGGTGGGAGGGAGACGCAAGAGGGAGGGGATATGTGGATATATGTATATGTATAGCTGATTCACTTTGTTATAAAGCAGAAACTAACACCACTGTAAAGCAGTTATACTCCAATAAAGATGTCAAAAAAGAATGATTAAGACTGTAAATTTTACATCACAATTTAAATAATGGTTAAAATTGTACATTTTATATTATGTATATTTTACCACAATACAAAAAGCAAAAAACTCACACACACATATTTTAAAAGTGCCAAAGTGTCCTTAATATCAGTATCTTGAGGTAGTATTTGGCATTAAAATGAAAGTATATTCATGTGAAACAGATACAGTGTTTTGTTATTTTTAAGATTCATATATGGTGCTTCTTAGTGGGGCTCAACTCTTGGAAATTTAAGGTAATGTTAATCACTCAACATCATTTCAATGTAGTACATTCAGGATTAAAATTTAAATTTTGGTTGGTTGTATATTTGCCTTATTTTATGCATTCATATCCTTTATGCTTTATTAGCTGGAATAATCTTATGCACAGAAGACAGAAATGTTGTCTTTTTTGCTGTTGTTGTTCAACATATAAGCATTGTATTGCTTTTGGCTAAAGATAATTTCAAGAGTCCCAGGTTAGAAGCAGATACAATGTAGTCTTTAAAATAACTTTAAAAAAGATCAAATCAATTTCTGAGTATTAAAATAGTTAATTCAGGATTGGTTTTTATCCTTTGACCTTAACTTCTGCTTCTAAAGTAAATCGATAGATTAACACTTCCAATTATGAGCCTTGAATTTTTTCCAAGTGAACCTAAAAACCTGGTAAGTCCCTCTCGTGTCCTATATTTGAGTGGATAGTTGTTAAAATCACCAAGCAGTTTGTTATAAATACATAGAAGAGAACAAAAAATAATGTCCACAAATCAATTCCAGAAATATCTACGAACATTCTTTATGGCCAAGTGCAAGGCATGCGGTGGTAAACACATGGACGTTGCCACAACAGAACTTACAGACTAAGGGGAAATGACTTATTCCTACTCAGTGGCTTCATCTATACATGTCACTGACTTTGAGGAGCTTGAGTATCTATCACTGATTGCGTGACAGACAAACGCAAATGTTCTACCTTAGCTTTATTTTGGTGGTAATAATAATGCGGGATAAATGACTGTGCTTCCTTCAAAGTACCTTGTGTAGTTTAAATTACTGCTGCTCCTCAACATAACATAACAAAGAAAAGCAAAGTGACTAACGTGGCCAGTCTTCTAGGCCAAATGTAATTAAAGGTAAAAGTTATGCACATTAGTGCTGATGAGAAATAACCTTTGAGTACTATGGAGAGGAAGATGATAGAATGACTGTATTTATAAAGTTAGCCAAAGCTCAGTTTATACAAAACCTTATCAGAAAACACCTACTGCATAAGTTGATGCCTAAGCTATTCATTTACCCATGACAATTTATCTGAATAATAGTAATCCTAATAATTACTATTAGATAGTAATAATTTCCCACAAAATTTAAGATCACAAAGATACAAATTATTAACTCTAAGTTACTTTTTATCTGTGTAAATATCTGTTCTGTCGTGTTTCAAGCGCTGTCACCCCCACTGGAAAGCGAGCAACACTGCTATTCATCAAGACAGTGAAGATGTTGGTGACGGTGGTAATAACAGCAAACAATCCCCCAGCGCTTCCTCTGTGCCCAGCACTGCTCTAGATGCTTTATGGAAACTACCTTATCTAGCTCTCATGATAACCTTGTGAGATCCCCAATTTTACATATGAGAAAATTAAAAGACAGATGCATCTAAAAATAAAGTTAAGTAACTTGCCTAGACTCACACGGCTTGTCAATTGGAGAGTCAAGAATTGAAAAACCGGGCCCTTTGTTTCCAAAGTCTGTGCTCTTCACCACTGCCCTGTACTGTGCACCATGGCAGGCAACTGCTAAATGTTTGTTAGATGAATAAGTGAAAGAGCATGTATATGTGAGTGTGTGTATTAGAAACTGTAAGGAACAGAAATATTTACACATGTACTTGGAAACCTGACAAGTTACATCTTTCTGATTTCTTCCCTAAAGGTTCAGTCCTATATTCGAATTTAACATGACTAACATCAAACTGTTTGCATCCCCTTGCAAACCTACTTTTCTCTCTCTCTTTTTTTTTTTTAAAGTCCTAAGATAAAACCTACTTCTCATCCTGCTACTCAGTTTTTATACTGACAACATCTCTGCCCTCACTGCCTAGGTTAAAAACCTTAAAGTCAACTCTGTTTCTCACTTTCTCTTGAATGCAACATCTAGTTTGCCCCTAAATAGATTCTTCCTTTGCAGTGTTTTTTGCATCTATTCTTCATTTCCTTTATATGTGTATATGTATACATATATATTTTTTGGCTGCATTGCGCAGCTTGCGGGATCTTAGTTTCCTCACCAGGGATTGAACCCCAGCCCACGGCAGTGAAAGCACCAAGTCTTAACCACTGAATTCCCTATTCTTCAGGGAAGAACCCTAATCAGGGAATTCCCTATTCTGCATTACTACTCAGTGTTACCATCACAACTGAAGTTCTTATAACTTAATTTTTAGATTTACTGCAGTAGCCAACTGCTCGGGCTTCTCAGGATCAAGTGAAAAATTGTATGTAAAGCATCCACCAGTGCACACAGAAGTGTTCAACTGATGGAGCAGTTTTCCCTAACTAACACATCACTAGCATATTTCTCTTTCTAAAGCACCACTTTAATAATTTGTTTCCTCGAGCAATAATTTCCAGTGGCTCTCTGCTACCGGACAAAACAGTCCAAATTCCTGAGACAGCATTCAAATGCCTCCAAATTTCTGTGTAATTTATCTTTCCAACCTTATCTCCATAGGAGCCTTCGACTTCAGTTAGGCTCTCACCGTCTCACCAGTAAATCATATATGTATCATCTTTAGGCTCATGTTTGTATCACTTTCTGTACCCTCTTTTGAAGATTTTGCGTTAAAATTCTGCCCATTCTTTAAGATTCCACCCTTGTTCCTCTTCTTTCCATGCCTCCTTCCCAGTTCCTTTTAATCCAGACGGTTCTCTTCTCGCATCAAAGCGTTGATATTTATTTTATGTAGAAGACATTTAACAATTCTGTATTATAATTCTAATTAGTGGTTTACATGTGTTTATATACATATACACTCATACACACACACACATACTCACAGGCCCCCAAGTATAATGGAAACTTTTAAAAAGGGGATTGTTTTTAGTTTCCACAGTATACACCACAGGGCTTTACACATAGGGATTTAATAAATATTTGCAGGTTTAAGAAACCTAGCAGTTAGAAAATTTTATTCTCTATTTGCTCAACAGTTACTGAGAAATCTACCACAAAACATACTTTAGATAAAAATTTTTAAACATTTATCTAGATTTATTTATAGTCTACTACTTTCTCCAAAGGATTTGAAGTGCCTAAGAAAAGGTAATTTTTCAGTTAAGCATTTCCCTCAATCTCACTCCTGAATGAAAGTTTAGAATGTATTAAAGGGTGGAGAGAAAAGTGATTTCACCAACTCTATCCCCCGAGGCTTTCCTAGAGCCTGCCTGTCAGTACTTTGCAACTCCTTATTTCTCTGTCAGGATATTTCATTGCAGGGATAACGGAAAGACCCAGGAGGACGATCTGACTCTGCATTATCTATGAGAAAATGTCTCTTCATTAGAGAATATAATTGAGAGTTCCCTATGTCATTAGTAATTTAGGATAAACATAAAATAAGACTTTCCAGAAAGTTTCACAGTGGTATTACACTCAAACACTTGCCAAGTAAAGCTATACAATCTCTTCACTGGAAATCTTTAAAAACAGAAACATCCTTACCAATCGGGAATGATTTAAGTGTAGCCTGCCAGAAGGTACAGAGATAGATGACATTTCCAGTTTCTATATGACATTATGGCAGTTAAAGAGCACTTTATACTAATTACAGACTTCAAAAGGAACTGTACCCAAGTTCTCTATAATTTCTAACATATTACAGAATATATCATAAGGTTTAAGGTAAAATTATCTTCTACCGATTTCCATGTAACTATAGAAGAACAAGGAATTCCTTATACTATCACTGGGAATTGCTTAGCCCAGCAGTGCCCTAAATATTTTTAGTTCACTTATATTAATTCATGTGTATGTGATAGAAAATCCTAGTCATGCCTACAAAATATAACTTAAAAATTAGTTGTAAAATCTAACTGATTTACTACCTTCTGTGTAAGTAAAATTTTATAAAATAAATTATAAACAAAATAATTAATGCTGTATCTATTAAAAAAATATTAGAATCAACATTGGGAAGTCATCCAATTCTTCAGCTGGAGGTGGAAGGCAAGAGCCCTTCCTCTGTGGTCCACGGACAGGCTTCAGGTAGTACGTTCACAAATACCCTGAACTATACACAATATCTTGTGTGTTTACCTAGTCTGGGAAGAAGGTCTATATATTTCCTCAGATTTTTAAGGGGTCTGAGGCCTAAGGAAGGATAAGGATTTTTGTCTGAGCTTTTTGCCTGGAATATACAAAGTTTTTAGAGAATTTTTTCTTTTAACGTTATGAGCACACTGATTGGAGTGTTCCAGTGTTGAATGTCTTTCCTACACAAACCACATCCATAATGTTTCATCTATAATTATTTCCACTTCTGCTTTCATTAAGGTGGTACAAGAATTTAAAGGCACTTGGCAAGCAGTCCAAATACAGAATTATTCTAGATTTTTACAGTATTCCCTCTATTTTATCGTTGCTTATCCAGACTTAATTCAACAGCAAATTCTCCAAAGTATACAATTCAGTTTAAAAAGAAACAATAACTTTCTCTTTGTACTCACATATCACTGGTTTATTTAATTAAACTATGTATTTCTAAAACAGGTATAACTGGCATAACCTGGTTTGGGAACAATCACACTGATACTGTAAAGCAAGTGACAGAGTGTCTAAGTTGACTAGGTAAGGGCACAGAGAAAGTCTCGGGCCCTGGTCAGCATGCTTTGTACAGAAACTTCACTGGTTGACGTTGCCCACAATGAAGTGGACATCAGCCAAGAGGGTTTTCTACTGCACATGAACATTAATACTGTACCTTATTATTACTTTGATATTGCAAAGTAGTTATTATTCTCATCTTATAGGTAAAGAAATTAAGACTCAGAAAAGTTATTTAATGTTCCTACGGTCAGGCAATGATTGAATGGGCTTCATACCCAGTCTTGTAATCAAAACGTTCTCTCAACTAAATCACACTGCCTCTTACCTTAAGCCCAATCATTTACAAGAGATGTTAGTAAAGCATATCTGTGGCATTATATAATATCAAGATCTAAAAGGCAAAGTGAAGATTCTCTGAAAAAAATTTAATAATGAGTATGAAGCAGAATGGTCAGTAATTGCAAAGACTGTGACCTTGACTTCGTGTGTGGCTTCAAAGGACCTGACTACTAAAAAAGGAAATTCATCCTAAGGTTTCAAATCTTATTCAGTTAACTAAAAGTACCACAGGTTACAGGCCAGCTTTAGATATATTCAAGCACCCTTGGTCACAGGCCCAGGTTCGTTCTTTCCCTTTCTGCACATTCCCCCTAAGTGATCTCATTTAGGCCATGACTGGAGAGGAACACAAATGAGCACTTCAAATGCAACTTGTTCAAAATGGCAACTACTTCTTATCCACACCTTCCCAAGTTTCCTCCCTCCCAGTAAAGGGCATCGTCACCATCCACCCAGATGCTCAAGTCAAAGCTTAGACGTCATCTTAGATTCCTTCCGTTTTCTCATCCCCTATATTTGACTTATGAGTTCCACCCTACACCTCCCTAATATATTTCATAACTACCCATTTCTCTCCATCTCCACCCACAACACTCTGTTCTAAGCCACTATCATCTATTGCCTAGAATACTGTCATAATCTAATATCTGGTTTCCTTGACTCCATTTTTGCCCCTTCTCTAGTCTGTTTTCCACATAATAGCTAAAGTGGTCTTTTAAAGACCTAGGAATGTCTAAAATTCTCCAATGATTTCCTACTGCTGCACTTTGGACTTTAACTTAAAATAGACTTACTTAAATATCTTGCTTAAAGTAAGTACAAACAGCTTACTTAAAATAGCCTACAAGATTCTCATGGTCTGATTCTTGCCTAGTTCCTCAACCTGACAGCATTCTCTCTCCTCACTCACTATACTCCAATTACATGGGGCTACTCCCTAACACTGCACCTTCGTACTTGCTATTCTTTCATCTGCCTGGAATATTTTCCTGGCTTTTTCATAGAGTTGATTTCTTTCTATCATTTGGGCCTCAGTTTAAATCTCACCTTTTCTGACTACTTTTTAAGAAACGGTCCAGCCCTTTCAGCTCCCACCCTGTCCGAGTTACTATCACATCATCGCATTTGTTTTCTTCATGCCATTTAAAATACATAGAATTATCTTGTTTATTTGTTAGTTTACCTTCTTATTATTTCTCTCCCCACCCTGGAATGAAAGCTCTAAAAGAGAAGCTACATTCACAGGGCTTAGAACAGTGCCTGGCACACATAAGGTGGTTTTTAGTCTAGATAAATTTTAGTTAATTCCACAGAATCACTTAACTAGTCCATTCAAAAAGAACATTTCTAATATCCTATATCTCGCTTTTTCAAAGTTTTCGTCTACTTGCTCTCATATGACAACTAATTCCATAATTCAGTGATTACATTTTAAAGTAGCCGTCAAACTGTGTAATAAATTCAGGAGACTACTACTACAAAAACCAATGTGCTACGGAGCTCTATTTATAGAAATCATTTATGGAAAGCTTATTTTAAGTTACTTGAAGAATGAACTCAAAGTTTCAAAGTAATGTGTGTATTTTCTTTACAACATATAATTTTAATCTTAGGATAAGACTGAGGGAATTACAAAGTTCATTCGTTCAATATATACTGAAGTGAGTGCCTTTGCTAGGTGCTCGGGAGACAAGGAAGAACAAGATCCAGTCTCCGCCACAGTGAAACTTAGGAACTACCAGAAATACTGAAAAGCTACGAGGTTTAAAATACAGGTAGTAAATGCTATAAAAAATTCACAGTGCTATGGGAACACATATGGAGGATCAGGGGATTAGAGCTGTCTCTCCAGAGGAAGTAGGCTCGTAAGCCGATACATGAAAGATAAATAGAAGTTAGATGGACAAAGACAGGGTAACGAAGAACGTTACAATCAAATCCATGTGTGAAGGCCAGGAAATAAGAAGGGATAATAAATTTAGGAAACTGAAAGAAAGCTCCGTATGAATGGAACGGAGTGTTACTAGGATATGGGAGTGGGGATGAGAGAGGAAGAAGCTGGAATCACAAAGAAATACAGCTTGGATTTTATATGTATAAGGTAATACAAGGAAATACAAGGATCGTACATGTCTTGATAGGAAGTTGAGACTTCACCATCAGTACACTGGGGAGGCACTGAAGTATTTTAAGGAGAGAAGTGACATGATTGATCTGAACATCAGAAAATCTTGCTGATTACAGCAGGAAAAATAGTAAGTAAATATGACTGTAGTAAATTAGGGGCTTTTAGCAGTAATTTAGGTGAGCAATGTTGATAGCCTAACTCTTGGAGGGAAATGGACAGATTCAAGAGTTATTTAGAAGGTAGCATTAGTAATACTTGATGTTTAGGGGTGTGAGGAAAAGGAGGAGTTCAGGATGACATCTAGAGTTTTGCTTGAGCAAGTGGGTAGATATTAACACATGGAAATGGAAAATACAGGATGAAACAAAGACTTGGGCTAGGTGTGAAATAATGAGTTCAGTTTTGAAGATATTGAGTGTGAGGTACCTACGGAAATGTTCAGCAGACAGCTGGAAAAACATTATTTCAAAAAGGTCAGCATTAGAAGCTGTTTTATAACAATAATTAGCCTTTTTCTGCTTGTCTCTGTCATAGAAATAGATATCCTAACTCATGCTGAAAGAGAAAATTTCTACTCTAAACATACTTCAATTCTCAATATCACTGGTATATATATAACTGAAAAGGTACGGTTATGAAGTTAAGAGCAAAGTTTTCCCTACAATGCACTAGTCTCTTTGAAAATGCCACAAATACTTTAAATAAAATAAGAGAAGTTATGGTTCCTTAAGGCAAGGGATAAGAGTTTGAAATTTGGGCCAATATCTCAGGCATCATAATTAATTACTATAATTGCTTAGATCATTTTGTTATTATTGAGGCACAGTTTAAGTTAAGGATGGGCCATGTATATTTTGGTTGATACACTGTAAGGGAAAATTTCCTCAACGCATGAAATCCTTTAGTGATGACTAAAGATTAAATCACATAAGGCTCTATTCTATATCATACGAGACAATTAAAAACAAAAGGTGTACTATTCGTTTCAGGGAAATGATGGATCTGCCAGCTGCAGCAAATGCTTTCTTTGAAACTCTCTTATGACAAATTAACATAGCATGTGCCAGATGTTTTTTTTTTCTGTTGAATTATACTATAATATGCTTCAGTTACTTTTAGTAATTATGCATTTTGTGATCTGCCAGTACCTGCAGCTGCCTCTCATTCTGTTAATTTAATAAAAAAAAAAAAACTAAAAAAAAATTTTAGAAAAGCAGTTATGGCAGCCAAACATTACAGATATACAGCCAAGAATAATGTTTTAGAGACTGAAGAGAATTCCTTAGGCTCGAATGCTGTATAATTCATATAAATATATATGAATTGTCCTGTCACTGGACAAGAGAAGAAAATATTACACATTGTATATTCATTCATTCATTTATTCAATACAATTTTATTGAACAATTTTATATGCCAGGCAAGATGTTAGCTCATGGTTTTGTAGAAGAGATGGATGTAAATGATAGTTATGCTACAGTTCAGTAAATGTCATAAAGAAGAATGAGCAGAATGGTATGGGAGTATAGGAAAAGGAAAGATGCATTCTGTCAGCGGTATAAAGAATGCTTTATAGAAAAAAAGATATTTGAGTTGGGTACCTGGAAGGAAGAAAATTTTTTCAGGTGGGGAGTTGGGAAAGAACATCCCTAGAAAGAAACAGCATGTACCAATTACCCCTAGAATCATCCTTGATTCCCTTCTTTTCCTTCATACTCTACATCCAATCCATCAGCACCTTCTATTACCTCTAAAAATAAAAAGACTCCCAACTAATCCACCTTTCTCTTTCTTCTCAGTTTAAGCCACCACTATCTCTTATTAACACTCTCGTGAGAGCCTTCTAAGTCCCTCCTCAGCTTTTTACTCACTTCCATTTTCCACACAGGAGACAGAGTGATCTTTAAAAAAAAAAAATCAGATCAGGTGACTTCTTTCAAAACTGTCCACTGGCCTTCACTCACACTTAAAGCTCTTTAGCCTGGCTAATGAAACCCTACAAGATCAGGTCCCTGTCTGCAGCAGAGAGTGTTCACCAAACATGCCACGTGCTCCATTTACATTTCCCAGGCTCCTATGCAGTTAGATTGGGTCCATATGCCTAGTTTGGCCAATGAAAGTAAAAGGAAGTGATGTGAGTCACTTCAGAGCTGAGTTAGTTAAAACCCAGTGTTCTTCCATTCCTCTCTTTCCCTGCTCCAGTGATCTTAGAAGACCATGTGTTCAAGATGATGTAACCTCTACCAGCAGAGCCTTCCTGCCAAACCACCTTAGACATGTAATATGAGCAAGAAATAAACCTTTGTTGTGTTAAGCCCCTGAGATTGTTTGCTGTGGTGGCTGGCATTACTTTATGTAATACATTGCCTAAATCTTACACTACTGCCTTCATTTAGCATACTATTTCTTTTACTTCAATCATCAAGTGTATTCCTGCCCTGGGGTCACTGCACTAGCTGTTCTCTCTGCTTGAACAGCTCTTTCCCCTGACATTTAAATGATAGGATCCTTTTCATCATTAGATCTTAAGGTTCATTTCCTCACAGGATCTTCCTCATCTACCAGTCTCAGGTGTCCACCCATCCATTATCACATTGGCTTATTTTAATTTTCTGCATAATACTTATTATCTGATTTTATATGTATGTATTTATTTGTTCGATAATTTCCACTTTCCCATCAATACTCTAATATCTTAAAAAGAAAGGCGGAGGGAACTTGGGCTTTGCTGTTATCCTTAGTACTTAAAGAATAGTGCCACCACTCAGTAAATATGTGATGAGTGAATGGAGTGAAGACTAGGAGTGGTAAAAGGGCTGGCCCTTACCAATGTTTGGCTTATTGGGGCGGCTGTTCAGTGTGGCTGGGACATGCCCTTCATGAAGTAGGGACAGGCAGACTGCTGATAACAGGGGGAGGAAAGATCGTAAAAAACCTATAGGCAACAGTAAAACAGAAATTTTTAAGTAGGCAGGGCCAGGACTGTATTTGCTTTTTAGGAAAATAATTCTGAGACAGTGTGAAAGATGGAACAGAGGGGAAAAAAAAATGATGGCAGAAACCAGGGTGATCCAGGCTACTTTGACAGCCATGGTTAAAGATATGAAAAGGCCTGACCGATGGCAGGGACAAGTATGTTATTGCACATTTACACACATGCAAGCATTTCTGCAGGACAGATTCTGATACCAGGTATTGCAAATGGATATGCATAGTTTAAATTTTTTTAGCTACTGTTACATTACCTTATACAAAGGATTTGCTAGTTTACATTTCCACCAATACTGTATACCCCATTCCTGTTTCCTCATATATTTGCAGATGCTGCATGTTAACCATCTTTTACACTTTTGCTAAATTGCTTGGCAAAATTGTTTAAATTTGCATTTCTTTAGTGTATGGTGTGGCTGAATTTGGTTTAATATGCTTTTTTTTCCTTTTTTTTAAAAATTTATTTATGGCTGTGTTGGGTCTTCATTTCTGTGCGAGGGCTTTCTCTAGTTGCGGCGAGCGGGGGCCACTCTTCATCGCGGTGCGCAGGCCTCTCACTATCGCGGCCTCTCGTGTTGTGGAGCACAGGCTCCAGACGCGCAGGCTCAGTAGTTGTGGCTCACGGGCCTAGTTGCTCTGTGGCATGTGGGATCTTCTCGGACCAGGGCTCGAACCCATGTCCCCTGCATTGGCAGGCAGATTCTCAACCGCTGCGCCACCAGGGAAGCCCCTGTCTTTTATCTTTGTTTAGCATCTTTCTTCATACAGAATTTTAATTTTTATGGTGAAATAAATTAATCAATCTTTGCATTCTGGATTTGTGTTTTGATTAGAAAGACTTTTCCATTCTAGGATAATAAAATTAATCTTATTTCTTTTAATACTTTTTTTAAATTTAGCTTTTTAATCCATCTGTAATTTACTTTGTATAGTGAATAAAGAGTATACTAAATGAGTTAAAATTTTTCCAACATCAACTTTTCACCATTGATTTGAAATGCCATATTATAATGAACAAAATTTCCAATTTTACATGGTTTGTTTTTCCGTGTTCTGTTCAAATTATCTATTCCTGTGCCAATACCACCATACAGCTTTCTATATTTTGATATCTGGTAGGGCAAATCTCATCTCATTTTTTTCCCATAAGAAGTTTTAAAATTTAATCTATAAAAATAACAATAGTTTCTCATTCAAGTAAGATTAGTACAGCTATATTACATTTATAGATGTTACATGTTAATATGTAAGCTTTAAAATGCTTTCCTCTTGGAAGCTCAAAATTTTCTGTGTTGTATACATTTCAAGATAAAAGAGTAACTAAGAGGAAATAATTAGAGATGAATTAATACAATTTTACAAATTAAAACAAACTTCAAACTGAAAGAAGATACCACAGAGGAGCTCAAATTTTTAAAAAGCTTCTTACATTAAGCTTTTTGATACTAAGATAAAATACTTCCTTCTGTAGGAAAATTATTTTATTTAATCATTTTGTGTTACATTTAACTATGGCTATACTTGCTTATGGGTAGATCTTAAGAAATCACAAGTACCTGGTAATCATATTTAATTGTCAGTTGTTGGAAGGAGCAGAGGTTTCCAAAGCCAGCAAAACTAGTCCAGAGAGGACTCTACCATCCTAAGTGTTTTGTGGCTATCCTGGTATTTAGTATTTGATTTAGTCTCTAATATACTCCTAACTGTAGTAAATAGGTGGACACACAGTAAACAAGATAACAGCCAATTTATAAGAATTTAATTGCTATGAAGTAGAGATGACAGAGAAAAACAGCCAAGTGTTTTCAAGATTTGGTGAGACAGACTAGCACTAAGTTTTTAAAGGGCAGATTTTCAGGAAGAAAACTTTGATGCTTAATATGGTGTAATAATAATATGTTGGGAAGCAGGATGCTGGGACCTACCATGAAAAAGCTCATTTTTGATAGCTATTAAACACTTTTTACATGAATGGTAGAATGCATAAATTCATGGTACATACAGAGAAATCCTTACTGGGAGAGTCAAATGCATAAAATTAGCCATTTGCATTTTTAATGTATGCTCTGTGTTTATTTTGCAATTTATTATTAATAAAAGACCTAACTGGGTTGAAGACTTGGGATTGCATCATTGAATCATTCTAAAAACAAAACCATTTCTGTGGAGAGCAAATGAATCCTTCCCCAGAGACAGAGAAGTACCATCTAGCAGTTAGCTGGTGTACTATTGGTACAACACAGCATACATCAAACTGCTAATGCCCAATAAGGATGCTGCCGTAAATATGTCTAGCGTAGACCATCATATTCATATTTTTTTCATTGGAATAAGTATAAATTTTAATTTTCTACTTCAAAAAATATAAATTTATTGTGGCTGCCATGTAATTCTGTATTACGACCAATAGGAGAGATGTGTCAGTGAAAATACTTTAGTAGCTACTTTTTTATTGCAAAAAGAATTTTGACTTGATTTCATATAGAGTCCTCAGTGTTACTTATGTCTCCAAAGAGGAAGGAGATACAATTCATATATATAAATCTTGTATAAAATCTAGTGCTTTCTAGAACTAGTAATGTTTTTGTACAATTAAAAATGAAATAAGCATGTATGCTTCTCATACACAGGTCTCATGCACTATATCCTGGTTTACTTTGAATACAACAATCTCTTAGTATTGATAAAGGTTATTCCCTAAGCACAGTGTTTGCTGTTTGCTTCCTAAATATTTTACACGCCAGGCATAAAGTTAAAGTTAATACCTTAAATTTGTTACCATATAAATAAAGCCTGTAGTAACACATGGGGTTTACAGGGTTGGGCCTTTGGGGGGTTCAAATTCAGGTTGGACTGACTCCTGAGATAGTGCTCTTTATCTGTAATACCGTGCTGCCTCCTTATGTACTAAAAATATTATATTGTTTCTCAACATTATTAAATATATAATCCTTTCATGAAAGGAAATAATCTTAATGCAAAATCTTGTGAAAATATTTTCTACTTTGAAAGACAACATTTTAGTTTTGACATGTCAGAGCATGCTAACACAATTTTAGTGACATAGTAGAGACATGCCAAAAGTTTTCTTAGTATATTGGAATGTACCTCCATTTTCAATCCCGTGGCTTAAACAACCAACGTAACGCAAGGTTAACTATACCCTATGCAAACCGGATTTTTCCCATGCAAAATCCTAAATATATACAATTAAACCTTTTATATATTTTAGAAAATATTTTCTCACATTTTAATAATTTTATAAAAATTATATAACCAAGAAATATTTAACATAATTATTTAAGCATAATTATTTATGCCTAATTATTTATTAATTAAGCAATTATTTAAGCATAATTATTCCTTTTAAAAAGATGTCTAAAGAATATAACTAAATCTAAACATTCAAAGCATGTAAAAAATGACCTACTTATTTTTGATAACCATTTTAAGTCATCTTCCTCAATCTACCAAAAATGTCACAGGACATGGGCTCTTTTAAATTTAATTAAAACGGTGGCAGGGGCTTCCCTGGTGGCGCAGTGGTTGAGAGTCTGCCTGCCAATGCAGGGGACATGGGTTCGAGCCCTGGTCCGGGAAGATCCCACATGCCACGGAACAACTAGGCCCGTGAGCCACGACTACTGAGCCTGCGCGTCTGGAGCCTGTGCTCGGCAACAAGAGAGGCCGCGATAGTGAGAGGCCCGCGCACCGCGATGAAGAGTGGCCCCCGCTTGCCACAACTAGAGAAAGCCCTCGCACAGAAACGAAGACCCAACACAGACAAAAAAAAAAAAAAAAAAAGAATTAGGGCTGTCAGGTTAGCTGTCATCTCAGCTGATAAAAAAAAAAAACAACAAAAAAAAACGGTGGAACAAAGATCATACCACATTGCCACAGAAGGAGAGGTGATAGCTGGAAAAATCTAGTTCTTTTTTCTTGTCTTTAATAAGAGCATTCAACGAAGGATTCTTTCCCTATATAGTTACTGTGAATTTATTAAAAATTGTGTTATGCTGAACTAGAACAGCAGAAGGAAAAGTAGTAACAACACTTCATTTAAACTTGAAAGGAAAAGATCATGATAAGAATTGAAAAGGATGTCGAAAATATCTCAAGGAGAGTCAAGAACTAGCAATTTGGGGACAGTAGGCAATTAAAAAACAAACCAAAAAAAAATCTGAGTATAGAACATGTCTAATTCTAATAATAATATATATATTTGCATGATGCTTTACAGTTTACCAGATGCTTTGATATTTACACCATTTCATAAATAACCCTAGCAAACTAACGTAGTTTTTATTCTTATAGATGATAAAATTGAGAATTGAGAAAATTGATTTATAGATAATCACACATTTGTGGTGCAGACCTTGGAGTTGAACCTATTGTGTTAGCTTTTTATATACCCAACTGACTCCTACACTAAGATCTTAAGTCAGTCACTCATGTTTAGGAGAAAATTTTTAGGTCTTTAAAACTGATACTTCAGTAGTTCCTTATTTAAGGCCATTGGTAAATACATGATTCTAAGCTTATGTTTTTCAATATTTAAAAGTCAAATTAAGAGTTATGCATAAAAGATGGAGACTATTTTGGGAAGGCATACACAATCCTCTAGGATTCTGTATAAACTGGAAACAAAATGAACATAATGCCTTCAGTTACGTGCTAAATGGATGATTTGAAAAGTTCATATTAATTCTGAAACTACTTAATAAGCTTTGATAACAGTGTAAGTTTGTAGTAATGACATGCAAATTGAGTTTGGTATAAATTCAAATTCACAGAAGTGGTAAAAGAAATAATTAGTTCACTAAAAGTAGAGATAAAATTGTTAAAAATGAAGCAGCAGAGTAAACCTCTGTTAGTATACATCTTCATAGTCTGACTCCCCAACTAGAACATAGTGTCTCTGATGGCATGGTGACGTTTGCTCACTTTCATGCTGATGTTAAAACGCTATTTTTAAGAATACTGCATAATATTAGAAAAGCAATATCCTACTGATGTTTGGTATCAAGTAATGGTATTATTCTCTTGATTTTGGAGGAAATATTCTATTTTCATTTTTTCCTTTTATCTAAGAGGTAAAAGAAAATCACTAAATTACTGGAAATTTGGTAGTTTTAACTTGTTTAGCATTTGGAAGCCTGTTTACCAACACTTGGTTTTTTAAGGCTGGACAGAAAAGGGGGTAAGCTTTGAAACTGAAAAAACTAGTTAGATCTACTGGATTCAAGCATACTCCTGGAGTTAAGCTATAAACTGTGTGACTAGTCTGGGCAAGACCTTGTTACCTAGTGTGATCTGCTGAGCATATCTGACCCGGGGCACCAGCACTGTGAAAAGTCTATATAAATCTACACACTAAGATTTAATTTAAGTAGGAATGTTCCTTAGAAGGTTGGTTGTTTTGTTTTAAATTGGTTATTCTGTGGATTCTTTCTATTTATTGCTCTCTTAGGGCAGATAACCACTTCATGTTGCCATGTTAGGCGTTCTACTTTTACGGAAAATTGTTTTCAGTTGCGAATCCGATGAGGAGGTAATATAGCAAAGCGGAGATGGAATCTATGAGATAAATGAAGAGTCTGGTCTCATACTGGAGCAGGGACAGTTTATCTATCGTCACAGTAGGGTATGTGGGGAAAGATGCATATAGGAATACAAGTGCAATGATGGGAACTGTGGAAGTTCTCTTCTGATAGCTTCTCTTTTCTCAGTGAAGTAGGAACTGAAGTTATCACATGAAAGTGGCGGTAGGGGAGGAGATGTAAAAGGTTTGAGGAAAGGCATGAGGGAATGAAACAGTCACCAAGGAGTATACAGACTGATTGCCTGGCAGGATAAGGGCCCATTTGAAGTTATGAACTTAGAGTGAGAGCAGCAGGGTGGCTGTGTTCTACTCTGGCCACCTTGAGCTGAATGGGTGAAAGTACAGAGAGGGCAAGGAGTTGGATTTAACCAGGGCTTGTTTTGGAAGAAAAGAAAGAGGGCCAGGAGAGTTGAGAACGGTTATCCCTGCTGACCCTTTCTAAAACTGCACTCCCTCTAAAAATATATACACTGCCCATTCTCTTTTCCACTCTATTTTTTTCTCTTTTGCACTTAACTATATCTATTGCATTATATACTTAATTTCTCCTGTTGACTGTCTGCCTCCCATATTAGGATAAAAGCTCCATAAGGACGGGGGTTTTTGTGCTGTGCTCACTGCTATTGTCTTTTAAAAGGTACGACTCCTTGCTGGATAACAGCAAAGCAGTTATTACAGCATTTCACTCCCCCACTTCCCACCACTGCCCTGTGGTTTAACAAAGAGAAGTGAGTGGCTGTTTTATCACCTAGCAGCTATTTTTAAAGGACTAGGTGCTTCGGATATAATTTTGATCTTTAAAACTGGTAATATTAATTTCTTATTATAATAAGTGGTCCTTAAGGTGATGCGGACTTCTCTAAAATTTTCTTAAGTAGAAGAGAGTAATAAAAAGTGGAAAGTGATAAGAAATGAGATTAGAACACATGTAAGGGCTAGGTCAGAAAATCCCTGTGGCCAACTTCTTCCTAATTGGGGGTCGGAAGGGTGGGAGAGTGGAATGAATTAACAAGATTTATAATCTAAAAGGTATCTCTGACATAGTATGGAAAATGGATTAGAGGGAAGACAACTCGAGGTTCCAGAAACCAATCAGAAAGCTGTTGCAGTGATCCAGGTAGGAGAAGAGAATGGCCTGAACTAAGGTAGGAGTAGTGAGTAAAGGCAAACGGATTTGAAAACCATTAAGAAGGCAGGACCAGCCTCAAGGACTGACTGGAGGTATAGGAAAGGAGGTACGGAGAGAGGAGCCAAGGCAGATGGCTCTTCTAAGTCATTCTGTGGACCATATCCAAACTGTTTTCTAGATCCCAACTATTGGAAACTATAGGGCTACTTCCATAGTATCTGAATTTTAGCTAAAAACACCACCAAAAACCCCATGAAAAACAAGTAACTTCCAATGTTCAAAAGAATTACATTATGATGGCGTGATGACAGGCAGCAGGACTGATGAGAGTTTGTGGCACAGGACTCATTCTAGCAAACTCTTGTAGACCAGTCATATACAGGGCTACCTACTCTGCTTACTCATAAAGCCGACATTGCATCCCAGAATTTAGGCTGAAGGGATTCTTCTTTGGTCTTGTACTGTCGGCTAGCAAAAACTCCCTTAAAAAATCATATTTCAATAATTCTCAAATGAATCACCTATAAACATTTAAAGAATACTTATCAAATGCCCAACACTATGCTATGGATTTTATGTTTACATAAATATTTATACTCATATATACATGTACATTCAAAAAAATACTATGTGCCAATAACTGCTGGTGGTGCCTGTGGACATACACGCACAGTTCACAGAGGTCTGTAATATATGACCAATCTGTACTTATTTAGATTTTAGAACAGAAGTTCAAACATGAGTTCAAGCGTGATTGGATAAATAATCCTTGCCACATTGTTTTGTGTAATATAGTCTCCTCTGGAAGTATGATCTTGATTATGAACAGTACTAATTCTTAAAAGTTAGTTCACTCAATCCTAATGCCTACATCCTGAACTATGTATTCCTTTATCATCTACGTCTTCCCAGTAATTCTTAGAATGAATAACATTTTTAAAAGTTTACAAGATGGGAAAAAAGTTTCACTGTAAGGCAGTGGTATAATTATGGGAATTCAAGTTTCTTGGAGATGTAGTCTCTTGAATAGTGGGGGCACATTATACTTCATCGTGTTTCACAAAGTTCAAATGCATTTCAAAAATTAAAATTCTGCAGAAAGGATCAAAATTGGAAGGAGAGTTTGGCCTAGGAAAGAAACAATAATTGAAAAAATTCACTAGGTTTCATTCAACAAGTATGTTCAGCAGAAAGGATCAAAATTGGAAGGAGAGTTTGGCCTAGAAAAGAAACAATAATTGAAAAAATTCACTAGGTTTCATTCAACAAGTATGTTCTGAGTACCTATTAAGGTTGGACATTCTTTTAGAGTCTAAGGATACAGTGGAGAGCACAAGAGACAAGTTACTTTATGGAGCTGATATTCTCCTGGAGAAGAAAGAAAATTTAAAAATGTAAAGAAATATAAAATGTGATTATTGTTAGTGATGAGTGCTATGAAGAGAAACAGAAGTGGGTAATGTGATAGAGTAACTTCTTAAGGGCAGGGTCTTGTCTTATTCATCTTTGTGTTTCTAGCATCTAGCAGGATGCTTAGAAAAGACTGGTCAGTCACTGAAATGTTTGTTACATAAATTAAAGGGAGTTTTTAGGTATCTGCTTTGTTTCCAGAAGTACTTACATAAATCTGCAAACTGAAATATTAGATGCTTTAAACTGCATGGTGTAATTTTGAACTTAATAACAGAATGAAAGGACAGAGAGCCAAGATGCTAGTAATCTTGCTGACACTTTTAAAGGTATACTAAAACCCTGAATCAGAGCCAATTTGGATGTTTTCAGATAAGTTTACTAATATAATAAAGTATATAAAATATTAATGTGCTTCTATTCTTGCAGAGTTAACATACATCACTTAAATAATCTACATGTAATTTTTAATACAAAGATAATATTAAACCAAACTGATTTATTCATTACTTTTTTTTTCTGAGAACTGTGGAAAAATCAAATGTAGTAGGATCCAAAGTGGTGACACTGCCTTTCTCTTAAACTTGATGCAAAATATCTGCCAAGTGACAGAAACTTTCTCTGAGTAGATTTACAGTTTCTAAACACCAAAGCAATACTGACTGAAGAGGAAGCTATTATGCTAGAAAATGAGATGTTACATCTTTACAGGACATCCTCAGCGTGGGCAGGCCCTCACTAAGCAAGATGCATAGTTACAAATTATGCTCCATTTTTCAAGACTTTTTAAGATTTCAGCCAATAATGACACACACTTTTTCATCTCTCATTTCAACACTGTGATACAAGTAAATCAAATTTAGGCACTTCTGCCCCATTAAAATAATTGTCCTTCACATACTAAGTGAAGTAAGTCAGACAGAGAAAGACAAATATCATATGATATTGCTTATATATGGAATCTTTAAAAAATGATATAAATGAGCTTATATACAAAACAGAAACAGACTCACAGACTTAGAGAACGAACTTATGGTTATGGGGGGGGTGGGGGGAAGGTAGGGGGAAGGGATAGATTGGGAGTTTGGGATCGACATGTACACACTGCTATATTTAAAACAGATAACCAACAAGGACGTACTGTATAGCACAGGGAGCGCTGGTCGATATTCTGTAATAACCTAAATGGGAAAAGAATTTGAAAAAGCATACATACATGTATATGTATAACTGAGTCACTTTGCTGTACGCCTGAAACTAACACAACACTGTAAATCAACTATGCTCCAATATCAAATAAAAACTATAAAAAGAAAACAAACAAACAAGAATAATTGTCCTTATATCCCAGGCTTAGGACTCTACATTATTAGTTGCTTCGAAACATAAAACAGTTGTTTTTAAATGTTTTCTTGACTTAGTTCTCTAGCCCAGCTAGAGGCCCATCAGTTTCCCTTCATGAGCAGCCGATTAAATTCACACCATGACCATTTCCCTTATTGGGCTCTCACATTCTGGGCCACTGTACACCTGCCATAACCACCCCAGGGACAGATATCAGAGGACCAGGGACAGCCCCTATGCTTCCGAGCCCACTGCAATCATTCAAATTAGCCAGTCCTAAACCTACTTACCTTGCCTCACTCCTTCTAGCAGAAATCACAATAAAGGCTCTTGCCCACTGTTCCCCCCCATCCCTGACTCCTTCTGCCCTGTGATTGACCCTGGTGCTTCCCCCGTGTGGCCCTGTGTGGTGTGCTGTGTTCACCCCAGAGAACTGTGAGTATAAGAAGTTGTAAAACTCTTTCCGGTGTCTGTCTCTTGATCTGCGTCCGGCCTCCCTATATATCTCACTCAAGGTAATATGGTTAAAACACAGAGATATACAACATATTTCTTTTAGTTAAGAAATAATACTAAGAACAACTGCTAATGTTTATTAATTACAAGTAATATGTTGTGTAAGTACAACATTGGTTCTAATGATCCTGATACTAATTTCCTGTAAAAGTCCTGATTGATTTATTTTGTTCATTTCAACTTCTAGGATCTGTAACTGACCACAGACACATGTAAATTCTGTGTAAGACAAAAGTTATCTAAAGCCTAGTTTTCACCAAGATATGTCCATTACTATGCCAAATGAGGTGGGATATTTTTAAAGAGTATATGTGTGGATCCAGTAAAGGCACACTAGGTTATTCAGATTAATAAACCCATTAAAAACTCTACAACACTTGAAAAGCGTTAACGAGATGAAAATATAGCACAGCAAAAAGTCCCAAGACAATTTTTGAATGAAAGTTTGTAATGAGAAAAATAAGTAGAATATTGGGTCACCAATGCTTCTTATGCCCTGGAAGGCATTTACAATACCCCACATTTAGGATCTGGTTCTATTATCACTCAGAGAAAGGGGTGCTTTACAGAGATCCTCTCCAACATTGATCTGAGACCTGAAGAGGTATCCCCTCGGGATAAAGGTGAACCATATCTGAATCCATGGCCCTCCCCTTAGTCATAGGACTACAAAGAAGCTATTTTGGGCATGAGTAAAGCAGGAAAAGAAAAGGAAAAAGAAACATTCCTGAGAAGTTGTGGCCACAGACTAGCCATCTCACAGATTTACCTCAAAGAACCAATACCTAGAGTAGGACAGAAATCCTCTCCTTGGTTGAGGTGCTCAGAACTGGTAGAGCTCCCAGGAACCCAGAAGAAGCAAAGGCAAAGCCTCTCTGTGAAAGTCTCATTACAAAAATTTTCCAGGGCGGTTACTAACAAGCAGATAGAGAAACCAGACAACATGCACAGAAACCAGCAGAAACAGGCCTGTCTGATGACAGATGTTGGAATTATCAGATGCAGACTTTCAAATAATGTTTACCACTTTAAAAGAAAAAGCATGACAAACGAGAATATCAGCAAAGGACATGAGGCTTTACAAATGTAAAATAGTGGACTTGAAAAAGAGCTCAATAGAATTCCTGGACATAAAAAAATACCTTAAGATAAAAACCCAGTGGGCATATACAGCAAGCAGATTGAACATAAAAAAAAGAGAACTTATGGAATATAAGATAGATTTGAAGAAACTGTCTGAATATCGCACAGTGAAAGAAAAAGATGGAAATAAAGAAGGTAAGAATGTAATATAAAAGTTTAATACACCTTACAACAGGGTCCCTGAAGGATGAGAGAGAGAATTGAGCAAAGGCAGTTATTTGTTTTGTTTTAAAATCAACCTTATTGAGGTATAATTATGGAAAATAAAATGCAGCCACCCTGAGTGTAGAGCTTGGTGAGGTTTGACAAATGCATACACCCACGTTAACTACAATCACAGTTAAGATATAGAATACATCCATCACCCCAACATGTTCCCTCATGACCCTTTGTAGTCACCTCCCTCAAGCCCAACCCAAGCCCTAGACAGCCACCAAGCTGTTTTGTCATCATAGATTAGAATCGTCTTTTCTAGAATTTCATATAAATGAGATCATACAGTATGCACTCTTCTTTGTCTGGCTTTTGTTTCATCTCATTTTTGAGATTCATCCATGTTTGCTGTATGTGTCAGTAGTTTGTTTCTTTTTATTGCTGAGTGTTTATCCATGCACCTGTGGGTGGACATTTGGGTTGTTTCTCATTCTTGGGTATTATAAATAAAGCAACTACAAATATTTGTGTATGAGTTTTGTGTGTGAATATATATTTTCATTTCTCTTGGGTAAACACCTATGAGTAAAACTGCACAGTCATATGGTTAAGTACTCATTTCACTTTGTAGTAAGCTACTAAACTGTTGTTGTTATTAAGTTGTAAGACTTTTTTTTTAAATAATCTGAATACAAGTCCTTTGTCAGATATACTAATTGCAAATCTTTTCTCATAGTCTTGTTTCCATTTTCTTAATGGTGGCTTTTGAATAGTAGAAGTTTTTAATTTGATGTAGTCCAATTTATCAATGTTTTCTTTTACGATTTGTTCTTGTGTCCTACGTAAGAAATTTTTGCTTACTGTAGATTTTCTTCACATTTTTTCTAGAAGTTTTTGTTTCCCTTTTATGTTTAGACCATGATTCATTTCAAATTATTTTTACGTATGGTGTGATGGCCCATAATTTCCCTACCCCCTGGTATTCAGACCCCTACACTCAAGGGGACTATACCCAACAACTCACTTCTAGTTAATGGAAAAAGGTTAGAGTGATGGGCTGCCACTGTTAAGATCACGTTAAAAAAAGGCCAGGACCTTTGTTTGTCCCCTACCTCCTTCTCTCTGTACACCTCTCTCTCTCTCTCTCTCTCAGCCCTCACTCTGAGGGAGGTAAGGTGTCATGTTCTGAGTTGATCTATGAAGACGCCCACAAGGCAAGGAACTGATGTGTCCTGCCAACAGCAGTGAAGATCTGAGGCCTGCCAGCTATAGAGTGAGCTTGGCAGCGAATCGTCTCCTGGTGGAGCCTTGAGATAACTACAGCTTCGGCCAACACCCTGACTGCAGCTCCACGAGAGACCCTGAGCCAGGCATTCTGATTCAGACATGCCTGGATTCCTGACCCACAGAAACTGAGATAATAAATGTCTGTTGCTCTCAGCCACTAAGTTTTAGAGTAAGGTGTTAGGCAAGAGTAGATAACTGATATAAAGGGTTTTCATCAAATTTGAAAAAATTTTGGCATTTTTAAAAAAAATTTATTTATTTTTTAAATTTATTTTTGTCTGCATTGGGTCTTCGTTGCTGCGCCTGGGCTTTCTCTAGTTGCAGCGAGCAGGGGCTACTCTTCCTTGTGGTGCGCAGGCTTCTTATTGCGGTGTCTTCTCTTATCGTGGAGCATGGGCTCTAGGTGCCGGGGCTTCAGTAGTTGTGGCATGCAGGCTCAGTAGTTGTGGCTCGTGGGCTCTAGAGCACAGGCTCAGTAGTTGTGGCACACAGGCTTTGTTGGTCCACGGCATGTGGGATCTTCCCTGACCAGGGCTTGAACCCCTGTCCCCTGCATTGGCAGGCGGATTCTTAACCATTGCACCATGAGGGAAGCCCTATTTCTTAAAATATCTCTACTCCTACCCCACCCCCACCCATCTTTATACTGCTGGATATTGTCTTTCAAGTCACTGAGGTTCTATGCTCATTATTTTTTTCTTTTTTTCTCTCTATGCATCCATTTTTGGAAAGGTTTTTTTTTTTTTTCCTGTTTTTAAGTTCTCTGATCTTTTCTTCTGCAGTGTATAATTTGCTGTTAATCCCATCCAGTAAATTTTAAAATTTCTGATATTATAATTTTCATCCCCAAGTTTCCATTTGGTTCCTTTTTGTAAATTCCATTTCTCTCCTTGTCATTTTTATGTGTTACTTTAAATCACTGAACATATTTACAATTGCTGATTTAAATTTCTTGTTTATTGATTGCATCACCTCTGTCACTTCTGGGTGGGTTTCTACGCACTGATTTTTCTTGGTTATGACAACTATTTTTGCATATCTAGTACTAAAAGTGTTGGACTTGTCTGGCAGGCAGTTAGGTTACTTGAGGACAGCTTGATTATTTTGAGGCTTGGTTTTAAGTCTTGCCAAGGTGAATTTAGAATACTTTTAATTCTGGACTGGTTTAGTTCTAAGGTGAAGTGATTCTGGAATCTTTACTGCATGCCCTGTGTATTCAACAAGAATTGTCCACACTACTTTGGTGTAACCATAATATATTTCCTAGCCCTGTGTGAGCTCTTGATGTTTTCCAGCTTACAGCTCACCAGTCATTGTTTGCCTGGCCTCTTGGAGGAATTTCACTCTAATACATCATGACTTGGATTTTAGAAACACATTCAATAGGACCATCATGCAGATTTCTAGATCTCTTTCTCTGGGTAACTCCATCTTTTCTGGTTCTCTGCCTTGCAAATTTCAGTTTCAGGCATCAAACTCTGATCTCTGTTCTCCTCAACTGAGAGGGACCACTGGGTAGTGACTGGAATCTCCCTTCTGTGGACTATGGTCCTTAAAGTGCCTTTAGGCAGAAATCCAAGGTGAGTCTAGATTTCATCTTATTTTTCTTGTCTCTCATGGATCAGAAAAGCAATTGTTTCAAATATTTTGTCCAGTTTTCTAGTTGTTTCTGGTGGGAAGTTAAATCTGGCACCAGTTTCTCCATTACGGCAGAAGGTAGAGATTGCCACAGGCCACATTTGAAGAGTTGACACCTGGCAATTTTCTAGAACCAAAGCCAAGCCACACTTTCAGACGGCACAAAATACAACAAATAAAATGAAACCTATACCTATACACATCACAATGAAATTATAGAAAAACAAAGAGAACATTTTAATAGCAGCCACAGAAAAAGAGATTACTTTCAAAGGACTGTGGACAGATAACTTCTCAACAGAAGCAATAGAGGTCAGAGGTTAACAGATTGTTGTTTTTAATTTTCTGGAAGAAAACAAGAGTCAACTTAGAATTCTATACCCAGCAAAAATATCATTCAAATATGTACATAAAATAAATATATTTCACAGATACACAGAAGCTGATATTTTACCAGCAGCATATCTTCACTAAAGGAACTTCCAAAAGATCTAATTTAGACACAAGGAAAGTAGTCCCAGCTGGAATGTTTGAGATAGAAGAAGAAATTCAGAATAAAGAAAGTGGTAAATATATGGGCTAATATAAATGAACTGTAATTACATAAAACAATTAGTAAGGTGAAACCAAAACATTACAAAGCAGACTTTAAAATCTGGCAACAACAATATATAAGTAGGGCAAGGGAAATGAGTGGTGTTAACATGTTCCAAAATTCTTATATTATCTGGAAGGAGGATAAAGGTTTTGATTAACTTTAGACTTTCCTATAGTAAGTATATATGTTATAATTTCTAGGGTAACTACCGAAAGAAAACATAGTATATAATTTCCAAACCTTAGGGGGAGAAGTGGAATGATGAAAAAAATACTAAGTCAATAAAGAAGACAAGATAGGAAAGAGAAAGAAAGCAATGACAGAATACAAAGTACTACAATAAAACAATGAAAACAAATCTCAACATACTTTAGATTACACTGCATATAAATGAACTAAATGGTCTAAAACAGAACAATATATTGTTTCTAAAAGACATATCTGTGGAAAACAGAAGTAATTAACAATAAGATAACTAAAATGTCCCCATATATTTAGGAATTTTAAAGTGTGCTTATAAATAACATATGAATTGAAAGAAGAAAAGATAAAAATTTTAAAATATTTTGAATTAAATTGTGAAAATACCACACATATCAAAACTTGTATGCTAAAGCTACATCAGTATCTAGTGGACAATTTATAACATTTAAGAATACAAAAAAGAAAAAAGAAGAATGCATGCATTGGGAAAAAAATGAAAACCTGTGAGACATGCTTCTATTTCAAGAAGTCAGAAAAGGAACAGCAACATGAAAGTCTTATTTTGTCTGATATAAGTATAGCTACCCCTGCTCTCTTTCAGTTTCCACTTTGGATCTGTGTCCTTAAAGCTGAACTGAATCTCTTGTAGGCAGTATATAGGTCTTGTTTTTAATTCATCTAGCTACTCTCTACTTTTGAAAGAAGAACTCAATCCATTTACATTGAGTAATTATTGATATGTAAAGATTTACTGATGCCTTCTTATTAACTATTTCCTGGCTGTTTTACAGTTCCCTTGCTCCTTTTTTCCTCTCTTGCTGTCTCCTTTGTGAACTGGTGATTTTCCATGATGATGTGCTCTGATTCCCCTCTTTTTCTTTTTCAAATCTACTATAGGTTTTCGCTTTGTGGTTACCATGAGGCTTACACAAAACATCTTGTGGATGAAACAGTCTGTTTTATGCTGAGAGCAACTTTGCTTGCATATAAAAACTCTACCTTTTTACTCCCCTGCCTTTTAAGTTTTTAATGTCACAATTTACCTCTTTTTATATTGTGTATTCATTAACAAGTTACAGTAGTTATAGTTATTTTTAATACTCTTGTCCTTAACCTTTATACTATAATTGTTAACACACCATCATATTACAGTATTAGAGTTTTCTGAATTTTATTATTTATCTTGATCAGTGTGTTGTATATTTTCATATGTTTTCATGTTACTTATTAATGTTTTTTCATTTCAGCTTGAAGAACTCCTTTCAGCATTTCTTGTAAGGCAGGTCTAGTGATCATGAATTTCCTTAGTTTTTGTTTATCTGTGAAAATCTTTATTTTGTCTTCATTTCTGAAGGATAACTTTGTTAGATAGAGTGCTCCTGGTTGGCAATATTCTTTCTTTCAGCACTTTGAATATACCATCCTACTCTCTCCTGGCCTGTAAAGATCCTGCTGATAGACTAATATGGGTTTCTGTGTAGGTTACAATCTTTTTTTCTTGCTGCTTTTAGGATTCTCTCTCTTTGATTTTTGATAGTTTCATTATAATGTGAAGATCATTTTGGATTGTAATAATGGGGTAATCCATTAGCTTCATGAACCTGAACAGCTAAATCTCTCCCCAGTTTTGGCAAGCTCTCAGCCATTATTTCTTTAAATGAGCTTTCTGGCCCCTTTCCTCTCTTTCCTTCTGAAACTCCAATGATTTGGATATTGTTTCTTTTGATGCTGTCTGATAAATCACATTGGCTTTCTTTACTCTTTGTCATTCTTTTTCTTTGTTCTCCTCTAACTGGATTATCTGTCTTATACTTGTATGTCTCCTCAATGTTCCTATCCTCTAACTAACTGATTCTTTCTTCTGTTTGATCTATTCTGCTGTTAATGATCTCTACTGAATTTTACATTTTATTCATTGAATTCTTTAGCTCCAAAATTTCTGTTTGGTTCTTTTTTATGATTTCTATCTCTTTCTTAAATTTCTCATTCTGTCCCTGTATTGTTTTCCTGATTTCACTGAATTATCTTTCTATGTTTTCTTGTAGTTCATTGAATTTCCTTAAAACAGCTGGTTTGAATTCTTTATTGGGTAAATTGCAGATCTCCATGTCTTTGGGTTTGGTTACTGGAGGACAATTGTGATCTTTTGGTGATGTCACATTTCCTTGATTTTCCATGTTCATTGTAGTCTTGTGTTACTAATTTTGGATTTGAAGTAGCAGTCATCTTTTCCAATCTATACTGTCTTCAGGTGAGAGATACCTTTTGTTCGTCCTGATATAGATTTTGGGGCTTTCTCTGACCTCACATGGATACACCTACTTTATGCTCCTTGCTCCCTCTCATGGCAGAATTCCAGAATTCATAAGCTCGTACGTCTCCTCTCAATTCCTCTCCTCTCAATTCCACTCCAATGTGTCAAAATTCATATATATATATATATATATATATATATATTCTCTAACAGAATGCTGTAATTTCTCCTCTGAATATCTGGACTTCTACAAAGGCTCTCTTGTCCATGGGTGACTGCCCAAATCAGTTATCTCCAGATGCTCCCAGATTGTGGCTGAAAGGGGCTAGAGCCAGTTGACAGGCTTCTGCCAGTTCCACTGCCCATACTGAGGTCTGTGTCTCTATTACCCAACGCATGGCTGGGCAAGACTCCTCCCGGGTCCCTTCGTGTATGTATAGTCCTGGATCCCACAACTCCCACAGAGGCACTTTTATTTGTGGATGGATGACAAAGTTTTGTTGTTTAAGGGAGAGGAACAAAAATGAAGGATGTCTTATGCTACTATAATGTTGACATCACTCCTCCAAGAGGATTCTAACTAGGAAATAGTATGGGTACTTCTTGACTTGGGAGGTGGTTACATTGGTGTTTGCAATATACCTTTTAAAAAACTGTACATGTTTTATGCATTTATACTATATTACAAAAATTTTAAAAGAATAAAGAGGGTATGCCCATGGACCCTAATCTAAAAGAGGTAAGAAAATAATTTTTAAAAAACAGTTAATAAAAAATAGTTTCAGATTCCAAGAACTTCAGTAATTCTAAATTACTGAACACATTAGTATGGACTGGAGAAATACAGGAAACTTGAGGAAAATAATGGTGCTTGAGCTGGAATGGCAATATCTGCAAATTGAGCAAAACAATGCATATTTGGTCTTGTGATGTTTATAAAATATGCCCCCAAATTCTTTGAGATTCTTCTTTTCGAAAAGTGAAGCCTAATTCTTCTCACCTTGAATATGGGCTGGACATAGACTTGCTTCTAATGAACAAGATAAAGTGGAAGTGACATGTGACTTCAGATACTACATCATAAAAGGCATTATGATTTCTTCCTTTTTCTCTCTTTTGGATTGTTTGCCAAGGGGGAAGACAGCTCGCATGTCATTAGGATACTTTTGCTTCCCTGTGAAGAGGCTATGTGGCACTGAGGTGTGGCCACAACCCACTAGGAACTTAGGTCTCCTGCCAACAGCCATGTGAATGGGCTTGGAAGTGGATTGTCCAGCTCCCATCAAATTTTCATATGACATCTTAATTGTAACTTCATGAGAGAACTTGAACCAGAATCACCCAGATGAGCTACTCCCAAATTCCCTGACTCATGAAATTATGAAAGAATAAATGTTGTTTTTAAGCAACTAAATTTTAGGGGAATTTGTTGCATAGCAATAGATAACTAATGCAATTCTAGAGTCATGGCATTGGGAGTGGAAAAATAGGAGACATTTCCAAAGAAGAATCAACAGTACTTGGATACTGAAAGAAGATGAAGACAAAGAATGAGTCACAGATGGCTAAAAGGTTTTATATCCAGGAGATTAGGGAAATAGTACCACCAATAACAGAGAAAAGACCATTAGAAGTAGAAATCTATTTGGAAGATGTAATACTGTAAACTGGGTTTCGGAATGTGGAAATTAAGATAATAACAAGACAAATAGTAAATATCCTATAGATAGTTACAAAATTAGGACAAACATTAGGTAAGGTGTAGGGCTGGATGGGGTACAGTGGAGAATACAACAAAGAGGTGATAATAGTATAAGAATAGATATCTTTTTAAAGAAAAGAATTTGAGATCAGAAGGTCTACATTATTTCAAGTTTACGTGTGAGTATCTAAAAATAGAGAAAAAAGTAAAAAAAATTATTGAAGCAGCCAGATAAAATAAGGTTGATAATAAAACATAGGGAAGAAGAGCAAAAGAGAAAGAAAAACTATTTTCACTTCAAAGACTGGCATAGGCATATGAAACTATTAAACAAGAGGAGAGAGAGAGAAAGGGAGGGAGCTAATCAGTTTGTTTCTTTATTTTGGGGACAGAAATCATAATGTCTTTCCCAAATGAGCCACATTTAAAGCTTTAGGAGATTAGTAATTCATTAATGAAACTGATAATGGAAGTCCTGAACAGAGAAGATAAAATCAAAATAATATCTATGGGAATAGTAATGCCATAATATAATTAAACAAGAATTCCCTTTTGTGATATTTCTTTCTTAGATTTTAGCATTCAATTATCTTTTAGTGTCAAGACCTGTTTGCACCTTAAAACCCCCCCATCAAGTGTAAACATATTTCATTTATGTAAACATTTGTTATTACAGAACTTATAAACCAGGAATCACTAGAGATGTCATTTACTATTAATTTTTGATTATTAATATTTTTATGTTCCAGTAAATATGTTCCTCCAAAATTACCATTCACTGCTGAGCTTTGGATCTTTTCTTCTGCAGTGTATTTCCCACCTTCAATTCTCAAGCCAGATCAACATTTATTCCCAAAATCTATTATATCTCTCAATATTTGAAAACTGGGTTTGAGTAATCAAAGAAGCCTTTTATTATCTTGACTTAGCTCATTAGGAAGAGTTCTACCAAAAGATGAATGGCTTTACCAATCTAGCATCACCTTGTTAATATTATCAGTAGGTACTAAAGGCCTTGAGTGATTATATCAAATAACCACAGTTACCACAGTTTCATATTTTGAGATTTACTCACATATTTTCACTAATAAAGTATTTTATTCAACTTTTTTTTTTTTTTTTTTTTTTTACAATTATAGCCGATCTGGTTGGTTTAATGTCACTGGTATGTTCTTTTATATTCCTCTAAGTTGATTTAAGTCTACTCTTCTTTCTCATCTGTGCTCTCTAGTTTGATCTTTTTTTTAAAAAATAAATTTATTTATTTTTGGCTGTGTTGGGTCTTCATTGCTGTGCACAGGCTTTCTCTAGTTATGACGAGCGGGGGCTACTCTTTGTTGCGGTGCATGGGCTTCTCACTGCGGTGGCTTCTCTTGTTGCAGGGCACAGGTTCTAGGCACACAGGCTTCAGTAGTTGTGGCTCACAGGCTCTAGAGGGCAGGCTCGATAGTTGTGGCTCACGGGCTTAGTTGCTCCGCAGAATGTAGATCTTCCCAGACCAGGGCTCGAACCCATATTCCCTGCATTGGCAGGTGGATTCTTAACCACTGTGCCACTAGGGAAGTCCCCAGTTTGATCTTTTGTGTGTGTCACATGTAGGAACACTTATATTCTGTGCCCATGCCAGATCTCTGCCTCAGTTTATGTTTTGGAGGAAAATAATTCATGAGATTCATTGATATGTCTATAATTGAAAATATATAGACAAAATATAACTACACAAATTTTCCTTCATTGAACACTTATATTAGAGGTTATTTTAAAAGCATGAAACATCTTAGAACATTTAAAATAATTTTAGTTATATGAATCCAATTTATAGGGCATATGTTATAAAAATGAAGGTGATTAGTCAAATATATTTAATCCTACATGTTAAAATATATATGTACAGAATCTAAGATGTATATAACTTAAGATCTAGAATATCTATAATTTTTGAAGACATTCTTTGATTTCTCTGAACTAATAATACCCTCCAAAATATGGATAATCTCACAACTCACAGGCTTTTATGTAGTAATGAGATAACTCATGAGAATCACGTGAAAAATGCCTTGATAATAAAATACATATATATATAGGAGTCAAGATGGTGGAGGAGTAGGAGGATGTGGAGTTCATCTCTCCCCACAAATGCATCAAGAATACATCTACAAAATGGAACAGTTCTCACAGAGTACCTGCTGTACACTAGCAGAGGACCTCGGACACCTAAAAGGACAAGAAAGATCCCCGTGTAACCGGGTAGGACGAAAGAAAGAAAAAGGGAAAAAAGGAAGAGGAGAGGAAGTGGGATGGGACCTGCACCCCTGGTGGGGAGCTGAAGGAGAGGAGAGGTTCCCGCATCTGGGGAAGCCCCCTCACTGGTGGGAAGATCAGCTGGGACTGAAGGGGAGCTTCAGGGGCTTGGAGGAGAGTGCAACAACCAGTCTATGCAGGCAGGACAGAGTGAGACCTACACAGATGGTCCTTACCATGGCCTTGTGCACCCCATCCTGAGACATGTGTCTGCCAGTGTGCACAGGGGCTGGGTGTTGGAACATGGGGTTTGGAGAGCAAACCTGGGGAGGGGACTGCTGTCGGCTGTGAGGATACAGCCAGAAGGGACGGGAATGAGGAGCTCTGCAAATGGGAATGCTCATGGAGGAAACCCAGACCAGAGAAATGAAGCACCATTGTTGAGTGACATGCAAAGGGTGGGGCCACCATTGCAGCCTCTCTCCTCATGAGCCAGCCCCTTCCTCCCAGGCACTAGGGAGGGTTCCCGCTGGAGTGGGCTCACGTGTCCCTGGCTGCCACCTCCTCCGGCCCCTCCCTGGCTGGGCAGCCTGCTCACCCTGATGCCACCACAGGCCCCTCCTGCCTAATGGGCTTGCATGTCTCAATCACCACCCTGGCACCATCCCGCCTGCGAGGCCCACATGCCCTGATTGCCGCCTCGGCCTCCTCCTGCCTGGGAGGGCTCGTGTGCTCCAGCAGACTCGGGAGCACAGCTGGTGAGTGGCCCCCATACAGAGGTGGGGCTGAAACCACCCCTGAGTCTCAGGGGCCATGTGACTAAGGAAGAAGAGCTGAAATCTCTCCTTGTGGCTGCACGAACCACAGATTTACACCTCTGCTGACAGCTTCGTGAATTCAGTGCCTGTGGAACATCCAAATGGACAACAAATGCTCCTGAAGCTGAGATGGGTCTGGCTTCAACAGCTGCGGGATTTGTGGGCATGCACATGTGAGGGCTGGGCCAAGAAAGAGTCTGAGCTGCCTCCATAGCTCCCTCAATGGGCCCAGATACATGACTACTGCAGTCCTGGGACCTGACTTCAGTGGACCTGTGCTGGTAGCCTGGTGAAAGCAAAGCCTGAGAGTCACCAGGGCCAATTACTAGCATACAAGCAGATGCCCCAGGGAATATTAATTGGCGTGAGCTCTCCTGGAGGTCCTCATTTCAGCACCAAGACCCGGCCCCACCCAATAGCCTGCAGGCTTCAGTGTTAGAACTCCTTAGGCCAAACAGCCAGCAAGACAGGAACACAGCCCCATCCATCAACAGACAGGCTGCCAAAAGTCGTACTAGGCTCAGAGCCACCCCAAAATATACCCCTTGACAGAGCCCTGCCCACCAGAAAGACAAGACCCACTGCCACCCACCAGAGGGCAGGCACCAGTCCCTCTCACCAGGAAGCCTGCATAAGCCCCTGGACCAACCTCACCCACCAGGGGACAGACACCAGGAGCAAGAGGAACTACAATCCTGCAGCCTGTAGAAAGGAGACAACAAACACAGTAAATTGGACAAAATGAGATGACAGAGAAATGTGCTGCAGATGAAGGACCAAGATAAGAACCTACAAGAACAACTAAATGAAGAGGAGATAGGCAATCTATCTGAAAAAAAATTCATAGCAATGATAGTAAAGATGATCCAAAATCTCAGAAAAAGAATGGAGGCTCAGATCAAGAAGATAAAAGAAATGTTTGACAAAGAGATAGAAGAGTTGAAGAACAAACAGACAGAGATGAACAACACAATAACTGAAATGAAAAACACACTAGAAGAAATCAATAACAGAATAACTGAGGCAGAAGAACGAATAAGTGAGCTGGAAGACAGAGTGGTGGAAATCACTGCCACAGTAGAACAGAATAAAGAAAAAAGAATGAAAAGAAATGAGGATTGTCTCAGAGACCTCTGGGACAACATTAAACGCTTCAACATTTGCATTATAGGACTCCCAGAAGAAGAGAAAGAGAAAGGCCTGAGAAAATATTTGAAGAGATATTTCTCTAACATGGGAAAGGAAATAGTCACTCAAGTCCAGGAAGTGTAGAGTCCCATACAGGATAAATCCAAGGAGGAACACACTGAGACACATAATGATCAAACTGACAAAAATTAAATACAAAGAAAAAATATTAAAAGCAACAGGGGAAAAAGCAACAAATAACCTACAAGGGAATCCCCATAAGGTTATATACTGATTTTTCAGCAGAAACTCTGTATGCCAGAGGGAGTGGCATGATATATTTAAAGTAATGAAAGGGAAAAACCTACAACCAATAATACTCTACCCAGCAAGGCTCATTCAGATTTGATGGAGAAATCAAAAGCTTTACAGACAAGCAAAAACTAAGAGAATTCAGCACCACCAAAACAAGCTTTGAAACAAATGCTAAAGGAACTTCTCTAGGTGGGGGCAGTGGGAGAGGCTACAACTAGAAACAAGAAAATCACATATGGGAAAGTTCACTGGTAAAGGTAAACATACAGTAAAAGTAAGAAATCATCCACACACAAATATGATATCAAAACCCACAACCATGAGGAGACTACAAATGCAGCAAATGGGAATTGCATTTGAAATTAAGAGACCAGCAACTTAAAACAACCTTGTATATATATAGATGGCTATATCAAAACCTCATGGGAAATGCAAACCAAAAAACTACAATAGATACACACACAAAAAAGAAAAAGCAACCCACACACAACACTAAAGATGGTCATCAAACCACAAGAGGAAAGAACAAAAGAGGAAGGGAAGAAAAAAGACCTACAAAAACAAACCAGAAACAATTAAGAAAATGGAATTAGGAACATACATATTGATAATTACCTTAAATGTAAATGGATTAAATGCTCCAACCAAAAGATACAGACTGGCTGAATGGATACAAAAACAAGACCTGTATATACGTTGTCTACAAGAGACCCATTTCAGACCTAGGGACACATATAGACTGTAAGTGAGCAGATGAGAAAAGATATTCCATGCAAATGGAAAACAAAAGAAAGCCAGAGTAGCAATACTCATAGCAGACAAAAGAGACTTTAAAATAAAGACTGTTACAAGAGACAAGGAAGGACACTACATAATCATCAAGGGATCAATCCAAAAAGAAGACATAACAATTATAAATATATATGCAACCAACATAGGAGCACCTCAATATATAAGGCAAATGCTAACAGCCATAAAAGGGGAAACTGACAGTAAAACACAGTGATAGTGGCGTACTTTAACACGCCACTTACAACCAATGGACAGATCATCCAGAAAGAAAAGCAATAAGGAAACAGGAATCTTAAATGAAACATCAGACCAGATAAACTTATTGATATTTATAGAACATCCCATCTGAAAGCAGCCGAAGACACTTTCTTCTCAAGTGCACATGGAACATTCTCCAGGATAGATCACACCTTGGGCCACAAATCAAGCCTCAGTAAATTTAAGAAATCGTATCAAGCATCTTTTCCAACCACAATGCTATGAGATTATAAATCGATTACTGGAAAAAAAAACTGTAAAAAGCACAAACATATGGAGGCTAAATAATATGTTACTAAACAACCAATGGATCACTGAAGAAATCAAAGAGGAAATCAAAAAATAGCTAGAGGCAAATGACAATGGAAACACAATGATCCAAAACCTATGGGATGGAGCAAACGCAGTTCTAAGAGGCAAGTTTATAGCAATACAATCTTACCTCAGGAAACAAGAAAAATATCACATAAACATCCTAACCTTACACCTAAAGCAACTAGACAAAGAAGACAAACAAAACCCAAAGTTAGTAGAAGGAAAGAAATCACAAAGATCAGAGCAGAAATAAATGAAAGAGAGATGAAGAAAGCAACAGAAAAGATCAATGAAACTAAAAGCTGGTTCTTTGAGAAGATAAACAAAATTGATAAACCTTTAGCCAGACTCATAAAGAAAAAAAAGGAGAGGACTCAAATAAGTAGAATTAGAAATGAAAAAGGAGAAGCTACAACAGACACCACAGAAATACAAAGGATCATAAGAGACTACTACAAGCAACTATCATGCCAATAAAATGGACAACACAGAAGAAATGGATAAATTCTTAGTAAGGTACAATCTTCCAAAACTGAACCAAGAAGAAATGGAAAATATGAACGGACCAATCACAAGTAATGAAATTGAAACTGTGATTAAAAAACCTGAAACAAACAAAAGCCCAAGACCAGATGGCTTCACAGGTGAATTCTATCAAACATTTAGAGAAGAGCTAACATCTATCCTTCTCAAACTCTTCCAAAAAATTGCAGAGGAAGGAACACTCCCAAACTCATTCTATGAGGCCACCATCACCCTGATACCAAAACCAGACAAAGACACTACAAAAAAAGAAAATTACAGACCAATATCACTGATGAATATAGATGCAAAAATCCTCAACAAAATACTAGCAAACCAGATTCAACAGCACATTAAAAGGACCATACACCATGATCAAGTGGGATTTAGCCCAGGGATGCAAGGATTTTTCAGTATATGCAAATCAATCAATGTGATATACCACATTAAGAAACTGAAGAATAAAAACCATATGATCATAAAAATTAAAACCTCCCCAAAACCCCCATACGATCATCTCAATAAATGCAGAAAAAGCTTTTGACAAAATTCAACACCCATTTATGATAAAAACTCTACAGAAAGTGGGCATAGAGGGGATCTACCTCACCATAATAAAGGCCATATATGACAAACCCACAGCAAATATCATTCTCAATGGTGAAAAACTGAAAGCATTTCCTCTAAGATCAGGAACAAGACAAGGATGTTCACTCTCACCACTTTTATTCAACATAGTTTTGGAAGCCCTAGCCACAGCAATCAGAGAAGAAAAAGAACTAAAAGGAATCCAAATTGGAAAAAAAGAAGTAAAGCTGTCACTGTTTGCAGACGACATGATACTATACATAGAGAATCCTAAAACTGCCACCAGAAAACTACTAGAGCTAATCAATGAATTTGGTAAAGTAGCAGGATACAAAATTAATGCACAGAAATCTCTTGCATTCCTATACACTAGCAATGAAATATCAGAAAGAGAAATTAAGGAAACAATCCCATTTATCATTGCATCAAAAAGAATAAAATACCTAGGAATAAACCTATCTAAGGAGGTAAAAGACCTGTACTCAGAAAACTATAAGACACTTATGAAAGAAATCAAAGGTGACACAAACAGATGGAGAGATATACCACGTTTCTTGGATTGGAAGAATCAGTACTGTCAAAATAACCACACTACCCAAAATATCTACAGATTCAATGCAATCCCTATCAAATTACCAATAGATTTTTTCACTGAATTAGAACATAAAATTTTACAATTTGTATGGAAACACAAAAGACCCTGAATAGCCAAATCAATCTTGAGAAAGAAAAACAGAGCTGGAGGAATCAGGCTCCCTGACTTCAAGCTATACTACAAAGCTACAGTAATCAAAACAGTATGGTACTGGCACAGAGACAGAAATATAGATCAATGGAACAGGATAGAAAGCCCAGAGATAAATCCATGCACCTATGGTCACCTAATCTATGACAAAGGAGGCAAGAATATACAATGGAGAAAAGACAGTCTCTTCAATAAGTGGTGCCGGGAAAACTGAACAGTTACATGTAAAAGAATGAAATTAGAATGCTCCCTAACACCACACACAAAAATAAACTCAAAATGGGTTAAAGACCTAAATGTAAGATGAGACACTATAAAACTCTTAGAGGAAAACAGGAAGAACATTCTTTGACATAAATCACAGCAAGATATTTTTTGACCTACCTCCTAGAGTGATGAAAATAAAAACAAAAATAAACAAATGGGACCTAATGAAACTTAAAACCTTTTGCACAGCAAAGAAAACCATAAACGCAATGAAAAGACAGCCCTCAGAATGGAAGAAAATATTTGCAAATGAAGCAACTGACAAGGGATTAATCTCCAAAATATACAAACAGCTCAGGCAGCTCAATATCAAAAAAACAAGCAACCCAGTCAAAAAACGGGCAGAAGACCTAAACAGACATTTCTCCAAAGAAGACATACACATGGCGAAGAGGCACATAAAAAGATGCTCAGCATCACTAATTATTAGAGAAATGCAGATCAAAACTACAATGAGCTATCACCTCACACCAGTCAGAATGGCCATCATCAAAAAATCTACAAACAATAAATGCTGGAGAGGGTATGGAGAAAAGGCTACATTGTTAGTGGGAATGTAAATTGGTACTATGGAGAACAGTATGGAGGTTCCTTAAAAAACTAAAAATAGAGCAACCATATGATTCAGCAATGCCACTCCTATATATCTGGAGATATATCTGGAGAAAACCATAATTCAAAAATACACATGCACCCCAATGTTCACTGCAGCACTATTTACAATAGCCAGGACATGGAAGCAACCTAAATGTCCACTGACAGAGGAATGGATAAAAAAGAGGTGGTACATATATACAATGGAATATTACTCAGCCATAAAAAGGAAGAAAATAATGCCATCTGCAGTGGCATGGATGGACTTAGAGATTGTCATACTGAGTGAAGTAAGTCAGACAGAGAAAGACAAATATCATATGAAATTGCTTATATGTGGAATCTAAAAAAATGGTACAAATGAACTTATTTACAAAAAAGAAAGTGTCACAGTTGTAGAAAACAAACTTATGGTTACCAGGGGGGGAAGAGGAGAGGGGAGGGATAAATTGGGAGACTGGTATTGACATATACACACTACTATATATAAAATAGATAACTAATTAAGAACCTACTGTATAGCACAGGTAACTCTACTCAATACTCTGTAATGACCTATATGGGAAAAGCATCTAAAAAAGAGTGGATATATGTATATGTATAACTGATTTACTTTACTTTATATCAGAAACTAATACAACATTGTAAATCAACTATACTCCAATAAAAAATAAAAAGAAATACATGTATAACTGGGGTAAAATTACTTTTCAAAAAAGTCGTATTCCTGAAGTCATAAATTGTAAAGGGCATTAATAATCTTTCTAGCCCAGACTACAAGCAGCAGACAGGGTAGTATTAAAACTACTTTGATAGACTCAAGGTAGTTAAATTCAACATTCTATGTGTTTCCTTTTGGCAAGGCATTTCGCTTGATACTTCAGGGAATACAAACAAAAATAAAACACATTCACTATCAATAATGTACTGGGAGTGATCAGTTGGTGTGCACAAATTACATATACAATATAGCAAAATCCAAGCATCCAAGAAAAATATTTTATGGGTTTAGAGTAGGATAGAGTTTATAATGTTTATAAATATTTTTCAGTAAAACATATGAATAGGCACAATTAAGGAAATGTTTCTGTGTATCTATATACATGTGTATATGTATGTGTGCACACGTAGATACACCTGTATCATAAATAGCTTCCTATCATTTCATGTCAGGTTTTGCTACAGAAGTGTATGCATATAACTTAGAAAAAGACTGTTTTCAGAGTTCTTTTGAATTTGGAATAGCAGATAATGAATTGTGGACTTGTATAAACTTTTTGAAGTCCAGAGTTTCCTCATGTATGACAAGGGAGTGTGACAGTTAATTTTATGTGTCAACTTGGCTGGGCCATGGTGCCCAGATGTTTGCTTAAACATTATTCTGGATGTTTCTATGACAGTGTTTTTGGATGAGATTTACATTTAAGTCACTGGACTTTAAGTAAAGCAGAATACCCTTCATAATGTGGGTGGGCCTCATATAATCAGTTGATGGCCTGAATAGAACAAAAAGCTGACTTCCCCCAAGCAAGAGGGAACTCTGCAGTGGACAACCTTTGGATTGAACAGTAACACTGGCTTTTCATGTCTCCAGCATGAATGCCTGTGGGCTTGGAATGCAACTCCTTAAATCTCTAGCCTGCCAGTCTTCTCCATCAGAGTTTGGACTCACCAAGCCTCTATAATCAGTTGAGCCAATTCCTTAAAATAAACCCTTCTATAGACAGACAGACAGACAGACAGACAGACAGACAGACACACACACACACACACACACACACACACACACACACACACCCTATTGGTTCTGTTTCTCTGAGAAACCCTAATACAGGGGGTATAATAGCATTTATTTCATAAAGTTTTTGAGATGATTAAAGGAGTATGTAAAGTGGCAAACAGTGTGTATTCAAGAAATTACAGCTATCATAAATATACTCTTTAGATTGATGCTAAGTCTACATTATTTTATATAGTTTTGTTTTTCCGTATGTAAGCATTGTGAACTGCCCAACATCAAGAATTACATTATGACAAACACATGGTGGTGGCTTTCGACTGCATCAACTTAGTTAAGCTGGAATTATGTTTTCCAGGATTCCTTTCCCTGCCTGGTCCTAGGCTGGTGTTGACCATAAGAGAAATTTGTGCAGTAGGCTGTGAAGCTGGTGGGCACCTGGCACTGTGGCAACTCATGCACAGTTGCTGATATGTTAGGTCACTATGTTGGTGTGGGGCACCACCAGAACCCACAGCAATTCCATCTTCTGCCTCTTGGCAGATGTGCTCTTTTGGCCTCTTGGGTCATATACAGATCCGTGGTGAAGGGCAACAGCTTCTCCTGCAGATCATCCATGAAAGTGGTTGGAGGTAGATGTGGTGAAAGACAGGTGGAAATAGGGTCCTTGTTTGTCCTTGTGAGTGCCCTCATCTACATCCAGGTTTCCTTCACAACCGCTGATTTAGCTGACACACAGTGACTTCAGGCTTAGCATCAGATGCAGACACAACGACACTGCATTGATTTCTCTACCAGTGCCACTGTGTAAGGCCTAATTTCCAAAATAAATCCCATATTCTATATCACCCAGAGTAGCTCTGTTCCCCTGAATAAAACCTGATACATAGAGGAACTGGTACCAGAAGAAGTTCCAGAGGAATATAACCTTATGAATGGGTACTCTAACTGTTTGTGAGTTATCTAGAATTGGTTCTATGCTTTGATTAAATTTAAAGGCCAGTGGTAAAGGGGACACTGGTAATCAATCCATGGTATGCAAAGGTAAAAGAGTTACTTAAATTATTACCTATATAATCAAGTGCCTGTACAACATGTGGTTTTGAGTGACCACATAATCAATGACATAGAATAGTTTAGTGAATGAAGAGTATAGTGCAGCTTTTAGGTACAATGGAGAACGTTGAAAATAAAAATAAAGAGGTCAGAGTTTTCAATTCTGAGCTCAAAGTCTAGATTAGGGGCCTGAAATCTACCATGACTACCCTAAAAGAAACCCTTATCTCCACTGGCTGCAAGGCTGAGTTTTCTGATAATCAAATCCAAAGTCTAATTCCATGGATGGCTGAACTACACCACAGCCTGAATTCCCAACCTTGCAGGGTCTTTTCATCCCTACAAATTGAAATGGGGACATGTGAACAGACAGACTCCAAGGAAGCTGGAGCCTTGAACCCTTAAATTCTGCAATGCCTCCTTCGCCAGTAGAAGCAGTCCTTCTACTCTGTTTGGGAAGGTAAGTCTCCTTTGCCTGAAAGGAGGCCTCACCTGAGAGGGCTGCCTTGCAAGGAGTAGGTGACTCCCTTCACGATTTACCTTACCATCATCCATTGCTTCTATATCTATAGCCAGACTGAAGTCTAATAAGCTCTAGGAAATGAGGTACAAAACAAGACCAGTGAGGAGGCAGAATGCACTAAAATAATTATGATTTTGCCAATTTTACACATAGAGAGTATGTGTGAGAATAGATCCTAAGGGTGTTAGATTACAGCAGAAAGAATAAAACATTGGATTAAGCCACATTTACCAATATGGGCTCACAAAGCAGATATTCTAGATCCAATGAATTAGCTTGAGTATTTTGGTTTGCTTGGTCGGTTGAACAAAATCTGGATTCAAAGTTGACCTATACTGAACACTGAAATGTAAGAAGCTCCTTGTTAGAGAGTAGAGCAGGGTCTCTCAACCTTGGCGCTACTGACACCATTGGCTGGAAAATTCTTTGCTGTGCAGCGCTGTCCTGAGCACTGCACAATGTTTAACAGCATCCCTGTTCCCCGTACACTAGATGCCAATAGCATCCCTGAATGTGTCTGGACATTTTCAAGACAAATGTTCCGGGGAGGGGAGGAGGACAAAAATCATCCCCACTTGAGAATCACTGGTGTCGAGGACGTTATCAAAGGTTAGGGAGATTGGAAGGCCAGGGTAGGTATTTTAAATGTTAAAACCAATTCATCCATCCTTCAACTATGTCCCTCAGGAGGATCCAGAGGACATTCCCTTCACCAAGACGATGAGAAATATAGTCACAAGGGTTGCCCCAGTATCCCTGAAGAGCTCTGTAGTGGTTATTCTCTGTTGGACCGAAATGACAGTGGGAATTGCTACCATGGAACTGGGCTTCCTGAAGTTAAAGAAAATGATACAATTCTCAACAGCAAGGGTGATGTGCTGACATTAAATCTCCAAAGAAAATGCAATCGTCATTACTGGAATGGCAGTAGAGTTGAAGTAGTAATCAGTTGAGTCTGATTTACAGAGATCTTTGGGGCTTGATAATTTTATCACTGTCACCCTAGAACTGAAATAGATGGGCAGTCTACTAAAGTCTTATTTGATTTGCAGAAATAGAAAAGCTCTAGGTCTTGTGAAAAGCAGTCTCAAATCATTGTTAAGACAGTGTCATGACCCTTTAACCAATTCTCAAACTTGAATCAGTTCACAGACTCAGAGCTCTTGAATGAAGGAAGGAGCTGCAGGTTCCTTTGAAGGAACCTTTTATACATCCATATATACTTCCTCCTGGCCTTCCCCTAAGAAGGACCTGTGAAGAGCAGGCAGGGTTACCATGCAATGGGGAAGGGGAAATTCAGACACTTTCAGGATTATTGGACACTTGCTGAAATGAGAAATTCCTGGAGACCCCAAATACCACTGTGGTCCACCAACCAGAGAGGTTAATGTAGGTCAGGTCATCAAAGGAGTTTTGGCTTGAGTTGTCTCACAGTGGGCCCAGGGTGTCCATAATCCTACCCTGTGGTTATCTCCCTGGTTCTGAGATGCATAACTGGAAGAGATATATTGAGCAACTAACTGGCAAAATCTCTACATTGGTTCCCTAACCAGTGAAGTAAGGGCTATTATGATAGGAAAGTCCAAGTAGCATTTGATGAACTATAGTGAGTACAGAAAGAGTAGAATAAATGCTGGATTTTTTGTTTTATCTTCTTTTCAGAAAGAGTTGTTTCTATAACATCTTCCAAAGGTAACCAAAGAATTTTTTCTTTATATAATATCATTCTGAAGTCACAGACTTTTAATATACTTGGTATATTGCAATTTACTGCGGATATTCTTTTTGATGCTCAAACTGTCACCACGTGGGTCAGTGGGAGCTTCCTCAAGTTGGCTCCTGGGTCCTTTTAATCTTGATACCTTCCTAGCCTTTTGCTACCACAGGGTGTTTTCCAGGCTCATCTTGTACTTTCCTATCCCAGATCTGTAATCAGTCATTCATCTAAGGAGTCCTGGTTTCTTTTAGGATACCTCATTGCATCTGAATACTGGTCACTGTATCTAGGTCCTTTTAGTGGACAAAGCTAGGAAATATATATTTTAAAGAGTAAAACACATCATAAGTTCATATACTAATATTTCCAATTTCAATTTAGAAGTATAAGTTTTATTAAATTTCTTTGAGTTTTTTCTCCTTATGATGAAAATCTTGGTTCTTAAAGACATTTATATAATTACTCATTTGCTTTATTCTATAATTTTAAGTTTCACAGTAATAATACCAATGTTATTGCTAACAAAGACTACTAAAAACATTTTACAATTTTTTTGCATTTCCTTTTATCCTTAGGATTAATCTCACTAGGGTATACAGTCTAATTACTGTGTTAAATGTCATGTGAAATAACTCACCTGCATAGTTACGCCATCAACTTCCTACAGAATTGTTGATTTATTAAATTTTACTTTCAATTTTTAGGTATTGTTTTTAAGATTTGATTTAATTAAAAATAATTATATAGGGACTTCCCTGGTGGCATAGTGGTTAAGAATCTGCCTGCCAATGCAGGGGACATGAGTTCGATCCCTGGTCTGGGAAGATCCCACATACCACGGAGCAACTAAGCCTGTGCACCACAACTACTGAGCCTGCGCTCTAAAGCCCACAAGCCACAACTACTGAGCCCATGTGCCATAAGTACTGAAGCCAACGCGCCCTAGAGCCCGCGTGCTGCAACTACTGAAGGCTGCACACCTAGCGCCTGTGCTCCGCAACAATAGAGGCCACGGCAATGAGAAGCCCACGCACCCCAACAAAGAGTAGTCCCGACTTGCCACAACTAAAGAAAGCCCGCGCACAGCAACGAAGACCCAATGCAGCCAGAAACAAATAAAAAACAAAAAACATTATATAAACATTTATATAGTTTCAAAGTCAAGCCTACAAATCTATAAAACAAGGTTCATTTAAAGAAGTCTAGTCTTCATCCTTAAAAAAGCAGAATGTGCGTGTGTGTGTGCGTCTGTCTGAACGTAGTGTATATATAGCATGTTTGTATATATATGTACACACACACACTCAAATGCCCTCCCTGCCAATGGTAGAATACTATACACACTATATACTACTTTTTTTTTTCACTTAATATGTTTTAGATACTCCTCCATGTGCTAGTATTTTGACTGGGATTACACTGCCGCTACATATAGACAGGGTGGGGAGTGTTAACAAATTTATAATACTGAGTATTCTGATCAATTAACATGATCTCTACTTACTTAGGTCTTCTTTAATTAGTTTTATTTTTCATTATTTATTTTATTTTATTTTTTAAAATTAAAAAAAGTTTTTTTAAAATTACTTTTAATATCCTAGTTTTCATATAGAAGTCTTATACCTCATTTGTTAAATTTATTCCTGGGCATTTGATATATTTTGATGCATTGTAAATTTTACTATTTTTAATGTTTTATTTTGAAATGTTTGTTGCTGGTATGTATGTAGAAACACAATTAGTTTTTGTATGTTCACCTAATACTCTGTCTATGAATTATTTTGGATTTTCTAAACATACAGTTATGCTGTCTGTGAAGAATGACTGTTTACTTTCTTCCTTTCCAGTTTATATACCTTTTATTTATTTTTCTTGCCATAGTGCACTAGATTAGGACTTCTGGTACAAATACTAACAGAAGTGGCAACAGTGGTCTTCTTTGTCATCTTCCCAATCTTCAAAGGAAAGTTATTAACACTTTATTTTACTTTATTTTGCTGTTAGGAATAATGTTTACAATAGATGCCTTTATAAAATTAAGGAAATTCTATTCCTAGTTTGCTAAGAGATATATTCAAAAATCATAAATGGATAGATATTAAATTTTCTCAAATACTTTTTCTGTATCTATTGAGAAGACGTTATGATTTTTCTCTTTTAATTAGTTAATTAATAAGTTAATGTGGTAAATTACATCAATTTATTTTCTAATACTTTAATAGTTTTGCATTGCTGGGATAAAGTCAAACTGGTAATAATTTTTTTGTTAGTTATTTAATGCTCTTAGTAGATGCTTTTTATAATTCATGTAACTTTTTTAGTCGTGGTAGAGGGCAGGTCCAAATTTCCTACCTCACCATTAAATGGAAGCAAAATTTTTTCTTTTCTCTTAAATTCATTCTAAATACATTTTCATTCCAGCATTCCACCAAAACTGTTCTTACCATAATTAACAAGACCACCACAGAGTGCCAAACTGAAAGGTTCATTAGAAACTTCATTCTTAAAGGGCACACACAAAATCTTATGTGCACCAGGACCCAGGGCAAAAGCTGTAATTTGATAGGAGCCTGGGCCAGACTTACCTGTTTGTCTTGGAGAGTCTCCTGGAGAGGTAGGGATGGCTGTGACTCATCCTGGTGACATAGACACTGGTGGCAGCCATATGTAGAAGCTATATACTGTGTGGACACTGATGCTTGTGGCTGCCGTCTCAAGATCCTCCCTCTAGCTCATTAGTGCCAAGACCTGCTACCACCAAACAGCCTGTAGGCACCAGTGTTGGGACGCCTCAGGCCCAACAACTAACTGGGTGGAGACCCAGCCCATCCATCAGCAGACAGGCTGCCTAAAGACTTCCTGAGCCCACAGTTGCGCCTAGACATGGCTCTGCCCACCAAAGGACCGAGACCCAGCTCCACCCACCACTGAGCAGGCACTGGCCCTGCCCTCAGGAAGCCTGCACAAGCCTCTAAACCAGAGTCACCCAGAGGGGGTAGACACCAGGTGCAAGAAAACCATGATCCTGCAGCCTTCACACCCAGCCCATGCACAGCAGGCCAAGGCAAGCTTCGGAACACCACAATCCCCCATAACCAACTATGTCAGGAACCAGCCCCTGCTCACCAGCAATCTGACACCAGCTCTGGGATCCTTGGGCCCTGTAGCCAGACTCCAGGACCTGGCTCTGCCTGCCACTGGTACATCATTAACCCCAGGACCTGGCATCACCAACCAGTGGGCAAGCAACAGCCTGGAGTCTTCTAAACACTGACTCTGCCCACCAGCGAGCCAGCACTAGCCCAGAGCCCACTAGGGTTCTGCAACGAGCTGCTTCGTGACCAGGTCTCACTAACCAGTAGCCAGCAGCATCCGCACAAGGTAGGGCCTGGCAACCAACCAGGCTAGGGGACAACAAGCCTACCAGACTACCCACATGGTCAGCCTGCCACAACTGAAGGACACACGCAGACCTCTTAGGGGGAACCCATAGAATGTATAGCTTGGGCGACAAGAGGGGAGTGTGTTGCTGGGACGCATAGGACACTTCCTACAAAAGGCCACTTCTCCAAGGTTGAGAAGTGTAACTAACCTACCACATACGTAAAAATATGAATAATATGAATAGCAACTTAGGCAAAATGAGGCAGCAGAGGAATATGTTCCAGACAAAGGAAGAGATAAAATCCTGGAAGAAGAAATAAGTAAAGTGGAGATAGGCAATTTACCCGAGAAAGAGTTCAAAGTAATGATCATAAAGATGATCAAAGAACTTGGGAGAAAAATGGATGCACAGAGCAAGAAGTTAGTAGTTTGTAACAAAGAGTTAGAAAATATGAGGAAACAAACAACCAGAGATGAAGACTACAACAACTGAAATGAAAAATACACTAGAAAGAATCAACAGGAGACTACATGATGAAGAGCAACGGATCAGTGAGCTAGAAGACAGCGTAGTGGAAATCACTGCCATTGAACAGAAAAAGAAAAAAGAATGAAAAGAAATGAGGACAGTTTAAGAGACCTCTGGGACAACGTCAAGCACACTAACATTAGCATTTCAGGAGTCCCAAGAAGAAAAATAGCGAGAGAAAAGGCCTGAGAAAATATCAGAAGTCATAACAGCTGAAAATTTCCCTAACCTGGGAAAGGAAACAGTCCCCCAAGTCCAGGAAGTGCAGAGAGTCCCAAAAAGGAACATACCAAGAACACTGTAATTAAAATGACAAGAATTAAAGATAAAGAGAGAATATTAAAAGCAGCAAGGGAAAAGAAACAAACAACATACAAGGGAATGCCCATAAGGCTATCAGCTGATTTTTCAGCAGAAACTCTGCAGGTGAGTAGGGCGTGGCACTATATATTTAAAGTGATGAAAGGAAAAAAACCTACAACCAAGAATACCCAACAAGGCTCGCCTTCAGATTTGACAGAGAAATCAAAAGCTTTACAGACAAACAAAAGATAAACTTCAGCACCACCAAACCAGCTTTCCAACAAATGTTAAAGGAACTTCTCTAGGAGAAAAAGAAAAGGCCACAACTAGAAACAAGAAAATTACTGAATGGAAAACTCACCAGTAAAGGCAAACATACAGTAAAGGTAGGAAATCATCCACACACAAAGCTAGTAGGAAGGTTAAAGACAAAAGTAGTAAAATTATCTATATCCACAATAAGTAGTTAAGAGATACTTGAAAAAATTAGATGTAAAATATGACATCAAAAATAGTAATCATGAAGGGAAGAGAGTACAAATACAGGGTTTTAAAATGCATTTGAAATTAAGAGATCGGCAATGTAAAACAATGTAAAACTGCTTTATATATAAAGCAGTACCTATACTGCTTTACAAAAACCTCATGGTAACCGCAAAACAAAAATCTGTAACAGACATATACACAAAAAAGAAAAAGGAATCCAAACATAACACTAAAGATAGTAATAAAGTCACAAGAGAAGAGAACAAAAGAAGAAAGGGAAAGAAAAGGCCTACAAAAACAAGCCCTAAACAATGAACAAAATGGCAATAAGAACATACATATCAATAATTACCTTAAATGTGAATGGACTAAATGTTCCAACCAAAAGACACACAGTGGCTGACTGGATACAAAAAAAGACCTGTATATATGCTGCCTACAAGAGACTCACTTCAGATCTAGAGACACACACAAACTGAAAGTGAGGGGATGGAAAAAGGTATACCACGCAAATGGAAATCAAAAGAAACCCAGAGTAGCAATACTTATATCAGATAAAATAGGCTTTAAAATAAAGACTGTTGGAAGAGACAAAGAAGGACAATACATAATGATCAAGGGATAAAAATCAAGAAAAAGATATAACTATAAATATATACGTACCCAACATAGGAGCACCTAAACACATAAGGCAAATATTAATGGACATAAAAGGAGAAATTGACAGTAATACAATAATAGTGGGGGACTTTGATACACCACTTACATCAATGGACAGATCATCCAGACATAAAATCAATAAGGAAATCCTTGCCTTAAAAGACACATCAGACCAAATGAACTTAATTGATGTATAGAGAGAGAGTATCCCACCTGAAAGCAGCAAAATATACATTCTTTTCAAATGCAAATGGAACATTCTCCAGGATAGATCACATGCTAGACCAGAAAACAAGCCTTGATAAATTTAAGAAAATTGAAATCATGTCAAGCATCTTTTCTGACCACAAAGCTATGAGACTACAAATCAACTACAAGGAAAAAACTGTAAAAAACACGAACATGTGCAGGCTAAACAATATGCTACTAAACAAGCAATGGATCATTGAAGAAATCAGAGAGGAAATAAAAAAGAGACAAATGAAAATGAAAACACAACAATCCAAAACTTATGGGACACAGCAAAACAAGGTGTAAGAGGGAAGTTTATAGTGATACAGGCTTACCTGACATTTTTCCAAAGAGGAAAGGCAGATGGCCAACAGGCACATGAAAAGATGTTCAACATCACTAATCATCAGGGAAATGCAGATCAAAACTACAATGAAATATCACCTCATACATGTCAGAATGGCTACTATCAAAAACAACACAAATAACAAATGGTGGCAAGGATGTGGAGAAAACGGAACCCTCATACGTTGCTGGTGGGAACGTAAACTGGTGCATCCACTGTGGAAAACAGTATGGAGGTTTCTCAAAAGCTAAAAATAGAACTACCATGGGACCTGGCAATTCCACCCTTGGGTATATATATGAAAAAAAAAACCCCACTAATTTGAAAAGATGCATGCACTCCAACGTTCACAGCAGCATTATTTACAATTGCCAAGACAAGGAAGCAACCTAAGTGTCTATCAATAGATGAATGGATAAAAAAAGATGTGGAGTATCTACACAATGGAATACTACTCAGCCATAAAAAAGAAACTAGTTAATATAACAAAAAAGAAGCAGGCTCACAGATATAGAAAACAAACTAGTGGTTACCAGTGGGGAGAGGAAAGGGGGGGAGGGTCAGTATAGGGGTAATGGATTAAGAGTTGCAAACTACTAGGTATAAAATAAGCAAAAGGATTTATTGTACAACACAGGGAAAATAGCCAATATTTTATAATAACTATTATATAAATTAAATAAAACCTTTAAATATTGTGAATCACTATATTGTACACCTGTAACATATAATATTGTACAGCAAATATTCTTCAATTAAAAAAATAATAAAATGCAAAAAAAGCCCACAAACCTTAATGGTTAGGACTATATTGTCTTCACATGAGCTGCCTAAATTTGAAACCAGGATCTGTCACTTCATTAGCTATGTGACCTTGAACAAGTTCCTTAACCTCCCTCAGTCTCAGTTTATCTGTAAAATATAAACATCACCTATTTTTACCACTTACTCTTTTTGAATTTTTTTTTTTAAACCATTCTGTCCTGATTCTTGTTTGCCTCGATATTTTTTCTCAGTCTCAGTGGAATTTTCATCTCTCCAAACTAATTTTCAGAACTTAGTCCTCGGATAGCTTAATTTCCCTATCCAGACTTCGTTTCTATACCTTCTCATTCCATGACTTTAAAAATCATGTGTATGTTAATGATTTCCAAATATACAGCTCCTGTTGCAATATTTTTCCTGAACTCCAAACTTATGTATCCAACTAACAAGTTGATATTCTGACTTAAATGTCTTTTAGGTGGCTCATACTTAACACGGCCCAAAGCAAACTTTAAAAAAAAATGATTTTCAGTCCTTCAAAACTTAATCCAAGTTACCATCATTTTTTACTTGGATTATTACAGTACTGGTTTGCCTTCTCTCTTCTTCTACCCTTGACCCTCTCCAGTCTATTCGTCACACAGCAGTCAAAATGATCTGTCGAACATTTAACCCTGATTATATCATTTTGCTAAAAGCCCTTCATAGATTCCCATTTCATTCGTCATAAATGTTCAAGTTCTTTCTGCATGGGTCAGCAAATTCTTAAAGGGCCAGAGAACAAATATTTTAGGCTTTGCAGGCCAAATAGATTTTGTTGCAACTACAGAACATTACTATGCTATATCTATATGCAAATAGTATTAAGATTAAAAAATGCTATGTCCAACAAAAATTATTGTATTTTCTGAAGTGTGCATAAAATTTATAAAACAAACAGTATTAGTTTGGTTTATAATGCTTAATATTTTTCATAGTAGTTTAATAAATATTTGCTGAATAAAATATATAAGTACAAGGCCCAGATTTATATATTTTTACAAAAAAGATTATGGCAATAACATTAAACTAAAAGTTAAATAATTTCTTCTGTAAAATGTATCAAACAGTTAATAGTGGACTTACTTTAGACTACTGATTCTAATTTCCGCACTCTCAGTGAGTTTCTTCATTTCTTCTTTCCACCTACAGGCTGCCTTCTGCTGAGTTGCTAAGAGATGCCTCAGTTCAACTGTGGAAGTTCGATTACTGTCTTCCATCTCTCTTAACTGAACTTCAAACCCATGTTCCTTTATTGAAAATTCATGCTCCATTGTACTGATCTAAGGAATAAAATGAACACAGTATTTTTTCTTTTCTGTTTTTCTAGGAGATATAATGATCAATGATATATACAAAAGGAATCATTTTTTGTGTTTGCGGCATAGAAATATTTGGATGAGAAACCTATACAAAAATTAAGTTTACAATTTGTCTCCATCACAGATGAAGACTTATCCTACTTTATAACATAAATTTAATGAAACCAGAATTATGATGGACTACAAATTTTTCACCACTTTCCCCAACACCTTAAATGCCAGTAGGAAAAAAGTATACTATCTGAAATAAAGCTGCTCTCATCATCTACTTTTACTTTTGTTGCCAGAATCCATAGAAAATATTCATGCTCTCAGTAACTGAGAGTTGGGTTTAAATGGAAGCCATTTACGTTTTTAAAACACAAGAAGTGTTCATTGGTTTAGTATAAAGGATACAACTCCCGCACAGTCAAATAGAAGAGACACACTGAGCAAGGTATGGATGTAGGGGGAGTGCGGAGCTTCCACGCCCTCTCCAAGTATGCCATCCTCCCAGCACTCTGATGTGCTCATGAGAAGCTCATTTTAGAAGCTCCTCAAGTCACTTTTGACTTACATACTAAAGTTCAGATTGTCTTTCAAAGGGCAGGAATTCCTCTACCACTTCAGTTACAGTATAAATAAACAATGTATTTTGTTTTTCAGGAAAAGACTACAGTGATTTTCAGCAACTCATATGGAAATGTCTTCAGTTATTTCTAGGTTATTTATGTCATTATAGTAAAAATACCTTAATGCAGAATGAACATACAAATAAATGCTCTTTGGATACCCTAAAAGCTTTCTCAGCTGGGTTCAGGGAGAGAATTAACCCTAATGACCTAAAGTACCCAGTGTATGTAGTGAACTGTCTGCTTTTGTATGCAGCTAGAATGAAACTACCTATTACCATACTTGGGGCAACTGAGGAAATAGTTAAATAGTTACAAGAACAATTTCTTTGGTGCACTCTCAGGCCATCTTTATCTTGCTACACTAAAGAAATATCATAAAGAATACCTATCTTGTGATATTCTAATGTGCTTTAAAAATGGTCACAGCTGGAATGACTTCTAGTGATTGATTAAATATGGCTGCTTTTAAACTCAAAAAAGAATGAATAAGGAACTCGATTTTACCAATTCAAAAACACCAAAGAAAACTCAACAACAGCTAAACCCACGGCTCATGGGGGAAAACTGCAAACATCCTGTCCTCACTACCCTTGCTAAATGCAACATCTTCCTAAAACTCTTAAATTTGTTTTCTCAAATGGTACCCAAGTAGAAATTTGACTTTATAAACACTGGCACTGGAAAAAACAACTTTGGATTTATTAATTGTGTATTATATTACTGCTGTGCAGGCCTCCTGAGGCTCTGTGACTCCTGCTCGATTTAAACCATTTTTGAATTACTGAATTCTACAAATTTAGAATTGAATATCCTTCCCTGCCTCAATCTCCACTTTCTCTGGAGAAGCCATGGTTCTGATATCTTAAGTGGAAGTATTTAATTCTGTCTCTGTCTCTCTCACACATGTATTAAAAACTGATCTATGCATCTATATAGCTTTAGCACTCTTCCTGCCTACTTAACTCCCCATTTCCACTTGGAAAATCTATTTGCAGTTTGACAAGCCTTTTTCTAAGGTCCTTCATGATAACCTGTCTCTAATTCTACAAGCTTGTATTATGCTACTATTCCCTTCTCCTCCTTTGTTTCTGCCACAATGCTTTCTCATTCTTGGGTCTTTTCACATGTTGTTTCCTTTTCCTGGAATAATCTTTCCCCTCCTGCTTATCTTAGTTATCTCTAGTCAACTTTTGGAATTCAGCTCAATTATTGATCCTACAGGGAAATTCTCTTACCATCTATCTAGAAAAAGCTCTCATAGTGCCCTACGTTTTTCCTAAAGGGCATTTATTAGTTTGCAAAGATACATTTAAAGTTTTCCCACCTCCATGCAAATAAGTTTTTAAGGATGGGGACCATGTCTTTTTTGTTTACTATTACATTTTCAGCACCTGAATCATAGTAAGGATGTCAAAACATATCTGTAGACTGAATAAATGATAGCTTTCTGGTATCAAAATTTAGTCTTCAAACAAACCCCAGATACTTCAGCTGATGCAATTCCGATTGTTAAACTGGACAGGTCTACACTGATGTTGGAAGGATAAGGACCAAAACAACCATGTCTTCTATAACAACAAAAGTCCTACCAACGATTCAATTCAGAATGTTGGGTTGGAAAAAAGGATTTATGGTCTTCTTCCCTTCTTCTGTGTCCTTCCTCTGCAGAAAACTACTCAAAAGTAGACAAGATTGCTAAAAACTATCCATTTCCTAATTTTATATTTTTATGAGGGGTATTCAGACCACAGAGATATGGAGATCCTTTTCAGAAAGAAGGGAGGAGGAGTTAGGAAAAGAGAAAGCTGGGGCGGAAAGGACAGCAGTGGATTTAAGATCAAATGAAAACTTCACATAATAAGTTGTTAAGGTTCTCAGCCAACTGACCTCTCAACATCCAACTGTCTTGATCTTTTTGGCTCCTTTCAGTTTATCTATGAAAGATCACACTCTTTTTCAAGGGGGAGAAAAGCCGCAAAGTGTAGCACTAGATTCCTATGTTGTCAAAGAAGGAATCGGCTACAAAGGAGCAATTTATCTGACAGCCCTCCTCCATAAAATAGAATTTACAGCTATCTAGTTAGTTCAGAACTTTTGTCCCTTATTTACCAATGATTCTTCTCTTAAGCTAGATGCAGACTTGGCACAAAGGGAGCATTTTTGGTAGATAAGCTTTCTGTCATCTTTTTGTTTTCCAAGAAACATCAGTTACTATCCTGAACGGTTAAAGATAGAACAGGTGCAGTATCAAGTGGGGAAATTCATCATTAATAGTTTTTAGTTATTAATCCATATGAAATTTAAAATATAAGATGAAGATTTAACATCTTTTCACTGAAGTACATTGACTTTTTTTTAATTATGTAAATGTTTCAGTGTGGAAACTTTCAAGCATACACAAAATAGAAAGACTATTACAATGAATCTCTATACGCTGATCACCCAGCTTCCATAATCATCAAACTCATAGCCACTCTTGTTCTATCTATAATCCTACCCACTTTTTCTCTGCCAAGATTTATTTCTCTCTCTCTTACAATGAAGTACATGAATCTTAAGGATACAACCAACTTTTACATGTATACTGACATACCAGAGTCACCACCCAGATTTAGGTACCGCAGGAGGCTCTCTCACATGCCCTTCTAATCAATATTCACCCACCTAAAATGTGACCATTATTCTGATCCCATCCTTATAGGTAATTATGCCCATTCTTCACTTTCATATAATGAAATTAATAGACTATAAGCTTTTTTATGTCTGGCTTCTTTGTCCAAATTTATGTCTGTGAGACTCACCCACCATTGCTTATAGACATAGTTCATTTTTTTCTTCTATTCCCGTACATGAACACACCACAATTTATTTATATCATCTCATGTTGATGGACATTTAAGTTATTTTCAGGGTTTGATATGATTAAAACTTCTATGGATATTCTTATATACATGTTTTGATGAACACAAGCACTCATACCTGTTGGGTATGTAGCCAGTATTATTATTATTTGGCATAGTATGCATGTATGTCCAGCTTTAAAACATACTGCCAAATGGTGGTTGTACCAATTTACATTCCCCAAAATAACATGAAAGTACCAGTTGTTTTACAACTTTGTCAACACTTGATATTGTCAGTTTTAAAATTTTAGCCATTCTGGTAGCTATGCAGTAGTACCTCATTATAGGTTTAATTATATTTCCCAGACATATAATGAAGTTGAACATTTTTTCATATATTCTCTTTTATAAAGCGTCTATTTAATTCTTTTGCCCATTTTTGGAAATGGGGTGTCTGTTTTCTCCTGATTGTTAAACGTTTTTTCCTTATTAATTATTTCCTTATTAATTGGTGAAAGTTTTTATATTCCAGAAATGAATCCTTTTTTTTGGTTGTATGTATTATAAATTCTTTCTTCCACTTTTCACTCTCTCAATGGTGTCTCTTTTGATGACTTAAAAATATTAATTTTAATGAAATCCAATTCATCCATCTTTTCATTATAATCAGTTCTCTTTGTGCTGTTTAAGAAATTCTTTCTTAAGGTCATGAAAATTTTCTCCTTAAGTTCCATCATTTAATATTTCACATTTAGGTCTACATGGCAGCTCAAATTAATTTAAATGTATGGTGTGATATAGGGGGCAAGGTTTATTTTTAAAATATGGACCCAGTTGATCTATTATTATTGTAGCATGATTTATTGTAAAGATCTAGCATTATCTGTCATAAAGATAATTCTTTCCCTATTGAACTTCCATGGTGCCTTTGTTATAAATGAGGTGATTATGAAAAGTGGGTTTGTTCCTGGACTTTATTTTGTTCCATTGATCAGGTCGATTATTCTTATATAGACTACACACTATCTTAATTACTATACCTTTCTATGAAGTCTTGATGTCTGGTAGTGTGACTTTGCCCCTTTGTTTTTCAAAGATTTCCCATAGTCTAAAGCACAAAGCACAAGCTTCCTTGCATGATATGTAAGGGTCTCTTTTTCAGAGTTCAAGCTTTTCTAAATAACCACAGTGTCTGATACTTGCAAAAGGAGGCATCCAATAAATACACACTGATATGAATTAGGTTGGAATGTGAGTTCTTATGAGACCTCATAATAACAAGAAAAAAGTGAAACACTAATGTTACCACCCCATATCCTTACTATGAAACTGGAAAATATAGAGCTTTATCATAAAGAGTTAATGCCACTTTTTACAAAAGTCACATGGAATGGGGAAAGGCAAGCAACATGTTGATGGTGATACCTGCGCTTGAAGCTCCCTCAAACAGGTTATCATGTTCCTATTGCCAAACCATGTAAGCATTAGAGTAAAGAAGGGGGGAAGGAGAGAGAAAATAAAAGGGAATTTTCTTCCAGAGGAGATTTTTGTCCCTTGCTTTCTTCCTGTCATGGAATTTTTAGACTACCTATGAGGGGTTCTCAGATCATACTGACGTACCATCCGCTATACAGCTAGTTTTAAGAGTTCTATTTTCGAGACGCTATTATGGAGGGAAAAGAGAGGACGGCAGTCCGTAAAGTTATCTAATCTATAGTTTTGCTAGCACTGCTTAAATTGCTTTGGCAGGAATATCAGTGCATTTCATGGTTGGAAAAGAATTTTTTTGTGTGTGAATAGTGAAAGCAATCATTTTCAAGTATGCTTGCCAAGTTCTACAATAAAGAAAAGACTGGCTAACACTCTGCATTATGATTTAGTGCTATCTGATGAGAAGGCAAAAAAAAAAAAACCAAAAAGACCTTAAAAATGTTTTACTAGGTCTCTGTGAATATTCTCTATATTTTGATTTTCACAAGTATACATTTAATTCTAACTAGTTTTGAAAATACCTTTAATTTGGCTTTTTTTTGAGCCTCGAGAGCAATCTTTCTTAAATCCTCAGTCTGTTTCTGTAACTGCTCATTTTCCTGCTGAAGTTTCAGCCTTTGTTCACTGACAAATCCACAGTTCTCTCTCTCAGACTCCAATACATTTTGAAGTTTCTGAATCATTTCTTGGCAACGTGATATCTCTTCCGAGGAACTGAATAAAAAAACAAAACAAAAGGAATCTTTAAACTTAATGATCTGTAATAGAAGTCAAGAAGTCTGTCTATATTTTATACTGTAGACCTGTTTTCTTTGTTCTGAGCCATTTCTCCTCACTATAAACTTAAGCTATGTGGTTTCACAATGTTACGTTACACCAGGCAAATACGTTCAATTTAAGCAATCTTAACTAAGGATAGATAAGCTTAACTGTTATCACTCACCTAGAAAGTCAATGTGAAACCTCTTTCAAATTTTTACTAACACTGAGAATCACTGTGTAAAGAGGACTTCAAGGGGACAAACTAAAGCTAATGGTGAGGAAGGTGGAGTAAGTAATAGTCAAAACTCCTTTCATTATCAATCAACTCTGTAGGAAGACATTAGCTGACTACAATAAATTATGAACTATAATAAGACCCAATTCATATTTTCCTGTTACATGTCTTAGAAATGGTTTTTATAAACTTCTAGTTGTATAAACTTCTTGTTTTATCACAGGTTAAATAGGTTATATTTCTTGAACTTTCTCAACAATGGATTATTGAGTGACACAACCTCCAGACATGTATCTTGTTTCAATATACTGCTAATTTTTATTCCTATCTTTTAAAATTTCCATCTTTTCAATCCCAGATAATCAAATACTGTGAACATTCCCTGGTCAATAGGTGTCACAGGGAATATATAAGGTCCTTTACCCCCATAATACTTGTAGCCCCTTCTTTCATATCTCAACCTTGGCTGATTCCTAATGAAATGATGGATCTAGGCAATGATCCTCAAAAAATGCTCAAGTCAGAAAGATGCTGAGATCAAAAACAACGACACATTATGTGCTTCCAAACAGGAGTCCAAAATATTACCATTTATGAAGCATTCTTACAAAAAAAGTGAAAGCTGAATCAGATCAAGCCTCTTGATTTAGTTATTAGTTTTTAGGAACTGCATGGGGCAGGAAATAAGGTAAATGACACCACATATATGCATGTAGGTAGAGGAAACTCTACAATACTAACAACCCAGTTTTTCAACAAATTATTTATAAGAAAAAATAGAGAAAGGAGGAGATTCTTAGAGAAAAAAAAAAAAAATATATCCATCCCCATATGTACACATACACACACACACACACACACACACACACACACACCATCTTTCCTTTATCCATTCTTCTGTCAACAGACACTTAGGTTGTTTCCATATCTTGGTTATTGTCAATAATACTGATTGCAATGAACATGGGAGTGTGGATATCTCTTTGAAACAATGATTTTGTTGCCTTTGGATCTATACCCAGAAATAGGATTGTTGGATCATATGGTAGTTCTATTTTTAATTTTTTGAGGCACCTCCATACTGTTTTCCATAGTGGCTGTACTAATTTACATTCTCACCAACAGCGTTGAAGGGTTCTCCCTTCTCCACATTCTTGCCAACACGTGTTATCTTTTGTCTTTTTGACAACAGCCATCCTAACAAGTGTGAGGTAATACCTCACTGTGGGTTTGATTTGCATTTCCCTGATAATAAGTGATGATGAGTACCATTTGATATATCTATTGGATGTCTATGTCTTCTTCTGGGAAAAATCTGTTCAGGTCCTTTGCCCAATTTATGTGTTTTTTTCTTTTTTCTTTTTTTTCTTTTTTTGCTATTGAGTTGTTAAGTTTATTACATATTTTGGAAATTAACTCCATATCAGATGTATTATTGGCAAACATTTTTTCCTATGTCATAGGTTGTCTCTTTACTCTGTTGACTGTTTTCTTTGCTATGCAGAAAGTTCTTAGTTTGATGTAATTCCACTGGTCTATTTTTGCTTTTGTTACCTGTACTTGTGGGGTCATATTCAAAAAAACCGCTGCCAAGACCAACGTCAAGAAGCTTTTTCCCTATGTTTTCTTCTGGTAATTTTATAGTTTCAGAACATACATTTAAGCCTTTAATCCATTATGACCTTATTTTTGTACATGGTGTGACATAAGGGTCCAATTTTTCTTCTACATGTGGATATCCAATTTTCCCAGCACCATTTATTGAACAGATTATCCTTTCTCCATGTGTGTTCTTGGCACCCCTGTCAAAGATCCAGTGACTACAAATGTGTGTATTTATTTCTGCACTCTCTACTCTGTGCCATAATCTATACATCTGTTTTATGCCAGTATTGTACTGTTTTGATTACTAAAGCTTTGTAATATATTTTGAAATCAGGAAGTGTGATGCATCCAGTTTTTTGTTCTTGCTCCAGACTGCTTTGTCTATTCAGAGTCTTTTGAGGTTCACTATGAATTTTAGGACTTTTTTCTATTTCTGTGAAAACACCATTGGAAATTTGATAGGGATTTTATTGAATCTATAGATGGCTTTGTGTAGTATGGACATTTAACATTATTGCTTCGTTCAGTTTATAAACACATCTTTATATTTATTTGTGACTTTGTCAACTTACTTCCTCAATGTTTTTTAGTTTTCAGTGTACAGGTTTTTCACTTCCTTGGTTATAAATTCATTCTAAGCATTTTATTCTTTTTGGTGGTATGGTAAATGGAATTGTTAATTTCTTTTTCATATAGTTTGTTGTTAGTAAATTCATGTATTTGTTCTAATGGCTTTGTGGTTGAGTCTCCAGTTTTCAATATATGGGATCATGTCATCTGTAAACAAAGACAATTTTACTTCTCTTCCAATTTAGATACATTTTATATTTTCTTCTTGTCTAATTTCTCTAAGACATACAGTACTATGTTGAATAGAAGTGGCAAGTGTGGGCACTCCTGTCTTTTTCACGATCTTTAAAAAAAAACTTTCAGCTTTTCACCACAGGGTATGACATTAGTTGTGGGCTTGTTATATATGGCCTTTACCATGTTGAGGAACACTTCTTCTACATCTAATTTGTTGAGAGTTTTTATTACGAATTATATTTTGTGAAATGCTTTTTCTGTATCTATTGAAATGATCATACGAATTTTATCCCTCATTCTTTTTTTTTTTTAATTAATTAATTAATTTATTTATTTATTTTTGTCTGTGTTGGGTCTTCGTTTCTGTGCGAGGGCTTTCTCTAGTTGCGGCAAGCAGGGGCCACTCTTCATCGCGGTGCGCGGGCCTCTCACTATTGCGGCCTCTCTTGTTGAGAAGCACAGCCTCCAGACGCGCAGGCTCAGTAATTGTGGCTCACGGGCCCAGTTGCTCCGCGGCATGTGGGATCTTCCCAGACCAGGGCTCGAACCCGTGTCCCCTGCATTGGCAGGCAGATTCTCAACCACTGCGCCACCAGGGAAGCCCTATCCCTCATTCTTTAATGTGGTGTTGCATCACATTTATTGATCTGTGTATGTCAAAAGCATCCTTGCATACTAGGTTTTAATCCCACTATGATCCTTTTAATACACTCTTGAGTTTTTTTTTTTTAGGATTTTTGCATTTATGTTCATCAGGGATATTAGCCTGTAATTTTATTTTCTTATAGTATCTTTGTCTTGCTTTGGTATCAGAGTAATGTTGGCCTCATAAAATGAGTTTGGAAATGTTCTCTCTTTTTCAATTTTATGAAAGAGTTTAAGAAGGATTGGCATTAAATCTTCTTTAAATGTTTGGTAGAACTCATCAGTGAAGCCATCTGGTTCTGAATGTTTCAAAAATCCAAGGAGGTTTTTGATTACTGATTCAGTCTCCTTAAGAGTAACTGGTCTGTTCAGATTTTCTATTTCTCATATGGTTGTATGTTTTTAGTAATTTATCCATTTCTTCATGGTTGTCCAACTTGTTGGCATATCATTGTTCATAGTAGTCTCCTATGGTCCTTTATATTTGTGTGGTATCAGTGGTAATGTGTCCTCTTTTATTTCTGATTTTTATTTATTGAGTTTTCTCTCTTTTTTTCTTAGTCTAGTTACAGGGTTGTCAATTTTGTTTATCTTTTTAAAACACCAAGTCTTAGTTTGGTTGATCTTTTCTATTTTTTAAAAAAATTCTCTATTTCTGCTCTAATCTTTGTCATTTCCTTCCTTCTCCTAACTTTGGGCTTAGTTTTTTCTTCTTTTTCTAGTTCCTTAAGGTGTAAAGTTGGGTTGTTTATTTGAGATCTTTTTTTTCTTAATGTAGGGCATTTATCACTGTAAACTTTCCATTAAGAACTGGTTTTGCTGCATCTCATAAGTTTGGTATATTTTGTTTCTATTTTTGTTTGTCTCAAGATATTTATTGATTTCCTGTTTGATTTCTTCTTTGACCCACTGGTCGCTCAGGAGTGTGATATTTAATTTCCACCTATTTGTTAATTTTTCACTTTTTCTCCTGTTACTGCATTTCAGTTTCATACCATTGTGGTTGGAAAAGATACTTGATATAATTTCAATCTTATTTAAATTTGGTAAGACTTACATTGTGGCCTATCATATGATCTATTCTGGAGAATGTTCTGTGCATGCTTGAGAAGAATGTGTACTGTGTTGCTGTTGTATAGAACGTTGTTAGGTCTATTTGTTCTTTAGCACTGCCCAAATGTGCTGTTTTCTTATTGATTTTCTGTCTGGATGATCTACCTATTGCTGAAAGTGAGGTATTGAAGTTCCTTAGTATCATTGTTTGCCCTCTATTTCTCCCTTCAGTTGTTAATATTTGCTTTATTATACTTAGGTGCTCTGATGTTGAGTGCATATAGTGTTATGATTGTTATTTTCTCTTGACAAATTAACCCTTTTATCATTATAAAATGACCATCTTTGGTCTTGTGATAGTTTTTTACTTAAAGTCTACTTTGTCTGATATAAGACACCCTGTTATCTTTTGGGTACCCATTTGCATGGACTATCTTTTGCAGTCCTGTAACTTTTAGTCTATGTGTTTCCTCATATTTAAAATCAGTCCCTGGTAGGCAGTGTATAGCTGGAATTTGATTTTTAATCCATTGAGCCTCTCTATGTATTTTCATTGGAGAATTTAATCCACTTACATTAAAAGTCATTATTAATAAGTAAGGACATAACTATTGCCATTTTGTTAATTGTTGTCTGTTTTGTAGTTCCTTGGTTCCTTTATTACCATTTTGTTGTCTTCTTGTTGATTTTTGTACTATGCTTTCATTCCCTTATCGTTTGTGTACCTATTACACATTTTTTCTTTGTGATTGGCATGAGGCTTACATGAAACATCTTAGAGTTAGTCTGTTTTAACCTGGTAACGACTTAACTTCAATCACATAAAAATCTCTACAATTTTACTTCTCTGCTCTCTCACATTTTATGTTACTGATGTATAATTTACATCTTTTTATATTGTATATCCATTAACACATTATTGTACCTACTGTTATTCAAAATTTTTTTTATCTTTTAACTTCTATACTAAGAGTTAAAAGTGATTATGTACCACCATTACAGTGTTAGGAGTATTCTGAATTTGACTATATACTTATCTTTAAGACTAAAGGTTTATACTTTCATGTTTTTACATTGCTAATCAGTGTCCTTTCATTTCAACTTGAAAAACTCCCTTTATTATTTCTTGTACAATAAGTCTAGTGTGAGGAACTTCCTTTTGATCTCTTTTTTTCTGGGACAGTTTTTATCTCTACTTTGTTTCTGATGGAGAGCTTTGCTGAGTATAGTATTCTTGGTTCCCAGTTTTTTCTTTCAGCACTTTGAATATATTATGCCACTCTCTCTTGGCCTGCAAGATTTCTTCTGAGAAATCCATTGATAGTTTTATGCAGGGGTTGAAGGAGTCCCTTGTATGTGATGAGTCCCTTTTCTCTTCCTGTTTTCAAATTCTCTTTTTTTCTTTGACTTTTGACATTTTGATTATAATGTATCAAATGAAGCTCTTGATGTTCATTCTATTTGTTGTTCTTTGGTCATCATGGATCTGGATGTTCATTACTCTCCCCAGATTTGGGAAGTTTTGTTATTATTTCTTTAAATAAACTTTCTACCCCTTTCTCATTCTTTGCTCCTTCCAGGATTTTCATAATGTGGATACTGATTCACTTCAAGATGTCCCATAAATCATGTAGGTTTTCTTCCCTCTTTTTTCATTCTTTTTTCTTTTCTTCTCATTGCACGATTTCAAATGACCAATCTTCGAGTTTGCTGATTTTTCTTCTGCATGACCAAGTCTGCTGATAAAGCTCTCTATTGAGTTTTTCAGTTCAATCGCTGTATTCTTCAGCTCCAGGATTTCTGATTGGTTCTTTTATGGTTTCAATTTCTTTGTTAAACTTCTCATTTTGTTCATGTATTGTTCTCCTGATTTCATGTAGTTGACCATCTGTGTTCATTAAGTTTCCTTAAGACAATTATTTTTAATTTTTTGTCAACAAATGGATCTCCATTTGTTTTGGGTTGATTACTAGAGTCTTATTAGTTTTCTTTGGTGGTGTCATGTTTGCTTGATTCTTTGTTGCTATCTGTGCATTTGAAGGAGCAGACTCCTCTTCCAGTCTTTAGACTGGTTTTGGCAGCTAAAGACCTTCTCCTGTCTTGTCTCAGAACTGATGGGACTGCCTCTGGGATCACAGCTAAGCAGGACTGAAACCATGTCATGTGGCTGTTGCCAGGTCCATGGTTGGCAGACCTGTAGCCAGGGGTGCAGTCAGGTGTTGTGTCTGTTAGGATTCTAAGGTGCTCCTGCCATGTTCACTGGGCTGGCCTATGGGCAGGCAGAACTGCTTCTGGACTGTGGTAGGGTGGGACTAGAGCTGGGTCACAGACTGCTTCAGGGATCATAGTCAGGTCTGAGGCCTGTAATGGGGGCATCTACAGGAGTGGCTTCTGCTGGGTCCCTTGGGTGAATCCCTGGCCATGTAAGACTGCCTCAAACTGTGGTAGAACAGGGCTGGATCCATGTCTTGTGGCTTTTGTTGGGTGTGCAGTCTGGTCCATCACTGGCAGACTTGTTACCAGGGGCACAGTCAGGTGTGGCTTCCAGTGGGTCCATTAGTGCTCCCGTGAGGTTACTGGGCTGGTTCCCGGGTGGGCAGCATTATGTTTGGGCTGCAGGAGAGTGGAACTGGAGCTGGGTAATGGGAATGCTTTGGGGGCCACAGTCAGGTCTGAGGTTGGCAGGCCTATTACTGAGAGTACCTATAAGGGTTCCTTGGGAAGGGGCTAGGTGCGGGACCGGGCAAGGAGGGCTGGAGCCAAATCCACAGGAAGATGGGGCTGCTTTGGGTTCATAGATGGGACCATAGTTGGAGGGCCTGTCACTGGTGTGCAGGCCTGCCTCCTCATTTTTGGGCTCCACTAAGGCTTTGCAACCTCCTACCTGGATTCCAGTGCTCCCACAAAGGCATTTTTGTCTATGAATGCCTGCCAAATATTTATTTCTGTGGAGAGACATGGGCTGGGGACCTCCTATTCTGCCATACTGCTGATATCATTCCTCTTTATTTTTAAAATACCTATTAAACATATTCTGTAACAGAGATCAAAACTTCATGCAACTTAAGTAAGTTTTACTATAATAAGTAATACTCTGGGGGGAAAAGGTAGAGAAATATTCAGAATGGATAGGCCAGATTATAAATTTATCATTTTAATAGACAATGTAATAAATACAAATGATGGATTATTACTGAATATTCAATACCTCTAAACTGAATATAAAAGCAATAAATATAAGCAGACTGCTGTAATAGCTGCATAGTTAGTATGAAAAAAGTGATCTTATGAACATCCTATTTAACTGCCAGAAACAAGAAACTTAAAATAAAATGGTACAGTATTGTATCTTTTCTTCCTGAAGAAATTAGTTTTCAAAAATAATCTTGAAAAAAAATTCTATTTGGTGCTAAAAAGTCTTTTTTCAACGTAAGATATAATCATGAGTCCTATAAAAAATAAAAAATCTGTCAAAAATTGTATGAATTCTGAAAATCCAAAAGAATAACTTACTTTATTTCAAGTTGTTTGATTTTATTTTCTGCTTTCTTAAGTCTTAGCTGAAGATCATCTTTTGAACGCTCTGCAACCAGGCATCTTTGGTGCATTTCTTCTAGTTTTCTGTAATCATTTTCATTTATTCTGCCTTCAAGGTAAATCTGCAGAAGAGGCTTATATGTATACTACTCTGAACAAGGAAATTATCTTAAGAAATTATACAGTTTAGAAACTGAAATAAATGATGAGAAATAAAAACTCATGATCATGTGTTCATCTGTCCCATTATAACATTAAAATATATCAATAATTAATTTTGGTTGTTTCACATTTACAAAATAAAATGCTGAAAACTGACATATAAAGTAATTGCTTATTTTTTGAAATTATTCAGGCTCATTGTACTATTCAAATAGTTTTAATAAATGTTAGAAAGAAATATAAAATAGCTGAAATTAAAAAAATACTCTAAATGTTACCACTTGGAGACAACTGCTTTGATTCTTTGATGAACACTTTTAAGACAATTCTGTATTGCATTATTCAAAAGTACAGACACATACTGTGGTGCAATGAGTAGAACTATCTGAAGGTGAGTCCAGAATCTCACTCTAGGTTAACCAGACAATGATCTAGCTGAAATGGGGGTTTCCCCTTCCCTAGCAGAAGTGGTTGTATTCAAGCTCTGCTTCCTGTGAGACTGGGCTTCCACCTATGACAGAGAGGCTGTAGCATCCCATGAACTGCAAGGTCTCCAGGTGCTAGGCAGTTCACATTTTCAGACACACCCTACACACAAGTACCCTCCAATCCAGAATGCTTGGCCAAGTAACCTGTATCTTCTCCCACTGACAAGACTGCTTTGTCACTCCTGCTCTACAAAAAGACAGAGTATCAAAATGTCAATGTCCTGCTACTAAAATACAGACCTATACTGCAGGACCAGCAGTATTTTGACTATAGCATACTTGTCTGTGGAACAGTGGGAGAAGAGAAAGCTGTGACTTTTCTTTACCTGTTGCCTTTAGTCTTGTAGGTTTTACATTTCCCCAATAAAGCCTATTCCTTAACCTATGCAATGTTATATTAAAAAAATTCATCCCAAACCCTGATGGCAGGTCCAGTCTAAATGGGACCTATTCCTATTCCATAACAGAGGGAAACTCAGAAGGGATCAACCTTGTAGGAGTGATGACCATGAATGGCCTACCCTGAACATAACATGTATATTTCTTTTTTCTTCCCCCACAAATGGGATTATATACTATATTCTCCTTTGTAAATTACTCTTTTATTATCTGATGTTGTCATAATCTTTTTATGCCAATAATACAGATATAACACATGTTTTTTATAACACATAGCTCTTCTTTGAAAATCAAACTCTGACTCTACCATTTACTATTTTTTTAAACATTGGGTAAATTACTTAACCTCTCTATGAAAGTTCCTAATGCAGCACCTAAAACACAATTTGATTTGCTGAATCAAATTTAGCTCTTTTTCTCCCCAAGGTATTTTAAAACAGTGGGATATTTACTGCTAAATAAAAAAAGTTATCTAAGTAAGAAATAAATTTCAAACTATAGACTTCTTGCAATATTCTTTCTCAGATGTCACTGGGGTAAATATTCTTTCCTAACTATGATTAAAAAATCTGTATTTTTAAAAAGGTAAAAATCATAGCAATTTATAATTTTTTTGGTTATATATACTTTTTATATTTATAGATGGCCTACACCCAATAAGAGTTGGCAGAAAATTTAAAAAGAGAAGACAAAATAAAATTTAATATTGGGATGAGGTCTAAGCAAGGAATACAGTTACTTTGTAAAATTTATACCTTTAAGTAAAAAGTTCAAATAATGTGGCCACTCTTGCTAAGAAATGTATACAGGCAATACCAGTACTTAAACGCAGATTCTGAAAATATTCCAAGCAAATAAAAGCACTCACCAGGAGAACACTTATAATATAGGGGTTGCTAGTAGATAGTATGATGAAAGCAGACAGTAATGTTGAATACTTGCAGTTGGGTTTTAGGTAGTTATTTTTTCCTTTTTCTCTTTACCTTTTCTAGTTCTTCTTCCACTGCTTTTTTCTCCCTAATGGCTCGTTCAATTTGGCCTTGTTTTTCAGCACACTCCTATAAATTCAAATCATGTTGTAAATAAATATATTTGTAAAACCTTAAGAAAAATGGGGAAAAATAGAAAAGGAAAATGATATGTTCATAATTAAGAATACCACACTTACCCTTATTTGTATAGCAGGACCATACTGATTATTAGGGAAAAAAAAAAACAAACGACAAACTCAAATCGTCAAAGAACTACCTATCTCAGGATTTCAGAGATCACCTCTGGCATAGAATGCCAAGGAGTTCCAAGTAAACATACTAGATAGAAAATAGAGGTTGAGGGATTCTGGGGAGAAAAAAATAAATGAGACCCCTTTCTCATATTACAGTTTTCCTTTTCATATACTCTTACCACATATTTTAAAAGGTAACATAGAACTAGACAGTGACACAACACCACAGGATAACCTATGGCCTAAAAGATGCATGGGTATATAAATTCTAGAACAGTTAATTTTCTTTTCCAAAACTTATAAGCAGCCAGTGGACATAGTAAAAATATTTTATTAACATGAACATAAAACATTTCTGACTCGAAAGGTTGTAATCAGTAAAATCAAACAAGCATATCAATACTCAATAAAATTTAAAATTTTGCAAATGAGACTGAAACTAAGAACAATCATTATAACAACTGGCTCCTCACAGCTATTTGTTTTTCTCTATTTACTTTTGAGAATGGGTGTGGTTATTTTCTACTATTACGCTCTGGATGAACCTGCTTTGTTGACAGTACACTGCTAATATTCAATTATCTTTATCATAACTTTATTTTACAGAAATACTATATAACAGCATGTTTTTAAAGTTCAAAATAAGCTTCTAAATTATGACCCCAAATTAATGAACTCTGATTATAATGAAGATCTTTAAACCTATGTTGTAAATAAGATTATTAATCTAAATTTATCTTTTATTAAGATAGAACTGTTAGTGTATAAGATATGTAACTATTTTTTTTAACATCTTTATTGGAGTGTAATTGCTTTACAGTGGTGTGTTAGTAGCTGATGTATAACAAAGTGAATCAGCTATACATATACATATATCCCCATATCTCCTCCCTCTTGCGTTTCCCTCCCACGCTCCCTATCCCACCCCTCTAGGTGGACATAGAGCACTGAGCTGATCTCCCTGTGCTATGTGGCTGCTTCCCAGTAGCTACCTATTTTACAACTGGTAGTGTATATATGTTCATGCAACTCTCTCACTTCATCCCAACTTACCCTTCCCACTCCCCATGTCCTCAAGTCCACTCTCTACGGCTGCATCTTTATTCCTGTCCTGACCCTAGGTTCTTCAGAACCATGATTCTTTTATTTTTTAGATTCCATATATATGTGTTAGCATATGGTACTAATTTCTCTCTTTCTGACTTACTTCACTCTGTATGACAATCTCTAGGTTCATTCACCTCACTACAAAAAATTCAATTTTGTTTCTTTTTATGGCTGAGTAATATTCCATTGTATATATGTGCCACATCTTCATTATCCACTCATCTGTCAATGGACATTTAGGTTGCTTCCATGTCCTGGCTATTGTAAATAGTGCTGCAATGAACATTGTGGTACATGACTTTTTGAATTATGGTTTCCTCAGGGTATGTGCCCAGTAGTGAGATTGTTGGGTCATATGGTAATTCTATTTTTAGTTTTTTAAGGAAACTCCATACTGTTCTCCATAGTGGCTGTATCAATTTATATTCCCACCAACAGTGCAAGAGGGTTCCCTTTTCTCCACACCCTCTCCAGCGATTATTGCTTCTAGATTTTTTGATGATGGCCATTCTGACTCGTCTGAGGTGATACCTCATTGTAGTTTTGATTTGCATTTCTCTAATGATGAGTGATGTTGAGCATTCTTTTATGTACTTGTTGTCAAGCTGTACATCTTCTTTGGAGAAATGTCTATTTAGGTCTTCTGCCCATTTTTGTATTGGGTTGTTTGTTTTTTCATATTGAGGTGCATGAGCTGCTTGTATATTTTGGAGATTAATCATTCATCAGCTGCTTCGTTTGCAAATATTTTCTCCCATTCTCAGGGTTGTCTTTTCGTCTTGTTTATGGTTTGCTTTGCTGTGCAAAAGTTTTTAAGTTTCATTAGGTCCCATTTGTTTATTTTTGTTTTTATTACCATTCCTCTAGGAGGTGGGTAAAAAATGATCTTGCTGTGATCTATGTCATAGAGTGTTCTGCCTATATTTTCCGCTAAGAGTTTTACAGTGTCTGTCCTTACATTTAGGTCTTTAATCCATTTTGAGTTTATTTTTGTGTATGGTGTTAGGGAGTGTTGTAGTTTCATTCTTTTACATGTAGCTGTCCAGTTTTCCCAGCACCATTTATTGAAGAGGCTGTTGTTTCTCCACTGTAGATTATCTTTATCAAAGATAAGGTGACCATATGTATGTGGGTTCATCTCTGGGCATTCTATCCTGTTCCATTGATCCATACTTCTGTTTTTGTGCCAGTACCATACTGCCTTCATTACTGTAGCTTTGTACTATAGTCTGAAGCCAGGGAGCCTAAGTCCTCCAGCTCCGTATTCCTTTCTCAAGATTGCGTTGGCTATTCGGGGTCTTTTGTGTTTCCATACAAATTGTGAAATTTTTTGCTCTAGTTTTGTGAAAAATGCCATTGGTACTTTAATAGCGATTGCATTCAATCTGTAGATTGCTTGCGGTAATAGAGTCATTTTCACAATGTTGATTCTTCCAATCCAAGAACATGGTATATCTCTCCATCTGTTTGTATCATCTTTAATTTTTTTCATCAGTGTCTTATAGTTTTCTGCATACAGGTCTTTTGTCTCCTTACGTAGGTTTTTTCCTAGGTATTTTATTCTTTTTGTTGCAATGGTAAATGGGAGTGTTTCCTTAATTTCTCTTTCAGATTTTTCATCATTAGTGTATAGGAATGCAAGAGATTTCTGTGCACTAATTTTGGATCCTGCTACTTTACCAAATTCATTGATTAGCTCTAGTAGATTTCTGGTAACATCTTTAGCATTCTCTATGTATAGTATCATGTCATCTGCAAACAGTGACATTTTTCATTCTTCTTTTCCAATTAGGATTCCTTTCATTTCTTTTTCTTCTCTGATGGCTGTGGCTAAAACTTCCAAAACTATGTTGAATAATAGTGGTGAGAGTGGGCAACCCTGCCTTGTTCCTGATGTTAGTGGAAATGCTTTCAGTTTTTCACCAGTGAGAACAATGTTGGCTGTGGGTTTGTCATATATGGCCTTTATTATGTTGAGGTAAGTTCCCTCTATGCTTACTTTCTGGAGCGTTTTTAACAAATGGATGTTGAATTCTGTTGAAAGCTTTTTCTGAATCTATTGAGACGATGATAAGGTTTTTCTCCTTCAATTTGTTAATATGGTGTAACACATTGATTGATTTGTGTATATTGAAGAATCCTTGCATTCCTGGGATAAACCCCACTTGATCATGGTGTATGATCCTTTTAATGTGGTGTTGGATTCTCTTTGCTAGTATTTTGTTGAGGATTTTTGCATCTATGTTCATCAGTGATATTGGCCTGCAGTTTTCCTTCTGTGTGACAACTTTGTCTGGTTTTGGTATCAGGGTGATGGTGGCCTCGTAGAATGAGTTTGGGAATGTTCCTCCCTCTGCGATATTTTGGAAGAGTTTGAGAAGGATAGGTGTTAGCTCTTCTCTAAATACTTGATAAGAATTCGCCTGTGAAGCCATCTGGTCCTGGGCTTTTGTGTGTTGGAAGATTTTTAATCACAGTTTCAATTTCATTGCTTGTGACTGGTCTGTTTATATTTCCTCTTTCTTCCTGGTTCAGTCTCGGAAGGCTGTGTTTTTCTAAGCCTTTGTCCATTTCCTCCAGGTTGTCCATTTTACTGGCATACAGTTGCTTGTAGTAATCTCTCATGATCCTTTGTATTTCTAGTGTCAGTTGTTACTTCTTCTTTTTCAATTCTAATTCTCTTCATTTGAGTCTTCTCCCTTTTTTGCTTGATGAGTATGGCTAATGGTTTATTAATTTTATCTTCTCAAAGAACCAGCTTTTAGTATTATTGATCTTTGCTATCGTTTCCTTCATTTCCTTTTCATTTATTTCTGATCTGATCTTTATGATTTCTTGCCTTCTGCTAACTTTGGGGGTTTTTTGTTCTTCTTTCTCTAAATGTTTTAGGTGTAAGGTTAGGTTGTTTATTTGAGATGTTTCTTGTTTGTTGAGGTAGTATTGTATTGCTATAAACTTCCCTCTTAGAACTGCTTTTGTGCTTTCGTTGCATCCCATAGGTTTTGGGTCATCATGTTTTCATTGTCATTTGTTTATAGGTATTTTTTGATTTCCTCTTTGATTTCTTCAGTGATCTCTTGGTTATTTAGTAGCGTATTGTTTAGCCTCCATATGTTTGTATGTTTTGCAGTTTTCTTCCTGTAATTGATATTTAGTCTCATAGCGTTGTGGTCGGAAAAGATACTTGATACAATTTCAATTTTCTTAAATTTACCAGGGCTTGATTTGTGACCCAAGATATGATCTATCCTGGAGAATGTTCCATGAGCACCTGAGAAGAAAGTGTATTTTGTTGTTTTTGGATGGAATGTCCTGTAAGTATTAATTAAGTCCATCTTGTTTAATGTATCATTTAAAGCTTGTGTTTCATTATTTTCATTTTGGATGATCTACCTATTGGTGAAAGTGGGGTGATAAAGTACCCTTCTATTATTGTGTTACTGTCAATTTCCCCTTTTATGGCTGTTAGCATTTGCCTTATGTATTGAGGTGCTCCTATGACTGGGTGCATAGATATTTACAATTGTCATTTCTTCTTCTTGGATTGATCCCTTGATCATTATGTAGCGTCCGTCTTTGTCTCTTGTAATAGTCTTTATTTTAAAGACTATTTTGTCTGATATGAGAATTGCTACTCCAGCTTTCTTTTGATTTCCATTTGCATGGAATATCTTTTTCCATCCCCTCACTTTCAGTCTGTATGTGTCCCTAGGTCTGAAGTGGGTCTCTTGTAGACAGCATATATACGGGTCTTGTTTTAGTATCCATTCAGGCAGTCTGTGTCTTTTGATTGGAGCATTTAATCCATTATCATCTAAGGTAGTCCTTGACATGTATGTTCCTATTACCATTTTCTTAATTGTCTTGAGTTTGTTATTGTAGGTCTTTTCCTTGTCTTGTTTTTCCTGCCTAGAGAAGTTCCTTTAGCATTTGTTGTAAAGCTGGTTTGGTGGTGCTGAACTCTCTTAACTTTTGCTTGTCTGTAAAGGTTTTAATTTCTCTGTCAAATCTAAATGAGGTCCTTGCTGGGTAGAGTAATCTTGGTTGTAGGTTTTTCCCTTTCATCACTTTAAATATGTCCTGCCACTCCCTTCTGGCTTGCAGAGTTTCGGCTGAAAGATCAGCTGTTAACCTTATGGAGATTCCCTTGTATGTTATTTGTTGATTTTCTCTTGCTTCTTTTAGTACTTTTTCTTTGTATTTAATTTTTGACAGTTTGGGTAATATGTGTCTTGGTGTGTTTCTCCTTGGATTTATCCTGTATGGGACTCCGTGCTTCCTGGACTTGATTGACTATTTCCTTTACCATATTAGGGAAGCTTTCAACTATAATCTCTTCAAATATTTTCTTAGTCCCTTTCTTTTTCTCTTCTTCTTCTGGGACCCCTATAATTCGAATGTTCGTGCGTTTACTGTTGTCCCAGAGGTCTGTGATACTGTCCTCAATTCTTTTCATTATTTTTTCTTTATTTTGTTCTGCAGTAGTTATTTCCACTCTTTTATCTTTCAAGTCACTTATCCGTTCTTCTGCTTCAGTTGTTCTGCTATTGATTCCTTCTAGAGAATTTTCAATTTCATTTATTGTGTTGTTCATTATTGTTTATTTGCTCTTTAGTTCTTCTAGGTCCTTGTTAAATGTTTCTTGTATTTTCTCCATTCTATTTTGAAGATTTTGGATCATCTTTACTATCATTACTCTGAATTCTTTTTCAGGTAGACTGCCTATTTCTTCTTCAATTGTTTGCTGTGGTGGGTTTTTACATTGCTCCTTCATCTGCTGTGAATTTCTCTGTCTTCTCATTTTGCTTAACTTACTACATTTGGGGTCTCCTTTTCACAGGCTGCAGGTTTGTAGTTCCCGTTGTTTTTGGTGTCTGCTCCCAGTGGGTAAGGTTGTTTCAGTGGCTTGTGTAGGCTTTCTGGTGGAGGGGACTGGTGCCTGTGTTCTGGTGGATGAGGCTGGATGTTGTCTTTCTGGTGGGCAGGGCCGTGTCTGTTGGTGTGTTTTGGGGTTTCTGTGAACTTATGATTTTAGGCAGCCTCCCTGCTAATGCGTGGGGTTGTGTTCCTGTCTTGCTAGTTTTTTGGCATATGGTGTCTAGCACTGTAGCTTGCTGGTCGTTGAGTAGAGCTGGGTCTTAGCATTGAGATGGAGATCTCTGGGAGAGCTTTCACCATTTGATATTATGTGGGGCCGGGAGGTCTCTGGTGGCCAATGTCCTGAAGTCAGCTCTCCCACTTCAGAGGCTCAGGCCTGACAGCCGGCCGGAGCACCAAGACCCTGTCAGCTACACGGCTCAGAAGAAAAGGGAGAAAAAAGAGAACGAAAGGCAGAAAAAAATTAAATAAAGTTACTAAAATAAAAAATACGGAAAATATTTTTTAAAACCAAAAAATAAAAATGTAATAAAAGAAAAGGAAAGAAAGAAGAGAGCAACCGATCCAAAACACAAATCCACCAACGATAACAAGCGCTAAAAACTATACTAAAAAAAAAAAAAAAAAAAGGACAGACAGAACTCTAGGACAAATGGTAAAAGCAAAGCTGTACAGAGAAAATCACCCAAAGAAGCATGCACCTACACATTCACAAAAAGAGAAAAAGGAAAATACACACACACACACACTCATATATATATAAAAAGGAAGAGAGCAACCAAGTCAATAAACAAATCTAGCAATGATAATGAGCTCTAAATGCTAAACTAAGATAAACATAAAACCAGAGACAAATTAGATGCAGAAAGCAAACCCCAAGTCTACAGTTGCTCCCAAAGTCCACCGCCTCAATTTTGGGATGATTTGTTGTCTATTCAGGTATTCCACAGATGCAGGTACATCAAGTTGATTATGGAGATTTAATCTGCTGCTCCTGAGGCTGCTGGGAGAAAGTTCCCTTTCTCTTCTTTGTTTGCACAGCTCCTGGGGTTCAGGTTTGGGTCTGGCCCTGCCACTGCATGTAGGTCGCCCTCTGGCGTCTGTTTTTCGCCCAGACAGGATGGGGTTAAAGTAGCAGCTGATTAGGGGGCTCTGGCTCACTCAGGCCAAGGGTAGGGAGGGATACGGAATGTGGGGTTAGCCTGTGGTGGTAGAGGCTGCTGTGACGTTGCAACAGCCTGAGGCGTGCCATTTGTTCTCCCAGGGAGGTTGCCCCTGGATCACGGGACCCTGGTGGTGGTGGGTTGCACAGGCTCCTGTGAGGGGAGGTGTGGATAGTGACCTGTGCTTGCACACAGGATTCTTGGTGGCTGCAGTAGCAGCCTCAGCGTCTCATGCCTGTCTCTGGTGTCTGCACTGATAGCCACGGCTCGCACCCATCTCTGGAGCTCGTTTAGGCGGTGCTCTGAAGCCCCTCTTCCCATGCACCTTGAAACAATGGTCTCTTGCCTCTTAGGCAGGTCCAGACTTTTTCCCGGACTCCCTCCTGGCTAGCTGGACGCACCCTCCTAGACGCACTAGCCCCTTCAGGCTGTGTTCATGCAGCCAATCCCAGTCCTCTCCCTGGAATCCGACCTCCTAAGTCCGAGCCTCAGCTCTCAGCCTCCATCCGTCCCGGCAGGTGAGCAGACAATCCTGTCAGGCTGGTCAGTGCTGGCTGGCACCGATCCTCTGTGCGGGAATCTCTCCGCTTTGTCCTCTGCATCCCTGTTGCTGCGCTGTCCTCCATGGCTCTGAAGCTTCCCCCCTGCCTACTCTCCGTCTCCGCCACTGAGGGGGCTTCCTAGTGTGTGAAAACTTTTCCTCCTTCACAGCTCCCTCCCAGAGGTGCAGGTACCCTTCCTATTCTTTTGTCTCTGTTTTTTCTTCTTTTTTTGCCCTACCCAGGTACGTTGGGAGTTTCTTGCTTTTTGGGAAGTCTGAGGTCTTCTGCCAGGGTTCAGTAGGTGTTCTGTAGGAATTACTCCACATGTAGATGTATTTTTGATGTATTTGTGGGTAGGAAGGTGATTTCCACGTCTTACTCCTCCACCATCTTGAAGGTCCCCCCAAGAAATTTAACTTTAATGTTCCATATATGTTCATACAATAAGTTGCTAATCTATGAAAAAGTAATTTTGTGGTGTGAAATTTGGGATTTCTCCTATGTTCATAACTCACCTCATGTAATTTTTTAATAGACTATTTTTTAAGAGCAGTTTAGGTTCACAGCAAAATTGAGGGGAAGTTACAGACTTCTCCTATACTTCCTGCCCCATACACACATTGCCTTCCCTGTTATCAACATCCCACAATGGAGTGGTACATTTGTTAAAACTTATGTACCTACGTCACACAATATTATCACCTAGAGGCGATAGTTTACATTAGAGTTCACTCTTGGTGTTGTACATTTTATGGGTTTGGACAAATTTATAATGACATATATCCACCATTATAGTATCATATAAAGTAGTTTCACTGTCCTAAAAATTTTCTATGCTTTGCCTATACTTATTCATCTCTCTCTCTCTCCTCCTTAAGCCCTTGTAACCATTGATCTTTTTACTGTCTCCATAGTTTACCTTTTCCAGAATGTCATATAGCTGGAATCATATATTATGTAACCTTTTCAGACTGGCTTCTTTAATTTAGTGATATGCATTTAAGTTTCCTCCATGTCTTTTCATGGTGACGTAGCTCATTTCTTTTAAGTGCTGAATAATATTCTATTGTTTGGATGTACCAGTTTATTTACCCATCACCAACTGAAGGACATCTTGGTTGCTTCCAAGTTTTGGCAATTATGACAAAGGCTGCTATAATATAAACATCCATGTGCAGGTTTTTTTGTGAACATAAGTTTTCAACTCCTTTGGCTAAATACAGAGGAATGCCACTGTTGGATCCTATAGTAAGAGTATATTTACTGTTGTAAGACAACAGCAAACTCCCTTCAAAAGTGGCTGTACCATTTTGCATTCCTACCAGCAATGAATGAGAGTTCCTCTTGCTCTTTGTCAGCATATGGTGGTGTCAGTGTTCTGGATTTTGGCCATTGTAATAGGTATATCTGGCACTTATTTGGTGTAACGAGTGGTATCTCGTTGTTTTAATTTGCATTTTTACATAGGATTTGGAGTATCTTTTCATTTACTTATTTGTCATCTGTAAATCTTCTTTGGTGAGGAGTCTGTTAAGGTCTTTGGCTCAATTTTTTAAATCAAGTTGTTTTGTTTTCTTACTGTTGAGATTTAAGGATTCTTTGTATATTTTGGGTAATAGTCGTTTATTAGATATGGTTTTTTTTTGTAAATATTTTCTCCCAATCTATGATTTCAATTTTCATTTTCTTGATAGTGTCTTTCACAGAGCAGAAAAATTTAATTTTAATGAAGTCCAACTTACCAGTTGTTTCTTTCATGGAGCATACCTTTGGTGTTGTAACTAAAAGCTCATTGCCAAACCCAAGATTATCTAGATTTTTCTCCTATGTTATAGGAGAAACTCCTATATATAAAACTCCTATAGGAGTTTTATAAGTTTTGCATTTTACATTTAGGTCTGTGACCCATTTTGAATTAATTTTTATGTAAGGTCTGTATCCAGATTCATTCATGTGAATGCCTAATTGTTCTAGCACCATTTGTTAAAAAAAGGCTATCTTTGCTCCACTGTATTACCTCTGCTCCTTTGTCAAAGATCAGCTTACTGTATTCATGTGGGTCTATTTCTGGGTTCTGGGTTCTGTTCCATTGATCTATTTGTCTGTTGTTTCACTGATATCACCCTGTCTTGGTTACTGTAGGTTTCAAGTAAGTCTTGAAGTGCGGTACAGTGTCAGTCCTCTGACTTTGTTCTTCTTCTTCAATGTTGTATTGACTATTCTAGGTCTTTTGCCTCTCCATTCAAACTTTAGAATCAGCTTGCCAATATCCACAAAATAACCTGGTGGGATTTCAATTGGAATTGCACTAAATCTATAGATCAAGTTGGGAAGAAATGACATCTTGACAATATTGAGTCTTTTTATCCATGAACATGGGCTAGCCTCATTTATTTAGTTCTTCTTTGCTGTCTTTCATCAGAGTTTTGTAGTTTTCCTCATATATATTTGGTTAGATTTACACCTAACTATCTAATTTTGGGGGTGCTAATGCAAATGACAATGTGTAAATGACACTGTGTTTTTAATTTCAAATTCCACTTGTTTATTGCTGGTATATAGGAAAGCAATTGACTTTTGCATATTAACCTTGTATCCAAAACAACCTTGTTATAATCACTTCTTTGTTCCAGGGTTTTTTATTTTTTATTCTTTTGGACTTTTTACATAGACAATCATGCTATCTGAAAACAAATTCTTCTTTCCCAACCTGCATACCTTTTATTTCCTTTTTTGGGGGGGTCAAACTGCATTAGCTAGTACTTCCAGCATGATCTTGAAAAGCAGTGGTGAGAGGGGACACCCTTGCCTTGTTCCTGATCTTAGTGGGAAAGCTTTCAGTTTCACAGCTGTAGGTTTTTTACAGATATTCTTTACAAAATTGAGGAAGTTTCCCTTTGTTCCTAGTTTACTGAGAGATTTTTTTTTATCATGAATGGGTGCTGGATTTTGTCAAATGCTTTTTCTGCATCTATGATATGATTCCCAAATGATTTTTAATGTAGATACTAATAATAAGGTTAGATCACACTTCTGGGTCTGGTGAGTAGCATATAAAGAAAGATATGTTATAAATGTGTTATGCATCTCTCTTTATCTAATCCACTATTTAACTGCCAAACGACAGTGGTTGAATATTTGCTTAACCTGAGATAACAAAGTTAAAATGAGACAGAAAAGTAGAAACCTTTAAGGAGAAATATAAGAATTCTATCAGAAATGCACTAAATACTAAAGCAAACATTTAAAATTACTTAAATTACTTAAAATTAAAAGCTTTTCAGATATTAATCACCACCAATATTCTTACCTTTTGGACAAGAAATGACCAAATGATACTAGAAATTTTTTCAAGAACTCATGGAGTGCTTCCAAAATCATACCCCCATAGTGTACCTTAAAGAAAGTCTCAACAAATATTAAGAATCAATATCATATAGGCCATGATCTGTGGTCTCTATTTAACCAGATTAGAAATTAGTAATAAAAAGGAGTCTAAATACCCATGTATTTGGGAATTTGAAATTAGACTTCTAAAAAACTCATGGATCAAAAAAAAGATCATAATGAATGTTTCATTTTACATGTATAAATTTGGGCATTTATAATCAATCCTCTCCCTCATTTGCTATAGATTAGCAAAAAACTTCTGCTACTTGGCAGAAGTAAAACCTTGAGTATTTGAAGAGAAACATATGCTGCATATGTTGCTCTCCAAAGCGAAATATGTGGCTTGAGACAGACTCCCTCTGGCCTCTTCTTAAACCTATCCAAAAAATCTACACATTAACCTAAAATACAAGACTTTATCCTTCCTGCAAGCATAACTCAGCTTTGGGTTAGCTAAAGTATGCTTAACTTCCCTCCCTGACTTCATGTTTAGTGCACAGGTGGTAAAATTGGTAATGAAGAATAGAAATCAATAGTCGACATTAGGTTATTATGCCTCAAACTGTAGTCTGAGTTTCCTGAGAAAATTTGCTTTTTGAAGTAGCTGAACATGTCTTTCTTCAAATATACCTCTAAATGCTTAATATTTCAAACACTTCAATTAGTACAGTTTTTTTCACCAAACCAACATGACATCAGATAATATTTAATATCTTCAGAAAAATCCACTTAGCTATGAGTAACAAATGTTTTACTATAAATCCTAAGAAGTACGTTCTGTAATAATCTGAAATTATGTCTTCTTTTTACTCTAAAGTGAGTTTACATAGCTCTGGTTGTTTACACAGCTAAGAGTTATTTTTTAAATCCCTGCAGGTCTTACCTAGTACACATTCCTAAATAGAAAGAAATAATGTTCTTGTCCCTCCAGAGCTTATAATTTATTAAATAATCCTAGACTGGGGTAAAACCCCTCTTCTTCAAAGTTGTAAATCTTTTGATAGTTAAATCAGTCCATGTAAGAGAACAAGCAAAATAGCAAGGTGACAGAAGAGGAAGTAAAACTGAAAAACAACAAACAATTAGACATGACTAATGGGCCACACTGTATCCCATTAATTTTACTTAATGTTCCTATAGTGTTAGAACAAATGACATTAAACAACCAAAAAGTAACACTGTTTCTTGTTCTAAAACTCTCAGGACCCACATACAATAACTAAGGTCTCATCATGTGCACTGGTTTGTAGAATGTGGAAAAGATGTGATCATTCTTTCAGAGGTGTTTAAATATCAATCAGTCAATAAGGATTTATTGAAAACATACTGTGCAAAATAGTGTATTAGGCAATGGGGAAAATAAAGGAAAGCATAAGACTCTTCTACCTTGAAGTGCTTACAATCTACTTGGAAAGATAAGATTTTCATGAAGAAAGACAGAGGGGGAGGGAGGGACTGAGAAGGAAGACGAGGAGACAGAGAAAGAGGTGTAATACAATGTATAATATTTATTACAAGACATAATTCATTGCTAAATTTTGTAAGAAAGATTAAAAGTGATATGGAGATTCAGGAAAGATGAGAGTTTGTAAAATTGAAAATATCTTCCCAATCTCTGGAAATTCTTGTACAAGCAAGGTGAGCAAGGTTATTAAATTCCATTTCATCAGATCTTCAAGTTAAATTTATATATTTAATTCCAAGGTTATTAAATTCCATTCCATGGAATGAGGACATGGGGAGGGGAAAGGGTAAGCTGGGACGAAGTGAGAGAGTGGCATGGACTTATATATACTACCACATGTAAAATAGATAGCTAGTGGGAAGCAGCCGCATAGCACAGGGAGATCAGCTCGGTGCTTTGTGACCACCTAGAGGGGTGGGATAGGGAGGGTGGGAGGGAGATGCAAGAGGGAGGGGATATGGGGATATATGTATATGTATAGCTAATTCACTTTGTTATACAGCAGAAACTAACACAACATTGTAAAGCAATTAAACTCTAATAAAGATGTTTAAAAAAAAAAATGTATCCTGGCCTTTAAAGTAAACAATATTCAGAAGAAAATAGCAGTACAGTCTTCTAACATACCATTTGAAGGGCTGAAAGTTCTTCTGTTAGTCGAGAAATCTGTACATTATATTGCTTTCTTGTGTTTGCAACCTGTAAATTAATATATCTATGAATTATTTAGGTCTACAGTAAAAATAATTAACATCCAATAAAAACATTTAGAATAATAATTTTGATAAAAAATAAAATTCTAACTTTTAGGGCATAAAGAATAAGCACACAATGTATTAAAGAGTCAAGAATTTATAATAACAGTGGAAGTAAGTGAACAGGATGATGTCTCCTAAAGTGTTTGTCAAATTTTTGGTCTTTATAATGGGTTCTCTTCCAATTAAAATGTACCATATTAGAAATGAAAACAGAAAATTTCAAAATATTTACTTATTAATCCCTTTATAAATAATAACTTAAAGTCATTACAGGTTAACATAAAAAATACACTTTTGTGAAAATATGTGTATTTCCCAAAAATTAAAAAATTTTTAGAAGAGTGGTATTAGTTTACATTTTTGCAAATTTCCTTAATGTCTATGGCTTAATAGAAGATAGCTAGACTCTCAAATCTATTTCCACGTTCAAGCTGTTGTGTTGTTGCATACCATCAACTTCTGGAAGACAACCCTGCAGTCATGAGAGAATGACTGTGAAAAAAGCAAAGTGTTCTACTATAATTATGAAAGTAGGTACGATTTTGCAGACCACCTGAACAATACTTTGAGATCTGCTACCACAGAGCAAGTCAGGAGAAAAACTGAATTATACACTAAAAATGTAATTAATAACTTTTAAGGCACTTTTGTTTTATAAACAGAAGAATATTTTTATAGTACACATCATATTTCAGTGCCACATTACTTTATAAGAAAAACCCTTATTTTAATTAGCAGTTAAGTATCTTCAGAAATAGTAGAATTTATGTGTACAGAGTATTTTCAAGAACTAGTCACATCTCCTCAGGATGGCTCCTAAGACAATATTTTTTTCTAATATCTACTCGTGTTTTTAATATATTTATTTATTTATTTTTGGCTGCGTTGGGTCTTCGTTGCTGTGTGCCGGCTTTCTCTAGTTGTGGTGAGCGCGGGCTACTCTTCATTGCACTGTGCGGGCTTCTCAATGAGGTGGCTTCTCTTGTTGTGGAGCACAGGCTCTAGGCGTGCGGGCTTCAGTAGTTGTGGCTCGCGGGCTCTAGAGCGCAGGCTCAGTAGTTGTGGCACACGGACTTAGTTGCTCCGTGGCATGTGGGATCTTCCCGGACCAGGGCTCGAACCCGTGTCCCCGGCATTGGCAGGCGGATTCTTAACCACTGCGCCACCAGGGAAGTCCCTACTCATGTTTTTAAACAGACCATGAAGAATATTGATCCTGATGATATATCATCAGTACACATTTATGACCCAAAGGTATTTGGAAATTTTCTAGCATCTTATAAAATGGATTATTTCTCAAACATGATGTAAACCTTCTTTAGAACATTTACAACACTGTTATATACTTTAGTTAATTAAACTAGAGTTATTTTTTGGAAGGCCTGCCGAGCATATTATATGTGGGTCCATTTCCGTTCCATTTTAGGTTATAATTTGATGTAGCTTTTCCTATGAAAAACTATATTAAAAATCAATCCACCCTATTTACAGGTCAGTGACAATCATAGTTAGCATTTATTGAGATTTAATGTGTTATGAACTGTTCAGAGTGCTTTACGTGTTATTATCTCATTAATTCTCACAACAACATGATGAAGTAGTTATTATCCCCATTATAGACAAGGAATATTCAGGCTGAAACTAAGTCATGAAGGTTCCTAGAATAAAATAATTTTGGTTCTTATAAGCCCAATCATGTCTGTCTGTCTCTCACATAGTCTTTTAAGTGTTCCTTTTAGTATCTAGAAATGATGCAGGCAACATGAGGGTTTATGACCATAACAGTATATATATTTTGAAACCACTTATGTTAATAATTTCATAGATAGTCTTTACGAATATGTAGGAAAGCATATTAATGTAAATATTACAGTAAAAATGAAAACAGGAATTTCTGCTTTTGCTAATTCATCTATCTGACAAAATATCAGATTAAAAATTACAACCAAGGCTTTTTGAAGAAGTGGCTGGCTGATTCTAGGTCTGAGGCAAGGAAAGTACAAGATGAGAAATATCATTTATCCAGGAAAACTAGAGAGACAAATTGAGAATAAAAGTGAAGACTGATGGCAATGAATCATGAAATAAAAAAATAAAAATGAATCCATCATAACAAACAAAGGGGGCAGGACTCTAGCCCTTACCAAAAAATAACAGCTAATAAATGTATAGAGAGATTGACAGAATTAGAATTTCTAATTACCCCATATATTTATTTATTTTAGACAAGGATTATCAATGGATGATAAAACCACTGGATGAAAGATTTTGGTGGAAAAGGATAGCTGCATGGTCTTCAAGTAACTTCCCCAATTATTTATAAAGTATACAATGGAAAGATCTGGTCTGAACACCTTAATCATGTGGTCAAGCTTAGAATCACCAATGTACAACTGACATTACAGCTTCCTGATGTGATGAAGTGGGATGTAGGTATACATATCACTCTGCCAGAAATGACCTGAATCTAATCAAAACGAAAGTCACATGAGTCCAAATGTGGAATATTCTGAAGGATTCTACAAAGGATTCTTGTCATATACAAAGGAAGGCAGGGGACTGGGTTAAATTGACGGAGACTACAGAGACGTGGTAGTCAAATACAATGATGCATAAACATGGATTGGATCCTGAATTTTAAAGACCAAACAGCTACAAACAATATTTTGGGAAATTTGAGTGTGGATTGAAGTAATGTTGATTTTTTTTAAGACATGGTAATTGTGGTGTGGTTGTGTAGCAAAATGTCCTTTTTCTGGGGAAACAGATGACAAGATGAAGTGTCATGAGGCCTGCAGCCTATGTCTGAATGTTTGGCAAAAGGGAAGAGTGAGTATGTAACATAAAGAGAGATGGAATGGGTGTAGCAAGACACTAAGAGTTTTCTGGGTGAGAGGTAAATAAGTGTTCATTATACAGCTCTTTCCTTTTTATGGGTTTGAAAATTTCTAAAAATAAAAAAAATACTAAATTCACGATAAACAATTTCTCATAGTGGTTGAGAGTAGAGCTCATCTGCAACCCAGTTCTGCTATTTCCTAGAGGTGGAACCCTAAGCAAGTTAGTTAACTACTCTGCTTTCCAGTTTTTTCATCTTTAAAATGGGTTTTTGTGGTTTCTTCCTCCTAAACTCACTTTACACTTTTTAACTTTACCACACCACTTATGAATTAATTCATATCCACACCAGAGGAAAGGGCAAATAAATGTATGTCTTCCCTCTCTCTTTACATGAAAGCAAACTTATATTTCCAAGACAGTTTTAACTTTCATAAGGCTTGCAATTCAAACTAAGAAACAACTCATTGGTTTAACAAAAAAAAATAAGATTTAGTCTTGATAGCGGAATTGCAAACAACACAATTCACAAATCATATAGGTATCTGCATGATGCGATTGAAACAACGCTGGGCTCAGTATAGCAAGGAGAAGTTGTGAGTCTAAGTTCTGGCTTTAATTAGTGTACAATTTTGAGTGAGCCAATAACCTCTCATGGGTTTCAGCTTCATTACAAATAAAATAAGAGGTTAAAGCAGATTTCTCTGGTACTCCAGTCCGAAGATACTCTAAGATACTGCAAGTAACAGTAGGTTTTCTTCTCTTGCTTCTTATATGTTCTAAGTTTCTTTTTGACCCTTCTTCTTTACATCATACTTCAGGTGTGTTAATCTTCACTATATTCCTAGCCTAAATCTCTCTCCTTCCCACTTGCCCTATCCCCTACCTCTACCTCACCCTGGCACTAATGTTAGGGGCTACTATCATGAGATGATTTTTACTTGAAATTTAGCACAATTGATACAATCAGCTGACAATTAATTAGCTAGGTCCACAAGGCAAAAACTCAGGTAGTATCTACTCTTAAGCTGTGAAATTCTGTAAAATTTTGAATTTTAAATATAATTAAAACCCCCTTACTTCCTTCCTGGTTCTTATGGCAGCATCTTGCACAAGCCGAGAAACTGTTTCTTTCATTTTCTCTATATCTTCTTCTTTTTGCTTCTCCTCAAGCAGAGCCTTCAGAAAATAATAATTTGATGTTATCATAGGTCACATCGTTATTAATAGAGATTATATAATAAATGGGTAAAAACCTATCCACTAATCACTTTCTTGAAAGCATACCTCTTATGCGAAACTTCTGAGACATCTCCACTTTGAGATCTTGCCTAAGTTATGAATGATATTTATTTTCCTTAATGTCCTCTCCTGACCTTGTCCTAACTAAAAATTTATTCTTTTCCTTTGATATTTGTTTCAGCCAGTACCATCACTCTTCTAATCTCTATGGCTTGGAATTTAGGATTATTTTTAAATTTTCTTTCTCCTTTATTCCCTATGTAAAATAAATAATCAAATCTAAATATTATATTCTTGGAAAAATCTCTTAGATTTCCCTTTCTTTCCATTATTTGGTTTTATTCAAATTATGTCCCTTGTCACCTCATACCTCCATCACTGTAGACACCACCTACTTCCTCTCCATGAAATTTCTAACCAACCAATCATTCTCATCTCACCTAAAAAGTACTCTTATAAGCCTAGTTCTGTTGTCAGTCACATCCCATTTCTTTGCTTCCCTGTGGAGCAGAACTCCTCTAAAGTCTGCACTTGCTCATTTCCAAAACTTTCTGTTGTGTTCACTCTAATCAGGCTTTCACTGTCCATGATCTCTATACTGCTGACCCATGAGAGTCAATTTTGCGTAATTATTTTATTGATCTGTCAAGCAGCACTTGAGATAATGGATTACTTTCTTTTCCTTGTTTTACCTTCTTTACTTGGCTTTTAGCACACCCTAGTATTGGTTTTCCTCTTAACTCACTGATTATTCCTTTTGAGTCTGCAATGTCATTTCTTCCTCTTCTCCTGAACCTCTTTATTACTGAACTATCCAAGTCTTAGTCCTTGGTCCTTTTCTCTATCCACATCCACCCCTTGGTGGTCTAATCCAATCTCGCGGTTTTAAATACCATTTGTATGCTGACAAGTCCCAAGTTTACATCTCTAGTTCAAATATCTTCCTGAGCCTGGAACTCCTCCAATTTTAGGTTTGAATGAATCTTTTTTCTTTTTTTTATAAATATCATTACAGAGTAAGTGGCTCTGTGTTCTGATCCCACTATCTTGCAAAGATACCATACACATTCCTATCTCTGTTTTTGTTGTTTAATATATTTCCTCCTACTTAAATAGGTAAGCTAGGGAGAAGTAATAGCTGTTTTGATATAACAATCTTGTCATGGAGAATAGGACAATGGGGAAAAGGGAAGTTTCACAAGAAACTATGGTAAGGTTGTGCTTCATACCTGTTTGCATGATTGGTTAAGAGAACTTCTTGACTTCTTGGAACAAGCAACTGAAGGTGGGAACCCTCTGGCAATTAAGCAATAAGTCAAGAGGGAACTTAATACTGTAGCCATAAACAGGCAATTTACGATTCAAGTCCAATTTGTGGACTTGAGACTTGGATGAGAAGATTTAAGGGACAGGAATGAGTATTATTACTACTACCTTCTCTGTCCACTGTGCTCCACACAAAATATTCATCTTTACGCCCTGATGTTAAGAATGCTCATAGGCTTCGGAGGAGAGAGAGAAACAATTCTGCCCTGCTCTTAATTTTTCTAGTTAACTTAGGCGTTTAGAGGAATTCCCAAGCATATTATGTATTTTGTGCCTTTCATCCATTCTAAAAGATCACAGAAGGGAATAATATCTGAAAGGTATAAAAAGCACCTTAGCATTCTCACAGCTTAGATTTGGATAATTATTTCTTTTTTATTTCTTAGTAGCTTCTTAACATGCAACTTATAGCTTGTTTTGTTTTTAATAGTTCTCTTGGAAAACCATCTATCATGTAAAAAAGAAAACATAAATAAAACAATGTTTTTCCTTTGTAATCCCCATACGTCCCAGTGGAGTACTATGCATATACTAGGAATTCAATAAATATTGATTAAATGAAATAATAATTTAATGATTGCTTCGTAAGGGAGCCAGCAACATTAAAAACAAACCTATCGGGGTTTCCCTGGTGGCGCAGTGGTTAGGAATCCACCTGCCAATGCAGGGGACATGGGTTCGTGCCCCGGTCCGGGAAGATCCCACATGCCGCAGAGCAACTAAGCCCGTGTGCCACAACTACTGAGCCTGCACGTCTGGAGCCTGTGCTCCGCAACAAGAGAGGCCGCGACGGTGAGAGGCCCGCGCACCGCGATGAAGAGTGGCCCCCGCTCGCCGCAACTGGAGACAGCCCTTGCACAGAAACAAACACCCAACACAGCCAAAATTTAATTAATTAATTAATTAATTAATTTTTAAAAAACCTATTTTGTGACTTCTAAACTAAATACCATTAAATGAAAGTGGTAAAAGACAAAAGATGTGATATGTGGTAGCACAGTAATCACAATTATTAGAGGGTTAAAAAAAAAGAGCAGTGACATGAAGGCTCCAGTTAATAAATCTTTATAGTTAATTTAATTCCTCTCAATTAAGCTTCTGCTCTATTAGAGTAACTGTGTAAGTAATGAAGGCGAAATAAAGATTAATAAGATCCATCTGATTCAAGTGACTAAAATATAGAGTATACATACTGCAGTAAGTACTTTAACAGATTTTTTAAAAAAAGTATAAAGACTACAGGGGATGAAGATTAGTTACACAAGGATTGGCGACATAAAAAACGTCTAATGAAAGTTTTAGGAGAGGGTTGACATTTTATCATATTTTATGATGTTAAGTCTTAACATCAAGAATGTATCAATAGTATGTCTATTAATGGTGAGCAATTTCATTTTTATGCATTAATTCTGTAGTTACTGATTCCTTTACTATCAGGTCATATGGGGGAATGTTCAGTATTTCATTATTGTATTTATTATCTATTTATTATTATTTATAAACATGGTTACTAGTTTTCTTACCTGATTTTTTTGAAGGTTAGCTTCTTCTAGGAGTTGCATGCTATTTCTGGCTCTTACAATAGCTTCGTATTTCTTATTTTCTAATTCATAGCACTTTGCTTGTAAGTCTCTGGTCTGTTTTTCCAAATGTATTTTTTCTGCTCTTAATTGGGTAGCTTCTTGGATTGTCACACATAACCTAAAATTTAATAGTAACGTTGAGAAAGTTAAATATTTTTAAAAGGGAGGGAGATAGGAGATTTACAGAGCATCTATTACAGGACAGGCATTATTCCAGTTACTTTCACATGGTATCTTCTCATTTGATTCACACAAAAGTTCTGTAAAGTAGGTTTCATTTTTTCCATTAAAAAAAATAACAAACAGACCCAGAGAGCTTAAACATTTAATTAAGGTCATATGAATAATGAGCAGTGGGGCTTAGACTGAGCCTAGATATTCTGACTCTGATTATGTTACATTTTCTACACTTTCCTACTTATGTTAACTCATACTGTCTTATACAGTTACATGACAGTATTATAAAGCAAATCCTTAAAGAATAAGTTGTTCTTTCTATTTATATGGTCTTTTTGTCCTTTAGTTTTTTGCTTGGCTCCCCTTTACTACTCTCTACCCAGGTAACCCATGTTAATTTACTAATGTATATCTTTGAATATTTTTCTCCATGTTCACAAAATCATATGTATGATTTTTATATACATACACATATACACATAAATATACATACACAGTATATACACATCAATCCACAGGTTTTTAAACACAATTTTTCATGTTATAAAAATTAAGATCACAGTATATACCCTTTTCTGCACTTGCTTTTTTTATTCAATAACACCTTGTAAAAATCCCCTCAAGCAATACATCCAGAAGCTCTTTCCTTTCCTAGTCTGACGGATGCAACTTCTCCTCACTGTTAATTTGTATCTCCCTAATTACTGGAGAGTTTAGGCCTATTTTAAAAGTTTGTTAGCCACGTGAATTGTCTTTCAATTTCCTCCTCATATCCTTTGCCTACTTTTTCCTGATGGCTTATTAACTTTGCTTGTTCCTTTATAAGAACTTTTTGAATATTAACATATTTAACCCTCAGTCTGTTCTGTACGCTGCAAATATTTTTTTCCAAATCTACTTTTTTGTTGTGGCCTACTGACTCTATTTAGGAAATCTTTATTACACTAAAAATGCTCACTTGAATACAGCTAAATTTGACTATTTTTTTCAACATCTGGGATTTCAGTTTTTATAAAGATGATCTCGTTTATCCATAGATGGTTAATGTAAGCTCCTAGATTTCCTCAAAAAAATGTTATGCCTTTAATATTTTTGCCTGTAAATCTTTAATCAATCTGGAATTTACTTCTGAATGCGCTATAAGACAGGGTCCAATTTAACTTTCTTCCAGATTGATAGCCAGTTGTATGAGTACCATTAGTAACTGATGAACTGAAATAACCCCTTATACCTAAAATGTGCAAATATCATGATTTACTTATAGATTGTCATGATCCACTGATCTATTTGTCTAGTCTAGGCCCAAGTCATATTAACTTGATTATAGTGGCTTTATAACATGTTCTGATATGTTCTGGTAAGACAGTTCTTCCCTTGCATTACATATGTTTCTTTGTTTTGTTTCAGGCATTTCTTTTCTAAGTGGTGGCATGAGAAGCCATAATGAACATAACTGTATTTTCATTGTCACCCTTGCATTTCCCAGCTTTTGCATCACACATTTAGCTGTCCTATTATTTGCCATATTTAGGTTTATTAAGGTTGTACCTCTTTCAAAATGGTGATTTTTTTTTTCACTACATAAGGTCCCTCTTTATTCTATTTACTGCTTTTACCATTAAACCCTACCTTATGTAATATTAATATTGTCATTCTTGCTTTCCTTTTGTTTACAGTTGTTAATATTCTCCACTAACACCTTTATTTTAAATTGAAAACAAATCTTCTTCATCTTTCCTTTCTTGATACCTTTGTTCTAGTTCATTTACTCTTTTAGGTATTTTCTAAAATAACACATTACTAGGCTTTAATCAAACTCTGCAGGTCTCTGCTTTTTAATGGAATACAGTCCTCTCATACTTTAATGATTTACATATATGACATTCTTCATCCCATCTTACTTTGGTTAAAGCACTGTGGTAGAAGAGGAAGCAATCTCTACCTCTCCCACAGAGGTATAGGACATCTGGCACTTTACTAGCATCGTTCACCCATTCACTTCACCATGGCCTCTTGGGGGCCAGGCAGAGGAGGTGACTCATGAAGGGTTCATACCATCTTCATCTCCCAAGAGTCCATGTGTCTCAACAGGGCAAGCTTTGTTTAGGACTCTGTGAATTCCAATCTTCAGTCAAGGCACTCTGACACTCACCTCCAGGCTTCACACCCACACATGTCAGAAAAAGCCTTGCAACTAAAGGATTTACATGTATTTAACAGTCCATCAGCCACAGCAACCATGTGGCTCTGAAAAGTCACACTGGTGCTAGGGGTGGAGTTACAGGAAAGTAGATTCAGATCATCAGCTTCATAATTTAAAGGTTTCCATAATTTTATAACATAAAAGACGTATTACTCCTGTTATTATTCTCATAAAGCACTTACTTCTATATCCTCTACAGCCAAATCTTATATGAATCCTTTCTTTCAACTTACTAAAATTGGGCCAAGTTCCCGCTCTATAATAATAGCAACAACAATGATAATAGCAAACACTTGTAAGAACATTCTTTGTGCTAGGTACATTACATATGTTAAAGAAAACATAATCCTCAATATCTTCAATGATGCTATGAAATAGGTTATAGCATTAGCCTATGAGGTAGGATATGAGATTATATCATATAAATTATGAGGTAGGTTAAATCATTATATTTATTTTATAGATAGAGAAACTGAAGAACAAAAAGGGTAAGCAATGTGCCCAAGGTTATTGATCTAGTTACTTGTGAAGATGGAGTCTGAACTCAGTCAGTTTGGGTCCAGAGTCAGTGTTCCTAACAAATATGCTATGCTACCAAATAGAAACTTCCACCTAAGGATGTCCACTCTCGCCACTATTATTCAACACAGTTTTGGAAGTCCTAGCCACAGCAATCAGAGAAGAAAAAGAAATAAAAGGAATCCAAATTGGAAAGGAAGAATTAAAAATGTCACTGTTTGCAGATGACATGATACTATAGATAGAAAATCCTAAAGATGCCACCAGAAAACTACTAGAGCTAATAGATGAATTTGGTAAAGTTGCAGGATACAAAATTAATGTACAGAAATCTCTGGCATTCCTATACACTAATGAAGAAAAATCTGAAAGAGAAATTAAGGAAACACTCCCATTTACCATTGCAACAACAACAACAAAATACCTAGGAATAAACCTACCTAAGGAGGTAAAAGACATGTACTCAGAAAACTATAAGACACTGATGAAAGAAATCAAAGATGACACAAAGAGATGGAGAGATATACCATGCCCTTGGATTGGAAGAATCAACATTGTGAAAATGACTATACTACCCAAAGCAATCTACAGATTCAATGTAATCCCTATCAAATTACCAACAGCATTTTTCACTGAACTACAACAAAAAATTTCACAATTTGTATGGAAACACAAAAGACCCCGAATAGCCAAAGCAATCTTGAGAAAGAAAAACGGAGCTGGAGGAATCAGGCTCCCTGACTTGAGGCTATACTGAAGCCTGAAGCTACACAAAGCTATACAAAGCTACAGTAATCAAAACAGTATGGCACTGGCACAAAAACAGAAATATAGATCAATGGAAGAGGACAGAAAGTCCGGAGGTAAACCCACACACCTATGGTCATCTAATCTATGACAAAGGAGGCAAGAATATACAATGGAGAAAAGACAGTCTCTTCAATAAGTGGTTCTGGGAAACTGGACAGTTACATGTAAAAGAATAAAACTAGAACACTACCTAACACCACACACAAAAATAAACTCAAAATGGATTAAAGACCTAAATGTAAGACCAGACACTATAAAACTCTCACAGGAAAACAGGGAAGAACATTCTTTGACATAAATCACAGCAAGATCTTTTTTCACCTACTTCCTAGAGTAATGAAAATAAAAACAAAAATAAACAAATGGGACCTAATGAAACTTAAAAGCTTTTGCACAGCAAAGAAAACCATAAATGAGATGAAAAGACAACCCTCAGAATGGGAGACAGTGTTTGCAAATGAAGCAGCTGACAAAGGATTAATCTCCAAAACATACAAACAGCTCATGCAGTTCAATATCAAAAAAACAAACACCCCAATCAAAAAATGGGCAGAAGACCTAAATAGACATTTCTCCGAACAAGACATACAGGTGGCCAAGAGGCACATGAAAAAATGCTCAACATCACTAATTACTAGAGAAATGCAGATCAAAACTCCAATGAGGTATCACCTCACACCGGTCAGAATGGCCATCATCAAAAAATCTACATACAATACAGGTTGGAGAGGGAGTGGAGAAAAGGGAAGGAACCCTCTTGCACTGTTGGTGGGAATATAAATTAATACAACAACTGTGGAAAACCGTATGGAGGTTCCTTAAAAAACCAAAAATAGAACTACCATATGACCCAGCAATCCCACTACTGGGCATATACCCTGAGAAAACCATAATTCAAAAAGGCACATGCACCCCAATGCTCATTGCAACACTATTTACAATAGCCAGGTCATGGAAACAACCTAAATGTCCATCGATGGATGAATGGATAAAGAAGATGTGGTACATATATACAATGGAATATTACTCAGTCATAAAAAGGAACAAAACTGGGTCATTTGGAGAGATGTGGATGGACCTAGAGTCTGTCATACAGAGTGAATTAAGTCAGAAAGAGAAAACACAAATATCGTATATTAACTCATACATGTGGAATCTAGAAAAATGGTACAGATGAACCTATTTGCAGGGCAGGAATAGAGACGCAGATGTAGAGAATGGACATGTGGACATGGTGGGGGGAGGTGGGGGATGGATGAACTGGGAGATTGGGGTTGACATATATACACTACTATGTGTAAAACAGATAGCTAGTGGGAACCTGCTGTATGGTGCAGGGAGCTCAGCTTGGTGCTCTGTGGTGACCTAGATGGGTGGGATTGGGGGTGGGGTGGGAGGGAGGTCCAAGAGAGAGGGAATATATGTATACATGTAGCTGATTCATACAGAAGAAACTAACACAACATTGTAAAGCAACTACACCCCAATGAGAAAAAAAAGAAGAAACTTCCACTTAAATTACACCAATTCAGATCTATGTATCTATGTATAACTATATAGCAAGGCACTGTCATTTCAAGTTAAGTTGGTGGTGAGAAAACATACCAAAACCCAGGGTACTGAAGGAAAGTTTGCATATTGAACATTATCACCCCCCAGACTCTTTCTTCAGGATTTGGAATACACTCAGGCTTGTGCACTTCCATTCCCAGCCCACGTCAAAAGACTGATGGATCCTACTCTGGAGAAACTGGCTCAAGCAAGAGCACCCTCAGATTCTGATATCTGGGGACTGCCCAAGGAAAGAGTCAGCTCACTGCCTAAACATAATATAGTAAGTCTGCCAGACTACAAGCCCACCTATACGTACCTACCTACCTATCTACTTTTTGGTGTCTTATTTTTTTTTAAAAATTGAGATATAATTGACATACAACACTACGGTCAACCCCCATATCTGTGGTTTCCACACTACAGGATTCAACCAACCAGACTGAAAATATTTTTTAAAAATTTCCGAAAAGTAAAACTTAAATTTGCTGTGCACCAGCAAGTATTTACATAGCATTTATATTGTATTAGTAAGTAATCTAGACATGATTTAAAGTATACAGGAGGATGTGCATAGGTTATATACAAACACTGTATCATTTTATATAAGGGACTTGAACACCCACGGATTTTGGTATCCACAGGGGTCCTGGATCCAAAACCCAGTGCATACTGAGGGACAGTTGTGTATTAGTTTCAGGCGTAAACATAATAATTCAGTATTTGCATATATTTTGAAATAATCACCACAATAAGTCAAGTTGATATCATCACATATACAATTACAATTTTTTTTCTTGTGATGAGAACTTTTAAGATCTATTCTCTTAGCAACTTTCAAATATACAATAGAGTATTATTAACTATAGTCACCATGCTGTATATTACATCCCCGTGATTCATTTCTTTTATAACTGGAAGTATGCACCTTTTGACCACCTTCATCTATTTCACCCACCCCTCCCCACTCCCTGCCTCTGGCAAACATCTATCTGTTCTCTGTATCTGTGAATTTGATTTTTAAAAACATGGAATGTTTCATGGATTTGAGTGTGGGTCATGCTAATTTTCTTTGTATATTCCAGTTTTTAGTATATGTGCTGGCGAAGCAGGCACTTTGGTGTCTTATTTTTAAATATCAATGGATAGAAAGGATCACCAAGCCTTTGGAAGGAAGACAGACAGGCACAAAGAAAAAAGGAATGTTAGAGAAAGCAGAGACAATGCAGGTGGCAGAATAAAACCTTAAAAATATTTTCATATATTTTACTAAGAGATGATATAACATTTATACTAAGATACTATAGAAAAAGAAACATTCAGAGGATAAGAAATGGCTCTTTAAAAAATTTATGATAGCTAAAATAAAATATTCAACAAATGGTTAGTTAGAAAAAAATTTAAAGGAACCCCCAAGAAAGGAGAAAATACATGAAGAAATGGAAAATGGGAGAGAAAAAACAGGAAAATTAGGGAATCAATCCATTAGATCCAATATCCAACTAATATCATGCTAAAAGAAAAAATGAAAAAACAGAGAAAAAAAATTATTCAACAAAAAATCCCAAAAGTATTGCCAGAAGTGAAGAACATGAATTTCTATATTGAAATGTCCCCAGTAAAATGAATGAAGACGAATTCTTACTAAATGTGCACATCTGCAATTGTAGAATATTAACTGTGGAGGTCGTGGGTAGATGATCCCGCAAGTCTCTGGGACGGGGTCCGCGGGGGTGGGGGAACAGGTCAAACACACAAAGCAGGAATTTCGAATGACAAAGGAAATTTTTTTTTCTGCAGCTGGAAGCTAGATAATATGAGGAAAATGTCAACATTTTAAGGAAAAATGATTTAAAACCTAGGATTTCCAACCTACGATTCATTACTCACCCAAACTATCACCTTTAAAGGTAGAATAAAGATATTTCTAAACAATGTCTTAAAAAAATGTACCTTCTATGTGTACTCAGGAAGCTGAGGAAGAATGGTATCCGTTAAAATGGGAGCGGGGAGGTGGAGACAACAAATCACAACAAGGAAAGAACAATGGTTCAAATTCTTAGTCTTATTGGCATATTCTTACTTTGAAAGAAACACCAAATTAAAAAATATGAAGAGGTGGTTTAAAGCAATTCTGTTCATTTCACTCTGACCTTATTCAACAGAGCATATACAAATCAGCAGTCTTTCCCAGAGAACTGGCATTCCCTGGAGATAATTCCCAGTACCCGTGAATCATCTAAAAAGCAGGGAGGCAGAGGCCGTTTTTTGGAAGATGGGAGAAAATGATTTATGCTTCTTAGGTGTTTGTGGCATTTGAAAGGATCACAAATGATAATTTTATAAATAAATAATAAATATAATTTTAATAACTCAAATAGTAAGTATTTACTGAGGCCAAAGTGTCTGATTTTATGGAACAAAGATGACCATTAAAAACATAGCTTTTCCATAGCTGGTAGTTCCATTAAACAGGATATATTCACACCTAAAACACTGGCTGAACATTGCTTATAGACACATATCAACTACACTAATAATTCTGCTTTCTCTTATATAAAAATACAAGAGTTTTTTTAACTTTAAAATATAACTTTTTAAAATCATAATAGAAACAACATTAATTTAATAGCTCCAAAAGACAGCCAATGTAAAAATTTTCTTTTCAGAGGCAGCTAGCTGAATACTGAACTTTAAAAAATATCCTTAGATTTTCTTACGTATGCAATAATCTCTTTTTCGGAAGCTTTCAGTTAGGTTATATTATAACTTTATACTAAAAGCAGAAAAAAAAGCAACACAAATCTCAGAGCCTTCAGTACCAAAAAGACAACTTAAAGCACTGATGAACAACTTGATTCCTTATGAAATACTATCAGAATCAAAGGAACTGAAATTTACATATTCAGATTTCACTATTTCAAGTCTCTAGCATTTATTTTCATAGCACGTAATGCTACTAAAATAACAAATGAAAAATCTACAACCACAGACTTTTCTCTAAGGTTAACAAAAAAGTTCAAGAAAGCAGTCAAATAATCATTCAACTGTTGAAAAGTTTAGAAAAATGCAAAACAAAACCCAAAAAACCCTAGCACTTAAAAATGACAACATCTTTCATCAGAATCTCAAGTTAGCAGTTAAAATCAATTAGTTCTGAACCCACTGTGAGCAAAGAAATTAGTTTTATTAGCATTTTGGAGAACAAGAAACAGAAGCTCAAAGACACTAATTTTTTTCTGAACAAAGAGTATTAGCCATGGATCTGTGACTAGAACTGAGATCTCAATTTTTGATGTCCTCAGATCAGTAAACTATTTCTGAGTGTAACAGATTCCAATCACAGAGTAGATTTTTCAGCTATAAACCATGTGATTTTATGTGCTGTAGTCACTGTATCTTTAATAGATTACAAATGACAATTTTCAAGTTCCTTAAGGGAATATCCAACAAGGACTAGAAAACAACAACAAAAGATTCTAGAATGAACATCTGCATTAAGACAGCAATTAAAGACAAAGCTACAGAATATATTTAAAAAGTAGCCCAGACCTTCCAAGGTAACTGAAAATTTTTGTTCCATAAGACTCCAGGAAAAACATCTATAATGATTTCTCAAGTATTTCTCAGTAAGAAATGATTTTTCTATATAATTTTTACCCAACTTCGCTATTTTTTTTTCTGCTTTAAAATGAAAAGAACATTTCTGATTTGGGGATTAACTAAACTTGACTATTACTGTTTTGGAGAAAAGGCAAAGACAAAAATGATGTTTGAATATATGTTCAAAACACATGTTCAATCTTTTGAATATGATTTTTTTAATAAACAATGTCCAGCAAACCAGATTTTAAACCTATGATTATAGTTTGTTTAGCATTTATAGAATATATATTCTAGATGATATCATAAATCATAAACAAACTCTAATGTGGAATAACTTTTGAAGCTTATAGACAAAGCTAGATGTATTTAGCAATTTACCTTGTTTCTGATTGTTTTATACTAGATTGTAATTGCTGTAAGCGCCTATCTGATGCTTCCTCTCTTCCTTGGGCAGACACCATATCCTCCTCCTAGAAAATAAAGAAACTGGATGCTTACTTTTAGTTTGTAAAAATTCAATACATCATTAAACAGCATAAAGAAAACAGTTCACTCTGTAAAGTTATTATATTGCTAGAATTTCATATGTAAGTTTAAAGCAATATTACTTTGGAAACAAACCATGCATATACTAAAAAAGGGGGAGGAGAACCTCACTATCAATTCTATATTAGTAAAACAAAAATCAAAACAGTCACTGCATATGGATTTCTATCAATATTCCAACTATTTCTATAGCGCAAGTCTAAAACAACAACACAGGGATTTGTTTTGCAGATAATGTCCTCAGAATATGTTCTCTTAGCTAGGTTATGCTGCATTCCATTATAATCATAGGATATTTCTACTTTAAATAGTGACGCTTTAAAATAAATTAATAGGTTTTATTTGTATCATCTCAAAAAAAAATTTCCTGTTCATCCTATCCTACTTTTTGTTGTGTTCTTCTATTGGCTTTTAGCTGTATCTCTTTGAATTATTTTTTAGTGGTTGCTCTAGAGATTGTAATTTGCATCTTTAACTTATCCCAATTTATTTAGTTAATATTAATTCAGAGAAAACACTGGAACCTTGCTACAGTGTATTTATTACCATGAAACATCCTAGGTTTTAGTGCCTTTGTTGTCATATAGTGTATGTGCATACTTTATAAATCCAGTCAAGTCTTTTAAGGTATTGACAAGAGAAAAGAAAACATAAATTATGTACATGTATTATTTCATATTTACAACTCCTGTTGCTCTTAATTTCTTCCTATATCTGAGTTGTCACCTGGTGTCATTTCCTTTCAGCCTGAAGAATTTCCTTCAGCAGTTTTTGAAGGACAGCTCCACTAAGCGACAAAATTTCCCAGTTTTTCTTTACCTGAAAATGCCTTTATTTTGCCCTCATTTTTGAAGTACAGTTCCACTGGACATAGAATTATTTATTTATTTATTTATTTATTTATTTATTTATTTTTGGCTGCGTTGGGTCTTCGTTGCTGCGCGCAGGCTTTCTCTAGTTGCAGTGAGCAGGGGCTACTCTTTGTTGCAGTGCACGGGCTTCTCATTGCGGTGGCTTCTTTTGTTGTGGAGCACAGGCTCTAGGCACGTGGGCTTCAGTAGTTGCAGAGCATGGGCTCAGTGGTTGTGGCTCTCAGGCCCTAGAGCACGCAGGCTTCAGCAGTGGTGGCATGTGGGCTCAGTAGTTGCGGCGCGTGGGCTCCAGGGCGAGTGGGCTCAGTAGTTGTGACTCGCGGGCTCTAGAGCTCAGGCTCAGTAGTTGTGGCACACGGGCTGAGTTGCTCTGCAGCATGTGGGATCTTCCCGAACCAGAGATTGAACCCGCGTCCCCTTCACTGGCAGGTGGGTTCTTGACCACTGCGCCACCAGGGAAGTCCCTGGACATAGAATTCTTAATGAGCATTTTTTTCCGTCAGCACTTCAAATATATTACCTCAGTGTTTTCTGCTTCCACAATTTTTTGATGAGAGGTCAGCCATTATTCTTATCTCTGTTCCCTGTTCATACCATTTTTCTGTTGCTGCTTTCAAGTTTTCTCTGTATAATTGGCTGTCAGTGTTGTCATGATGTGTTTAAAGTGGTTTTCTTTGTGTTTATCATACTAAGGGTTCACTGAGTGTCTTGGATCTGCTAATGTTTTCCACCAAATTTTGGAAGTTTTCAGCCATTATTTCTTTAAACATCTTTTCTGCCCCCTACTTCTGCAATTCCAATTACACTTCGATTGGCTTGCTTCATATTGTTCCACAGATCTCTGAGGTCCTGTTCATTTTTCTTTCATCTTTTAAACTCTATTCTTTGAACAGGAAAATTTCTATTGATCTGCTTTAAAGTTCATTGATTATTTCTTCAGCTCACTCCAATTAATTTTTGAGCCCATCTAATGAAATTTTTATTTGGGTTGCTGTACTTTTAAACTCTAGAATTTCTATTTTTAAAATTATTTTCTAGTTCTCAATTAAACATTCTCTATCCATTCCTTCACTAAAATCTTATTTTACTCTAATTTAAAAATAGATTTTCTTTAATTCCGTGAACATGTTTATAATAGCTTATTTGAAGCCTTTGCCCGCTAAATCCAACAGCTAAATCCAAACTCAATGAAAATGAGTTTCTATCAACTTCTTCTTCCTCCCCATCCCCCACCAGTCATACTTTGGTGTCTAGTAAGTTTTGATTGAAAACTGGATAATAAAGATAATGAATCACAGTTTCTCTGGATTCTGTTTTGTTTTTTTTGAAGATTATTAGCTTTTTTTGTTCAGTTAGGCAATTCTCTTACCTAGATTCAAACTCTGAAGTGTGTCCCCCACAGTGTGCAGCAGCTGGCATCTGTGATGCGTTCTTATTTCTTTCCACTGTTGCTCTTCTAACTAGGCTCCCGGGGAACTCACTGTGCCTGCATAATTTGAGGATCCGTCAAGATTTGGGCAGAGGTAGGGCTCCTCCTCTTTGTGGCTTTGTTGCTCTTACAGATTCCCCTGTAATTTCCAGCTGCTCTGCCAGCTTTGGGTTCTGTCCACTAATACTTCAAACATTGATGCTTCAGCTTTTGGCTGCTCAAGCTGCACACATCTCGGGAATGCACTCAATTATAAAAAGCAGCAAAACCTAAACATCTAGTTCCATATAGCTCTATCTTTCAAGAGTAGATGTCTCTCAGGTCTCTGCCAACTTTTTCACTGGGTTTCCTGGGGACCCTCTCCAGCTCCCATAAGCATAGTTTGGTTGTCAGCCATGGATTTGGTCAGAGTTAACATTCAGAATTTGGGTCTCAATTTTTTCTGTGTGTGGTTCTCTTGCTGCCAATATTTCTTCTTTAAATTTTCAACTGCTTTTCTAGTCCTAAACTTTGATCTTGGGCACTACTGTAAGAGCATATAAAGCTTTTGTTTTCTGAAGCCATAGCTGTGGGGATTAGGGAGAACTTTCAGGTCAGAAAGTTAAAAACTCATAATTCTTATCTCTTTCAGTGACTGTTTTTGGGTGCTCTGCAGTGTTTCAAAAAAATTTTATCCAATTTTTAAAACTATTATTATTATCTATGAGAAGGTTTGCATAAGCCTTTCACAAGTCTACCATTATTGGAAATCTATAACCAACTTTTACAGACTAGGAAATAAGTCTTAGAAAAGTCACACAGCTAGTAAGTACCAGAGTTAGAATTTTAATAATTAGATCCATCTAAATCTAAAGCCTGACCTTTCCTTGACACCTTCTTGAAACTTCCCCATCACATGTAAAAAGAACCAGTCTTTTATGCCAATAAATAACACAAAATGTAGTATTAAACAAAACGTAGGATTAAATACTCCTTTTCCATCTACATATAACCAACAAACTAAAACTTGATCTTACATTAACATGCATTTCAGTAATGATGTGTTTAGGGATGATTATGATATTGTGATGTTTATTGACTTAGGGTACAGTGAATAGAAATAAAGTTATTTCCAATGTTACAATTTAGCTTCCTAATTTCATATTTCATATTTTGAGGACAATAAAATGATTAATTCATTTTCCAGCAATCCTCTTTAATACCTAATCCAAAACAGATCAACAATAAAATACATAGAAAACAAAGCTACAGGCATCTGCATCCAGCTGTCTTAGAAAAAGGAAGATACCTTCTTTTGCATCTGTTCTTGAAGATCTTCAGTCACTTTAGTTAACTCTTCCACTTTTGCTGCTGCAACTCTCAGATCTAACTTGGCTTGCCTAAAATACAAAGTAAATTAACAAACACTGTTTTCATAGACCATAAAAATTTTTTAAATTAGAAATCTAAATTTGGTAAAATCAGTACCAACCACGATACACCTAAAAATGAATGTAAGGGATAAATACTGAAAGATTCCTTTATGTCGAAGAGTGTGAAGATGAAAAAATATAGCTAAAGGGATGAGTACAAAGTGGGAATCATTAATACTTTACTTGGATAAATTACGCTTTATACTCAAATAATTCAATAGATTTCATGAAGAACTTTATCATCTTGATAAATTACCTAACAAGAATGTCAGTGCATTAAGCAGAATATAGTTATGTCTATAATTTCCTGAACAGAGTTAGCGAAATATCGCTGACTGGCCTTTCTATGAAAATGAACCTAGGTTTCAACACCTTGATCATTCCTTAAACACCATTAGTCTGTATTATATAATCACTTAACATAATGAACTGAAACATTTGTCTCAAGATGGTCTAATATTTACTTTCTTCTGAGACTGAAGCTGCAAAGGACAAAAAGGACAAGTTTTTGAATGTTCTAGTAGTATCAAATAAGTTTCAATATCTTCTTGACTCCCCAAAGATTTTAGAATAAAAAAATAAGACTTTCTGAATCAGAAAAAAAGATTTTTAATATTATACCAATTAAACACTATGTGTAAATACAGAACATGTGGATTATGGAAAAAAACATACAGTTTTAGGAAGGAAGGTACTTTAGTGTAGGAACTGCCCATACTTGTTTCCTAATTATATTTCATGTATGTATTATAAATATAAATCATATTAGTGCTGTTGAACCTAAAGAAATTATTTGATGCAAAACTCACAGCAAATGTTACTTCATTACTTTTGACTCTAACAATATTTATAATTACATAATTGGTTAGCATAAAAACAGGAAATAAAAATCTAATAGCTAAAATGTATCAGGTAGTTATTAGGTTCCAGGAACTGTCCTAAATGCTTTGTAAACATCGTTTCACTTAACACAATACCTGTAAATAAGTACTTTTATTATATCAAACTGAAGTCAAAAGAGTGAGGGTGACAGGTTTGCCAACTTGCCCAAGGATTCACAAACAAGAATGAAATTGGTATTTAAACCAAGTCCTCTATGATATACTGTCCACCAGAAAAAGTGATACCAATAATATTTCATAAGATTAAGCACTTAAGAATATGCTTTGCTTTAAATGAATCCAATTTATAAAAATCTGAGTTTATTAGGCATAAAATTTTTCTACTTGCAAAATGATTCACCAAATGACAAAACAAAAACAACTCCAAAACCACCTTACACTAATGCATGCAAAATCTAAGCTTAGAGACAATTTCAGGAGTGCATCTACTATATGAATCAATCAACAAAACTACCAGTTATAAAATTCCATATATTGTAAAAAGAAAAACTTAAGGAGTAAGATTTTATATAGTAATGCTAAAACTGAGCAACTTCTGAATAAGCATAGCACCCACTGTGACTTGGCTTTCTTGCCTTCAGAAAGGGGATAATAATGCTTATTCTACTTATGTCATGGGGTTGCTGAAAACCTCAAAATAGATAATGTACATTAAAGTGCACTGTTAAGTGTAAACAAATGTAAGATCAGAGCATGATTAAAGAAAAAAATTGTTAGAGCCACAGTGGGAATGAGGTGCAATATGGGAGAATCCTAGGGTCAGGAACCCAGTTCTGTCACTAACCAGTGATGTAGCTTAATGCAATTCACTTGACCACAAGACTGTCTCAGTGGTCTCATCTCCAACAACGGGGAGGTGGATAAGATAATCTGCCCAAACAAAAATTCTATAGTAGATGGTTTCCTGATTTCTATCTAATCTGCCTAACGATTCTACTTCTAAATTGTCCCTCAGTTGTGTAATCCGTTTCCACTTCCATGGCCCAACCATTGGCCTCATCATTATTTCCCAGGACTATTTCAATAGATTCCAAACTGATCTCTTTACTGCTGGTATTCTCTTTAATTCATCCTCTATAATGCATCCTATCTGCAAAAAAAAAAAAAAAAAGTTATCTGATGATAAAAAATTCTTTTTTTTAAAAAAATTTATTTATTTTTTGGCTGCGTTGGGTCTTCGCTGCTGCACGTGGGCT